>NW_017728906.1:184004204-184026446 GCF_001723895.1 Crocodylus porosus | reverse complement strand
GACCCGTCCACCACCACCCTCTGAGTCTGACCCTTGAGCCAATCTGCAATCCATCTGACTGTGTAGGCATCAATGCCACAGTCGCCTAGTTTTTTAATGAGGATGGGGTAGGAGACGGTGTCAAAGGCCTTGCTGAAGTTTAGAAAGACTTCAATCTCCCAGCCTCTCAGGGTTCTCCTCTGACCCTCCACC
This sequence comes from Crocodylus porosus, assembly GCF_001723895.1. Taxonomy (NCBI): domain Eukaryota; kingdom Metazoa; phylum Chordata; order Crocodylia; family Crocodylidae; genus Crocodylus; species Crocodylus porosus. The sequence continues at coordinate 184,026,254 of NW_017728906.1, read as the reverse complement.
CCTAGAGTTCCTCCCCTGCTTATCTGTCGAAAGGGTTAACTTGCATGCCTGGCCCCTGATGCTGCTGCTGCTCTCCTCCACCCTGGGCTCAGACCAAGGAGCAGCAGTGGTGGCAGCAGCAGCCAGGCAGGCAGGTTAACCCTTCCCTGCCTGCTCCCTGGGACAGACAGTGAGGGCAGCCACAAGTAATTGTGGGGGAAGGGAGGAAGTGAGCAGGGATCTGGGATGCTGAGGTGGGGGGGAGGACAGTGGGCTCAATCTGGGCCAGTGGGGTTGGGGGGAGCAGGTGGGGTGTTTACTCTAAGGTGTAGCCTAGAAAGTAGTGGAACAGGAGCTGGGTAACAGATGAGAGATAATCCTGTGTAACTTTGAGTGGCATAACTTTGAGCAGCTTAATGAGTGCTTAAAACTACTTTCAGGTGTTAATGTGCAGACAATCCAGGTGTTAAGAGCCCCAGGAGCTGCCCAAAATGACCATGTAACACGGCCCTTGCATAATGACACAGCAGTACACATTTTTTTTCCTGTTTTAATTACACCTAGAGAAGTACTTTAAAAACTGGCATTAGAAGATGGCTATTTGAATGTAGACTTAGAGATGCCTATAAAATTAATTCAGCAGTCTTGTGTACTGCATTATTAAATTATCTTCAGTGCCACAATCAACTGCTGCATTTTCCTTGGGACCTCAGCAGTTCACAGAAACGGTGTGTGAAGTAGGAGAAATGAAGCTGAACAGGGAATTTTAAATCTAGAATTTCCTAACTTTTAAGTGCCTGACTTCATGATCTTAATGATGCTGTGTCAATGCAGTTCTCATCTGAAATTTAATGTTACATATATTACATACTGAATACCTATTATGCATGAATAATACTTTGGCAAACATACCTTAAAGCACTGCCCTCTGCAATCATGTGAAATGTGTATCACATACACAATATTCAGATGAATACAAATAGAAACATCAATTTTTAAATTCTTTTTAAATGTCTTTTTCAAATACTGATGGAAAATGCCAAGTTGCTTTAGAGATGGTAAAAACAAAGAACCAAAATAATATTGACAAAAAGCTTTGGCAATACTTCTCCACCAAAATGTGATTTTTTTTTTTTAAAATAAAAGTGCTTTGTCAAAAAAATGAACCTGAGTAGGTGAAGTAGAAACTGCTCCTCTCTGAAGCTAATGCAAATCATTACATTTTTCAAACATGTGTGACCAAAGTCAAATTTTTAAAGCCACACTTAACCATTTATATAGATGGCCTAACTTTCAGAATTATTATGTGAATACAACTCCCATTGACTTGAATAGATCTGTGACATCTTGGACAATGAAACCAGCTATTTAGATGCCTTATTATGGATTATATCATTTAGCTTTGGTCACATAAGTTTGAAAAGTTGGTCCTACCCTCTCTGTCTCACCTTCATTACCCAGAAGGCAGGGCAGGCTGGCACCTTAGGGCGCATACAAATGTTGGCTGTACCCAGACTATGATCATGTGGCTTAGTTAAAGCGTGATGGTAGATGGTGTGTACAGATGTTAGAATCATAGGAAATTAGGGTTGGAAGGGACCTCAGGAAGTCATCTAGTCCAAATGCCTGCTCAAACCAGGACTATGACTATCCCAGCCAAGGCTTTGTCTAGTTGAGTCGTAAAATCCTGCAAGGATGGAGCTTCCACCACCTCTCTGGGTAACCTGCTCCAGTGCTTTACTACCCTCCTAGCAAGAAAATTCTTCCAAATATCTAACCTAAACTTCCCTTGCTGCAACTTGAGACCTGTTGCTCCTTGTTCTGTCATCTGCCACTACTGAATATTCACTGGTGCTGGGAGCCGTAAGGGGAAGGGGGAAAGGAAGGGGAAGGGACAGGAGAGACTGCGGGGTGGGGAGTCCACAGAGGGATGCGGGGGTAGTTGGTATGAGGGAGAGGTGTTTGTGGCTCTGTGGGAGGTGTTGTCTATCAGGAGAGGGGGCGTTGAATCAGGGGACTATAAAAAAACCTGGTCAGCAGCTGGGGTAAGAAGATCACAGCCCTGGGGCTGGGGGTGGGGCTGGGGCAACCAGTTGGGCGTTCCCAACCTCAATGCTATGCTCTGGACCCATGAAGACATTTGCTGAATCAGAATAACCCATTCCCAATCCAAGTTAGTTCACCTACTCAGGTGCAGTATCTTAGATAGGACCCACCATTTTTGGCCTGATTTACCATCCTCCCACCCCCAAGCATTTGCAAAGATGGGCACTTAGATCAACCTAACCCTAGTTACGTTGATCTAAGCGTAGCATATGTATGTTCCCTTAGGAACTAATTTGTTCAGAAAAGTGCAAGCTTTTGTGGGCGACAGCCTACTTAATCACATGCTACCTCTCTGTTTGTTTAGGAAGATAAATATTCACCACTTCACAAGAGTGTGTGGTTTAAATAGTTAATGTTTGGAAAGCAATCTGAAGGTATTACATTAGTATTATTATTAGTGCTATCTCAGTATTGCCATAAGCACTCTAAGCCTTTGTTGGGAAGGGTGGCATTAATCTAATAAATACAATAAATGTTTTCCTTCTTTTTTTCTCCTTTTGCTTCTTGTATGCAGCTACAATAATAAAAACCTGGTTAGCTCAGTTGTTTATACAACCTTAAGCCCAGCTCTTGCATTGTATTGTCACCATACATGGATTGCTGAGACATTAGAAAAGTCTGCCTGAAACACAAATACCAGCACAGAGCCGCCCTCCCCCCATCACGGTTACCCTGAAGAATGTTACTCTCTCTCCAAGAGGCCCAGGCACCTTCACTCTTGAGAGCCTGCGCACAGTGGTTCACTCGGCTTTACATACTTACTTTCTTGCCCTGAGAATAATGCACTACTTTATTGTTCGTTCCCACTGCACCAAATACAAATCTCAAGCCAGCCTTCCCAGATTAGCAGTAGACAGAGAGTTGCTTTTAATTTTTCGTTTGTGTTTTTTTAGCTTGCACACTGGCTTCCTCCATTCAAAAGGCAATAATGAAAATAAGTAAAATGATTCAGTGGCATCACTTACTGTCACAGTAGCCCAAACTTACACACCTCTACAGCAAACATCCTAGAGCCTTTATTTCCACATTCCCTCAATTACGACTTTAATTATTAAATCAATATGTAAAAATAATCATTATTATATCAGACTATTAGGGGGGTTTTTTTAACTTGCTTTGCATTCCTTTGAAAAAAAGAGATAAAAAATACTCTTTTGAAGTTATAAGAACTATAGGCCAAGCTGACTAGAACTAATATAGCCGAGGCTCCTTGTGCCGGCGGTACTATGCATGCTACAGGTGAGTAACAGTACCTCTTTCTCCACCCCCATTCATTATCCCAGATTAAAAATTAATACCACAATCTCTCCTTGTTAATGACCTATATTCCAGTCATTCTCAACCTTTTTAGACTCAAGGGACCCCTTACTAGACTCAAGACACCCCTGGGAAAATGCCAGCTCTTAGTTTTCACTTTTTGACTTCAGAAAATAATAAAGGAATTCTTCTTTGCAAAAAACTCAGGAAGGCCACAACAGGTAAATGGTGAGCTCCCACAGATGCCGCCGGCAGTGTCAGTGACCACCCACAGACCACCCACAGACGCCACCAGCAGCAGACAGCAGTGATTGTTGACCGCCCACAGACGCCACTGGCGGTGTCGGTGGTGGGGTGGCGAGCAATGACCACCCACAGGCACTGTTGACAGTGTCAGCGGCAGCTTTTCATAGGGGGTGCACTGCCACATTCAGTGTCTATGGGGGTACCACAATGTGTGCAATAATGATATGAAGTCGCTCAACATCAACACAGAAAGCTGGGAGGAGCACGCAGAATCCTGTCTGATCTGGAGGGAACATCTGGCACTGGGTGAAGCTCACCATGAAGAAGCTTTGATCCAGAGGATGGAAACAAAGTGAGAAAGAAGAAAGAAACATGTTGTAAATGTGGACTCCAATTTAGACAACATATGGATCTGTGAAACTTGTAACAAGCTGTGTTGCTCTCGAATTGGGTTTGTCAGCCACTAATGAATTCATCTGGCATCTGACTAGACCTCTTACGTGTACACCAGAGGATCAACCATTTCCTACTAAGCTCTTCTAGCCAAAGCTGCTTCTTACTGTGTGGTGGTACCTTGTTTAGTATAGCTACACTAGGCAAATGAGGCAGGCAAAGGGTTTTGGAATGGTCTGAGTTTTTGGCTGGGCTGTCTAGGTCCATGTGGCACACGAATGTAATGCATCCATAAAAACACACTAAGGTTATCGGTACATGAACTAATTACTGCAAAATAAGCTAGTGATAATTTAGAATGTATTCTGTGGCAATTGCCCACGTGCACATGCTTACTGAGTGTTAAATGTGAGGTAGCTTATCCCCCAACGAAAGTGGAGTCAGTGATGCCACCTCTACTATGAAGTAAAAGCATACAAATGGGCAGTTACCCCGCAGTAGTTAACTTCATATCTTAGCTTATCTCATGGTAAACTGTTTGCATTTGCCCACACCCTAATGGAATATTAGTGTTGTAAGAACAGAAGCAATTTATAGTGATGTGGATCACCTCCCCTTCCTGGAAACACCCACAGCTAATGCTGACTGAATAAAAAGAATGTTTTTCCCTTTTAAAAATATTTTCCATGAAAAATACTGTCAAACATTTTAAACAATGTTTAGTTCTTTGTACTAAAAAAATTGAAATTCTAATTTTTTGAGTGTTTTTGTCCCTTGAAGAGAGAACTTACAGGATCCTGATTTCATGGACCTTAGGTGCTATTAGAATACAAATATTAATAGGCAGAAAACAGAAGAGAGGTAAATTCTATTATAAGTTTTATGGGCTCGCTTCTTGGAGGATTAATGAATTGCCCAAGGAGAAACAAGTAGGAAAGGCCTCCTTCGCATGCCAGGCTCTGATGGTTGTAAGATGATTTTTTCCCAGGCTTTCTTTCCAAAATTCTTGCAGGAAATTGACTCAGGAAATTGATTCTTCCCACAGATATACACACTATAATAGCACTATGTTATTCTGACCCTTGCTAAAGCACCACAGAAGCAGTATTTGAATAATCCTACAAACACCTATGAGAGGGAAGTAGATACAACTCCATTTTACACATGGGAACACTGGGACCAACACAGGCCAGTTGATTTGCTGCAGAACAAATCAGAAAGGAACTGGTTTTGATAAATTGACTAATTCTAGTCTCATTCTCAACCTATTACATCTTTACAATCCCTAGTCCCTTTCCTTTCTCCCATATAACATAACGAGATCTTGTTCCACCTATTAGGCATCAAAATAGCATTTAGATGGCTCTCAGAACAAGTTAGACTACTAAAAAAGTACAGGCTACAAGGTGGACGTACCTTGGCCACTCTTTGAGAATACAAGGTAACAGGCTCCCTAAATAAGCTATGTCTTGGCAGCGCCAAGGCAAAAAGAAGACAGGTTAGCTCAGAAGGACCCCTCAACCCACTAAGGACCAAAACAGCAAATTTAGAGATTAACAATTTGAGCTAATTAAGAGACTGGCCCAAGATCAAGCTGGTTGGCAACCACTGCCTTATGTACCTGAAGGTATGAGAAGCGGATTGAACCAGATCAGTAGTGCCATTGCAAAAAGCATGTCAGTTAAGGAAGTGCCAGTAGCACAAATGGATTTAAAATCCTCAAAGCAGAGCACAATTTGACCAAAAGCTGCTCAAGTTTAACCATCTTAAATAAATAAGCAAAAAAACCTAATTGAGTATAAATAAGTCTAAACCAGTGGTCTCCAAACTTTTTTGATTGCGCACCCCTATCAGTAAAAATTTTTGTGCACACACCCCCAATATATGTATATTTATTTATTTATAAATTATATACATGTACCACTCACATACCGTACATGACACATGACTGTCTGACATACAGACCGAGTGAGGGCGCCAGTGTCAATCTGTATTAGTAAAGCTTAATTTCTTTCTTACTTTTTTAGATAAAAAATAAATATAAATAGAAGTTCTAATATTTTCTTCCCATACCCCAATGGATCGTCTTGCGCACCCCCTAGGGTGCATGCACCCCACTTTGGGGACCACTAGTCTAAACCCCTGATGCAACAAACAGTACCCGGGTACTCTTCAAATGTGACATCCAAAGGGAGATGGCTTTCTGCGTGTGGCTTTACAAGTCTTTCAGCAAACACAGAAACCAAAACTGGAGTGTGTAGGACACCACAGCAGCATGCAGACTTGTGACATTCTCTGGGGATTTTGACAACTGTAAATCAAAGAGTACCATGTAACGGATGCTAGTTACTAGCATGGATTCAAACGATTGTTTTCATCATTTACAACAGAAGCCCTCAAATGAAAAAATGTAACCAAAATGGAGCTGTTAACTAGGCAGTAATTAGCCTACTACCATGGTACACAACCTTCTTCTTAGATTAGGAAGTATTTCATACTACTTTTGATCCAGGAACTCAAGAAATATTTTTATTTATAATCAAAGTTAAATTTAAAATATCTTTTGCAGGAGTTACAATTTACTTTATACTTCTTCTTTATAGGTATTTATAAGACATTCTCCACACTTAAAACCACGGAATCTGCTGCAGTACAATATGTCTGTTTTTTAATGGTAAATCTGAAGATCTAGGAAAAATAGTTTTTATATAAATCATCTAAGGAAGCAAGTTTTTAAATTTTACATCAGAAATATCAAAGGCTAAAATAGAGGTGTGAATTAGCTCTAAGACTTCTCCAAGCAATGCTTTAAATAAGGCCAAGCCACTATATTTTCTGCTTATGATATTTCCCTCTTACCCAAATGTCTACCTGTCTCTCAGATACAGTAAGTTCTCATTAAAAGTGTGCAGTTGATTTGCTTGGAATAGAAGAGTGAAGGTGGGTCCATTGCTGCTTACTTTGATGGTGTGAGTTCAGTCTGTCTCCACGAAAGCTAAAGAGACAACACAAGACACCTAGGAGTTCAAATTATAACTGGTGGCCCATATGAATGAAGTGGTGGGTGAAACTCTCATGACCCCCCTCTCAGTCTGGCCCCCAGATATGAGAATCACTGACTAAATAAGGCTGCTGGGGCACAATGGCACATGCCTAGAGCAGTATGAAATATTGTAACTTTGGTCCACTGGGGTTTGATGAACTTATTCTGGTTTCTGTTCACATGAGTTCAGGCCCTTCTCCCCTCCTCCCAAGTGAAAGGAAAAGAAAAATCTGAGTGAGAAATTCAGCTGAAACTTCCAAGTTTAACTTGGCTTTGGGTCAAAACTAGAGCTAGTTGAATAATATTTTATTTGGTGAATTTGGCCATTTATTTTGTTGAATCCTGTTTTCATCATTTGATGAATCATTTCTAATGAGTTACACAGCTGATTAAAAGCTTACAAAATGTTTACTGAAGTTATTCAGCTCTAATCATAACCCCTGGGTTTTTGCAGGGTTTCTTCCCAAACCCCTAAATCTGCCCCTAGAAACAGGCTGCAGTGATCAATCCATCTTTTCCCAAAACAAAATAAAATCTTGACTTCGAACTTCTCCCCAAACAACAGCCATACATGCTTTCCAAAAGTCAGTCCGCGTTCAGCAAAATGCTTGCAAACCTCTTACAGCATTGGCTAAACTCTGCACTCATAATATGAAATGTAAAATTAAAAGAATTTTGAATTTTGTTGCAAGTGTTGTGTCTAGACCCCCTGGACCCTCAAAGAGAATGAGGAAGATGAGTCCCTGCCACAAAAACAGAGAATGAAACATAGATGCAAACAAAATCTCCGTTCAGTTCAGCCCTCTTCCAGGAAACCAAGATGATTTCCATCACGTCCATGATTTGTCCCTAGAGGCAAAAGGCATCTAATTAGCAGATCCTACTGCAAACCTCCTCCAGTTTGACATAAAGTGCCTGCGACAGGCAGAGAAATTATAAGCCTTACACTTTCATTTAGCAAGCTTTAGCTGATAAAGTCATGTCCACATGCTTTTTGGGAACTTCAACCCAGGAGGGGGGAAAAATACAGAAAACAATCATCTCCTTTAGCTAAAGAATGTGAATTTATGGTAGAAAGTGTAGTGCTATTTGATGGTGGCATTATAAGAGCCTTTCATGAATGTACACTTGTATTTCCATACTACTATTTCAGTTCTTTTTTATGGTAATGAAGGGGCCAGATTCTGCTGTGGAGATAATTTAGGATCAAAGACATATTTCTACAGTTCCCAGTATAATGAAACACAGAATCTTCATTGAGAAATTAGGCATAACAGGAAAAAAATAAAAATGAAGGAGTTAATTTTTAACCATTAGCAATTAATAGCTTCTTATTGCCAATAATAGGTGAACATTCCCTTGGGCAGGATAGCAGTGAGGTGGACCCTCTCAGAAAAAAAAAGCGTATAGTCTACACAATCCTGGCACGTCTGCATGAGATGTTTACAGTGGAGTAGACTAATTTGCTCTGCCATAAATGTCTTGCATTTATACATGCCACCCTATTAGGCCACAGGAAACAAATGAACTCCGCAGCAGGGTAGTACTTGTAAATATGTTTTACTCTGGAACACTGCACGTGTAGCTGCTGCCCCAGCTGGCTGGGGCATGAGGGTCCCTCAGTATGGGAGCTGCCTGCTGGCTAGCTCCACACTGGAGCACCCTTGTGCCCCAGCCAGGTCCTCTGCAGCATGCTGAGCTGGTTGGAGGAGCCCTGGTCTGGCAAGCTGACCCCCTGGGCCCCCTGCCAGCTGGGGCTGCTTTGACCTGCCTCAACATGTTGCAGTCCTGGGTGCACATGTAAATGTGGCGCCTGGGAGCAATAAATTCTAGCATGATATGCACTTTAGTTTATTGCTTTGCCTTAAAAGCACATACATATGTGCCCTCTGATCCTCACACCAGGAGGCCTGCTTGCCTTCTGCCCCCCCACTTTTTCCCCCTGAAGCCTTCCTGCCCCCCCTGCCACCTGCACCCCTCCATCCTCAGCTGCCTACAGCCTCTGCCCCTCCCTTTCCAGTAACCACAATCTCTGCCCCTTCCCCCCACTCCCTAGTCTCTGCCTCTTCCGCTCCCCCCAGCCCCCTGCCTTACTGTTAGACATTGCTCTGGCTCTATTCCCTACCAGAGCACAGCACACGGCAGCACAGCCCCTGCTGACCATGCGCCAGTGCCGGTGCTGCTGACTGACCAGGCAGGGGTCATGCAGCAGTGCTAATGGTGCCAATTGACTGGGCAAGGGACAGATTTCACGTGCTCTGTGCCCAGGAGGGAATCCAGACAGAGCTGGAGCCGAGCTGAGCCTGACAGTAAGGGGTGGAAGGGGGGCAGAAGCTGCAGAGGGGAAGTGGGGGCAGGGAGGGAGGGGTAGGCAGGAGGGTGCTGTGGTTCTGACACTGGCCCTGGGCTCAGAGCCAGAATCAGAGCTCCAGCAACCTCCCCCCAACTTTGTTCATGAATCTAAGATGAGGGGCTTCCCCCCAACACCGCATTGTGTGACTGGCTCTAGACATGCACATTTCAGTTTGCTATTTCTACCTGCTAACAGTCACAAAGCAGAACTGCAGCTGATCCAGACCCATTTAGCTACATTAGCACTAGCAATGCAGTAACCAGGGCTTACTGCAAGAATTTCTGGTCACGCAAAGTCATAGAGAATTAGGGCTGGAGAAGACCTCAAAGGTCATCTAGTCCAGCCCCCTGCCTGAGGCAGGATTATTTCTATCCAAACCATCCCATACAACCATAATCTAAATTCTACAGAAGACTACTATCAACCCCGACACAACATAGACCTAACACCCTAACCTGCCACAGGTCAAACAGGGGAATCATGGCAGCCAATATCCTACTTCTATAAAATGTTGTCAATATATGCTTCAGAGGTCCCAGGTAGAGGACCACGTCCCCTGCTACAAAGGAAAGGGAAAAAACCCAATAGACCATACCAAGCTGACCATGGGGTAAAATTCCTTTCTGACCCCAAATATGGCAATCAGTCTGATCCTGAGCAGGGCAAGACCCTCTAGCCAGGAACCTCTGGCTTTGTTCCTAGCAGGAAAATTGGCACACCCCAGTTGAAGTCCCCAGCGTTAGCTAACAGCCAACTTCTCTGGGGAGGCTTAAAAACACCCTGACACATATAGCAGAAAAAAACCTAGGGGCTTGGGGGTGGGGGGCAGAAACACCTAGTAGAGCCCAGAAGCATGGGAAATGCCCATGGTAAAAAACAGACATAGCTATGCCTAGATCATCCCTGACCAGTGGCTGTTCAACCTCTTCTTAAAAACCTTGTCACGGAGAGTCCACAATTTTTGTAAATAGTCCATTTCAATGTCTCATTATTCATTCACAGTAAAGAAGTTTTTTCCACATATCCACTCTAAATTTACTTTGCTGCAACTTCATGCCATTGATCCATATCCCCCTCTCTTCAGCAAGAGAGAAAAGGTGCTTTTTCTTTTCTTTATGGTAGCCCTTCATATATTTGAAGACTGCTATCATGGGCATTTTCTGCAAGCTGAACATACCTAACTTGCCTTCTAAACCCTTACTCATCTTTGTTGCCCATTTCTGGACCCTCTTTAACCTCTCCATGTCACTTTAAAAATGTGGAGCCCAGAACTGCACACACTACTCCAGATGAGGCCTAACCAGTGCTGAATAAAGAGGCATTATCACCTCTTCTGTCTTGCACCTAATGTGTTATTGGTGCATCCCAAAACCACATTCACATTCTGTGCAGCTAAATCACGCTGTACAGTCATATTGATTCTGTGATCTACTAAGATTCCCAAATCCTTTTCCATAGTGCTGCCATCCAGCTGGGTGTCTCCCATTTATATTTGTGATTTGATTATTCTTCCCAAGATGTAACACCCGCATTTGTCTGCATTGAGTTTATCCTGCTAGTTCTAGCCCAACTGCCCAATCTGGCAAAACATATATAAATTGTGCTCACATCCTCTGTGTTTACAGTTCTTCAAAGCTTTGTGTCATCTGCAAACTTGCTCAAGGAGCTTTCTATGCCAGCATCCAAATGTTGAATAGCGCTGGACCCAGGACAGACATGGTGGGAGTCCACTTGAAACCTCCTGCCATTCTGACATGGGCCCGTTAATAATTACTCTTTGCTTGCAGCTATTGAGTCGGTTATCTGTCCACTTTGCGGTAGTTTTATCTAGCCCACAGTTTACCAGTTTATGAGATGGTCATGTGGGACCTCGTCAAAAGCCTTGCTGAAGTCCACATACACCATATCCACAGCATTCCTGTCATCTACTCAAGTAGTTACTTTGTCAAAGAAGGAGATCATGTGTGTTGACACAACTTGTTTTTCATAAATCCATGCTGACTGCCTGCAATCAGCCCTTCCTCCTCCAGATGGCTGCAAATGGCTAAGATATGCTCCAGTAACTTCCCAGGTATTGAGGCTAACTGGTCTGTGGTTCCCTGGGTCCTCCTTCTTACCTTTTTTAAAGAGGATCACTACATTGGCCCTTTCCAGTCCTCTGGTACCTGGACCCATGACTTCATGAAGTTCATGAAGCCAAAGTAACATGCATCCAAAGCCTTATGGATTCACTAACTTGAGCTGCTCTAGAATCTAGTTTGCAGGGTGTGGAGGGTATACGAGTCTATCCATCCCAAGCTCCCAGGAAACAATGTTCTTAGCCACTGACGCATTTAACTGAGGCTTCGTCTATTCCAGCTGGTGTCAAGCCAGGAATACAGCATTGCTGAGCAAACTGCTTGGGCTTGTGGCCATGCAGTTATAGCATCAAGATGTACAGGGTACAGGGGATGGTGGCAGGCTTTGCAGCAGCAGTTGCTGATTCTAGGGTGGTGGCGGTGAATCTTGGAGGATGGTTTGTTCATGCTGAATGTTAACAGGCCAGGGAAGAGAGAGCTGCTGCACCTGTGGCTTCTCCATATGTAAAATGGTGCTTCTGATGCAGGGCACCTAGTACAGACTGGTGGGATCACACTGTCATGGAGAGCTGGGATGACCAGGCATGGGTCCAGAACTTTTGCATGAGGAAATAGACACATCCTGCTTGTTCAGTGTTTTCTTGGGATGTGGCCTGAGTGACCTCAACCAAGGTGAAAGGTCCTGCCAGGGAATCACACAGCATATTATATTTTTGTCTAGGCAATGAAATAAAAGAAACCCCCGTTTAAGAGTCTTCCTCATGGTAAAGTATGCTCTTATGCCACCATAATGCATTGCCTTGCTCACAAGCTCCTGCTAGCCACGTGACCAGAGCACAGACACACATGAGCAAGAATGTATTAGCTATTTCATTTAAAAGGAAATGGGACATACTGGGGACATAGGGCAATATGACTCTTCACCAGTCTAGCAGTGTACACTCAATGCTTACTAAACCTGAAATGTCAGTTTGGGCTTATTTTTTTAAATAATTACCACAAATGTAATGAAAAAAATCAATCAGTAGTTGATTTTTTCCCCCTTCTTGGAATCCACCTGCATGGGAGCAGGGTGGGGATGAAGTTAACAGATCAGGGAAATGAGTGTGCCTGCTGTCCTCACTTTAATTTAAGGCTACCTTGTTGCATGTAATACCCACAGAACAGTAATTTTTCTCACCCATGCTATAATTTCTCCTTTAATAATAATAAGATGGCAGCTGCCACCTACTTGTAGTGATTCCTGATCCAGTGCTGCTTCTTCTCCAAACTTGCAAGGCCCACTCCCAAGGAGATCCTTAACAGATGGGTCCTAAATCATCCAGTCATGAAGCCTTCCTTGGAGCCCATTCAAGCAGTGTGATTTGCTCTGATGTCTGTTCCTGGGACTTCATCCCCTCTACCATAGTGGGTATCTCTTCCTTGCAGTACTCACATAAAAAAATGAAGGCATTGGTGTGCTTCTTAGGCCAGCTGGTAGTAAACTGGGATGCCGTAGTCTAAGGTGACTTGGCTAAGCAAGCAGAAAATGGAGAAGGCAGAGTGGAATGAAGGCCTAAATGTTGACTAGTTGTATCTGAACTGGTAGAAAACTTCTAGAACATAGGAGGCAAGTTGGAAGTTGAATCAATAGAAATGTCAGAGCATATGGGCTCAGGGAATTGTGGGATGGCATTCCAAAGAATTATCAAAAGATGATCTCAGCTATCATGGCTTTAGCAGCATCCTTGAAAAGTGAGTATCAGAATCTACCTTAAAGTGGAAAAGGCTTTAATCCATACCTGCGCTGTGCAAGAAGGCTTGGATTCTTGCACATAGGCTGGGACATACTGGTTTTGTGTGAGGGTGGTTGGGGGATCAGGCTAAAACATGATTAAGAACCTGGGGGAAGCATGCAGCGTGGATGTACCTTCTGCAAGGCTTCAGCAGTGCTCAGAAACTTCTTGAGAAGTAATACAGGATTTATCAGCTTCCAAGCAAAAGCCTGCAGATAAATCACTTGCATTCAAGAACCCTCAAGCTGAAAATCTTTCGTGGCACATTCTGTATTCTGCTGAACCAGCCGGAGGAAGTGCTACAAAGACATGCTGAAGGCCCACCTCAAGAAGACAGATGCCAACATCAGGAGGTGGGAGGAGCAGCTGCTAAATGACTCCAATGGTGCAACAACTCTAATCAAGTGGCAGACTGCTTCACAGTCAAGTGCTGTTTTGCCCTCAAAGCAGAGAAGAGAAGACAGAGGAAGGAAAAGGAGATAAATCCCTACAGCTTACTCTCCCCTGCAGACAGATCTGTGACTCAAGGATTAGACTCTTAAGCCACCTGAAGACACATCAATGAGCCATGGTAGAGACTGTCCTCAAATTGAGAGCTTGCCAGTGGCAACAGAGCTCAAACAGCCAAGCTGAAGGGGCTCACAAATCCAGCAAGCTGTCTCAGCCTGAGGAGTCAGTGGGATCTGGCGGTTAAACAACAATGTAATAGGAGTTTACAGGATCTGTAAGCACAGACAGGTAAACACTTGCGTTTAAGTGAATTAAAAATTCTGCACACCCAACCCACGTCAAGCCTGTCTCACTGTACACATTACTTCTGCTGTTAGAGAAATTTCCCATTGTATAGTACATAGCTTCAAAATGACCATGATGGGGTATAAAAGATAGTTTCCACTATGCAGGGCAGTACCAGAGTTCACACTACAAAGCTTTCACAACCTGACTTCCAATGCTGGGCTGCGGTGCAGATTACCACATCGTGCAGGTAGTATTAGGGAAAAAGACTGTAAGGCAAGAGTCTTCATGAAGTCCCCCTTCTCAAAGTCCTGCTCACCCTACTTTCTAGTGTTTTAGGCTTTGCTAAGTTAATTTGGGGAAAGTCCCACCCCAGCAGCTCCTTTCAATGTACATGGAAAAGACCCCAGACAACATATATGATGTTTTTTTTTTTTGCCTCCATACTGCTTGGCTGGCTAGAATTCATGCCTCTATACTGCTTGGCTCACCCTCTGCCATTTGGTAATAATGCTCCACTAGGAGCATTCCTTCGACTGGCTGCGTCTGCCTGCAGCCTGCTTAGCAGCAGCAGCAGCTGTGAAAGTTAATACTGCTTCAAGCAACTTACTGATGGTATTTTTATTTCCCTCCTGAACGTGGCCTTGCATATTTTGCGAAAAGATTAATGTTTGCAAAAGCACCCCCCCCACCCCGCAACCCGGTCTCTCCAGTGCCAACAGCTTGCTGGAAACTTCATCACAGTGGAATAAAGAAACTGTTACAATCCATCTGACTGCTATTGAGAGAGGGAGAAAAGCTCTGGTGAAGACAGTTAAAATCTAAAGAAATACACAAGGAACCACTGAACCCCTGCAAAGTCAGTTAAGGTGACTTCCCAATGCCAATTCCCCCTATAACCCCTTCAAACCAAACCAAACCAAACCCCTTCTGCTAGAACCTTTTAAGATGCTGTTTCCTAAGAGGATGATGTGTTGGAGCAACCTAAAACTAACTGATTAAGAAGTTTGGGAGAGTTAAAGAAATACATATATATACTTGCACAGCACAAAT
Source organism: Crocodylus porosus (assembly GCF_001723895.1). NCBI lineage: Eukaryota > Metazoa > Chordata > Crocodylia > Crocodylidae > Crocodylus > Crocodylus porosus. The sequence goes on along the minus strand of NW_017728906.1, from coordinate 184,011,236 downwards.
TTGTTTATATTTTGCTTTCTATTTTTAATAGAATTTTAATAAGAATAGTTAATATCAGACTGCATCTGACCAGCATGGCCTAGAAACTCCAGGTTTGCTGGATTCACTTATTCTAGTACTTTTGATTATTATTGGGAAGGTTTGGTCTTTAAGGCTTGGATAAGTCATTACAGTGTTTTCCCATCTATGAGAAATTAACAAATTGCTCGGCTGACTCTGTTCCTTTGCAAGATTGCCATCCATCCTAGTCAAATACCTTGAATCAGGCCACCCTAAAGAACCATGAGATTAGGTTACAAAATCATGAAGTCTAAATATATATTTTTAGCCTGCTTTGTGAGGCTTCAGATTACTTTAGGTCACATTTTCAAGTGTCATTGCATAACCCAAGAGGCTAAAAATTTACTTTTGTTTTAAGGAACAGTCTCCTCTAATGACATGAATCCATCAGATAATACAAGACTCATGCTAATATCACAACAGTTGGCAATTCTGCACTGGTCTGTAGGTATTTCAGCACTATGCTGCACCTTAGTACCTGAGTGTCCCATGTGTTTCCATCTATTTTTATCCTTACAGAAACCCACTGACATGGGCAAGTAGTATCCCCTTCTATTTTATAAATAAAGGAAGCACAGAGCAACTGCCATATAAGGAATGCTATATTTTACATCCACTCTGAGCAAGTATGAATGACTAGCGCAAGGATCAAGGCATAGGAGAATCACTGCCTCAATTCCTGATCTGTTTTAGGGGTATAACGCATTTAACATTAAATTGTTCATTTTCAAAAACTAGCCTTTGATTTAAACCATTTCTCATGCCCCACTGGGTACCTCCTAACACATTTCTACTACATACTGTTACATCCTTCAGAATAAAGAACTATAATAGGCTTCCAGGGTCAAGTCCAGTGCCCAGAGTCCCTATGTTCCCCTACGAGTCTTTTGATGTTATGTGAAGAATATTTTTCATTCACTTATAAGACTAGAATTTCTCCCCCTTTTTTCTAGAAATAAATTTCAACATAGCAATATGTAAGAATGAGGCTAGGTAGATGCAGACAGAACAAGTCAGAAGTTTCAGTTTCCTTTACAAATCAGTAATAAAATTCCTAGATGAAAAGCTTTGTCAAATTAGTCAATATATGTCTAAGAATAATGTTATTTCTCAATCCTGTTCTCCCAGACAAAATGATGAAATAGAATCAATGTTATAAAGCTATTACCTCAAAACAGTCTCATGAAAATGGAAATAAAGTGCAAAACAACTGACATCTCCTAAGCTGGGAAATTCAAATGAGACTTCAAAAATAACCTTAACTTTGCCCTATTATTTTTCCCCACCTTATGGGGAAGTATCCATGTAATATACATCAGTGACACATTTAATGTACTGTTATGGGAAGAAATGTGTCTTTCTTTTCTTATGACTGTGCAGTGTGCATCTACTGTGCATATTACAAAAACTGAACACCAGCAGTTTTTTGCGCAATATCTTATGAGGTGGTGATGTATTAAATGTTTTGGGACCATTGTATTTTGTTATGGAATTCTCTATACCCATTCTTTCTGGGAAGAATGGATGGAAAACGCTTTTTTCCCACTATGCATGAAATAACTACAGGCATACCTCGTTCTATTGCGCTTCACTTTATTGCGCTTCGCAGATATTGCGTTTTTTACAAATTGAAGGTTTGTGGCAACCCTGCATCGATCAAGTCTATCGGCGCCATTTTTCCAACAGCATTTGCTCACTTCGCATTTTTTAGCAATGAAGTATTTTTTAATTAAGATATGTACATTTTTTTTTAGACATAATGCTATTGCACACTTAATAGACTACAGTATAGTGTAAACATAACTTTTATATGCACTGGGAAACCAAAAAATTCGTGTGACTCGCTTTATTGCAATGGTCTGGAACCGAACCCGCAATATCTCCGAGGTATGCCTGTATTTTCATTATGGTTTAGAAGGAACATGTCTTACCTGTCTGTGTTGTTGAGAGACTGGATACTGCAGCCCTGAGATTTGCTGGCTCTGCTGCATTTTCTGAAGCATCATCTTCTGCTGCATTGCTAAGGGGACATTTGGTGGCCTTTGAAGAGACTGGTTTGGAAGGGGCTGAGCAGGTTGCTGCTGCTGCTGCTGCTGCTGCTGCGTATAATGAAGAATAGAAGTCTTGCTTTGGGAACCCAAAACTGAAGGCATCTGCTGGTTTGCTTGCTCTGAGTTAAAGTGAAACAAAGGCTTTGTGTTGCCAGGATGCTGCTCTAGTGGTGGCTGACTGTTGTTTATAAAGTTTCTGTTGAGGTCCTGAGGCTTCTGTTGCATTATGATGTCAATGGGGTTGCTCTGAGGTGTGGAGTTCGGTTTATAAACATAGTTATTCATCCCTTTGGACTGATTTCCATTTACAGGTACCCCAAGCATTGCTGAATTTTGTGGGCTGAACTGCTGCTGATGAAAGGAAGGGCTGGGAATTTTCTCCTGTACAAATGGCCCTGGGGACGGTCCTGATGGAGACATGGTAGACCAGCTGGCTGACTGGTTTTGCTGCTGCTGCTGCTGCTGCTGCTGTTGCTGCTGCTGCTGCATTAAAGCATGCTGCTGTCGGTTGGCTGCTATTTGTTTGAGCTGCTGCGCATGAGACACTTCTTGCCAGTTAGCCAATGTTCGAGTTGAGACAGAAGAAACCTGTGACGGCTGCATCTGATTCTGAGGCACTGAAGGAATGGGTGATGAGGTGGACATGGCAGTGCTGGCCATTGTGAAGGACGGGCCTGCAGATGAAGGCCTCATCTGTGGGGAGCCTACCGGTGGCTGATTCAAACCTGGTGAATATTCACTTTTGATCACCATTTTCTCCATCTGCAGAGAGGCTCTAGCAGACCCTCTCTGGTTTTGCTGCCCAAGGTCAATGTTAAAAGGCTCATCTTGTTTTATGGTAGCATTGATCATATTTTCTAGCTCAAGGTCACTCATGGGTGGCACTGAGATATTAGTCAGTTCATTAAAAAGTTCCTGAAGCTCAGGATCCATCATCTGTTCCCCTGTTTCCTCCCCATATCTGCTAGGAAAGATGTTCTCATGGGGGATCTGACCATCCAAGTGTTTGCTGCAAGACATGGTTTCTCCTGGTTCTTTCTTGACCTCTTTTAAAGCCATATTAAACATGCCATTTCCACCAGCATGAGTATTATTTGTTAGGTTGCTGCTCTTTCTTTGTGATCCTTGCCCCACAGGCAAGTTTCCTGACATCGACTGGCTTTGGCAATTGTTAACATGATGTCCGCCTTGTCCCAAAGAAAGATTATCACCCACTCGTATCCTCTTGATGTCAAGAAAAGAGCTATCTGAAATACCATTTTGTCTCTTGTTGTTGACAGGTGACAGATTTACCACCAGCTTTCTTTTCAAGGAGCCCTGGAGCTGAAAAAATGGGGAAGAAAATCATTAGATGACATTCAAGATCCAATCCACAGTCAAATTAACACTAGGTTGATGTCACTCATTTGATACTGTTGTCCAGATATTATGGAAATTAGCCCACATTTAGGATGTTAAAATCAGCGAGACTGCAATATGTGAACACACACCCAATTCCTGCCCCAGTTGTGTACAGGAAACCATGTACTTTTGTGAGCAAATTCCCACCTTGCACTTGCACAAACCCACACACCTGGATACAAGAAATTATGGACAGATTTAAAAAAAAAAATCAGTTTTAATAGATATTGCAGTACAATGCCCCTTATGCCTATGAAATTGATGAAATCTATGAGACTAACACAGTAGATGAAAGTACCCCAGCATGTTGCCATTCAAAAACCTGTACTTAATAAATGTCAACAATGTGGAGCTCTTGCTACTAAAACACATTTCTAATCTGGCTAGTTTCAGCTACATAGAACACAGTAAGCTTCACTAGAGGGCCCATAACTAATCTAAAGAAATGCTACTTTTTATTGGTTTGTTCTCATTTTTTTACTGGTTTGTTTTAATTTTTTCACTTAAGCACCAGTGCTTTGGCCCAAGTGACTCGCTGCACAATATCATTTCATACATGGCCTGGTCTTTAGCTTGGACTGAAAAATGAGTGCCAATGATAAGATACATTATTTTTGTTAAACTCTAGGAAAATAAAAAGCTGGAAACTGCAGGCTTCCATTAATGTATGGCATTTTCCCCTCAACTATGGTGACATATGAGCAGGGATCCTGGTTTTCTCTGATTTTAAAAAATTCCCAATTCTTGGTTAAAAAAAGATAGCCTCAAATCCACATTTTTCTGTGATTGAAATGAAACACCACTAATATTACACACACACGCGCGCGCGCGCGCGCACAGACATACAGAGTCTCATTTTAATAATGGAAAAATGTGGATTTAGGGTTACTTTTTAAATGAAAATTGGGGATTTTTTTAATCAGAGAAAACCAGGATCCTTGCTTATGGGGCCTTAAAATCATGACTTCTGTATCACGCTCTTTCTCATACAGTAGGGGATAAGGCTGTTGTATATATAGCCTGTGATCTCTGACTTCCAAAGCTGGGGGTTTTGTATACACAGAGTTATTCCTGATTAAGTCTATGTATAACCAGTCCTCTTCTGGAATAAGAGTGCGGCCTTCTTCTTAGTTTAACCAGTGAGTCAACCAGAAACAACTCCATATGTAGACAAGCCCTTAGGGGTAGCAGTCACTTATCCTTACCTACCCTTAACTGTGTGACCCATCCCCTTCCCCACTGTACCTTGGAAAAGTTAGGAAAATCTGTCATTTCCTTACCAGATAAAAGCATGAATGTCACATCTCAAGGATATTACAGTGAAATGCAGTCCCCCAATCTACATTATTGATTCCTTTCACTTCATAACTGAAGATGTGTCACAGCCTATTCTCTATGCATCTGTAGAAATGGGCTCATTCAGGACACAGGATCAATACGTTCTCTCACTAAAGTCCCATGAAAGGGATTTTGGTGGTCATTTACGAAGTGCAATGACTGTAATTAGGTGAGCGAGTTTCTAATACATGAGTCACTGGATTTTCCTCTGCAGAAAACCAGTTAGATGTATTTCCTTTCACTATCATCCTAGCAATCACTTTGAATCACTAAGAAATCATTCTTGAGCTCCCGCATTCCTCTTCTTGGGAAGTTGGGGAGTCGCCAGTCAAGAGAATTCATGACCAGTAACATGTTTTGCCTTTAGAGAAGTTGTTGATAGGAGTGTTAAACAGAAAATAACAATGTATCCTCTGCATGCAAGTGTTTTACCTGAGAATTAGGCCTCTCTCAGTTAATTTTTCATATGCTTGACATTTGGAAACATTATGAACTATTTAAAGTGTCCATGCACTTTCAAAACTCTTGGCCAATGTATCCTGATGCGATAATAGTATTGCTGCTATATAGCACTACACCTATCACCTATTTTAGAAATACATTAGACTAACTAGTATCTACACAGGTAAACATCACCACCTTAGATTCCTGACAGACTGAAACTGAAGTGAATGGTCACGTACAGGTCAGTGGTAGAGCTAGATGTCCTGTACCAAGGACAGGACCAAAGTCTCCATTCTTGTAGGGCTGGAGTAACTTCACAGAACTAAGCAAAGTCCAGTGTCATTTTCTGAATTGTGCTCGCATCCTCCAATGTTCTGACATTAATACAAACATCTTTGATTTTACATTGCTTCTCCCATTTTCCCTTGTGTTTATACCTGTGCCATAAGCAAAAATCTTTTATAATTCTGGGGAGGAAGGGTCATTAGCAGTTACATACAATTAAATCATACTGCTAAATTACCAATATGTAAAATTCTGGGAATATTCAAATAGGACTTTCATGAGAAAGTTTATGGAGAGGTATGTCAATTTTTTTTTAAAAGCCAGCTGATATTAGAGGAGGAAAACACACTGAATATCAATTGTTATTGATATTCAGATAGTATCTTGGTGGCCATGTCCCAGATCACTACCCCACTGCACGATGCTCCAGGAGTGGCAGGAGAGCTTTAATTAAAGTACATGCACCAGTACATCTGGTATATGTACTGGCTGCATGAAGAATAGAGCCAATACAATGTATTTTTAATCTTTTGTTTTGATTTTAATTTTTATCCTAGGTGGCTTAAAAGATAGGGTCTGCAAGAACATGACTCTCATTATCATAAGAATTTCACCACTTGCCGTTCGAAAGTGCGGTCTGGAGAGTGAGGCTTATCTTAGAAATCCTTATTTGTTCATAGAGGTTTGAATTAGAGGAGCTCTGTTGTCATCCAGTAGCACAACATGACTATGTTTTATTAACCCAATGGCAAAAGCAGCAGCGGAAGCAGCAGCTGAAGCAGGCGTCGCCAGGCATTCAGAAAACGTCCCACAGTTGCAACCAGACTTTCTCAGCCCTTGTGCTTACTGGTTACCGCAGCAGGCTAGGTCTGCACAGCTGGCACTGTTACACCAGCTGGCTTGGGCACTGACAGCAGTCTAGTCATAGTGGCAAGGAACTTACTGCATGGTAACTAGTTGCCTGGTTAGTCTGTACTGAGCTCCATTCTGATGGCTACACTTCTACCAGGGGTTCAAGCTAAGTAGTTTAAAGCTAAGTCAGCTATGTCTGCACAATACAGCAGTTACTACAATAACTACAGGGTTGACATACCCAATATCTCTTCTCTGCTATCATTCCTATCCCATTTCCTTGCCAGGTCCCTTCTCCCTCCACTTCTTCTATTAGGTGATCCTCATTTCGCTAACTCCTCTCCAACTCCCACCAAAATCTCATACAACTAACATGCCATTTGCTGTCATTACATTGTTCACTCTGCTTATATGTTGTAGCTAGGGCTGTCAAATGATTAAAAAAAAGTGATTGTGATTAGTTGTGCAATTAAAAAAAATAGTCGCATAAATCGCAATTTTAACTGTACAGCTAAAAAAATCAAAATTATGTGCAGAAAAATCTCAAAATTATACAAAATTATGTGGGGGGGATTTGTGAAGGTATGGGTGTGCGTGTGGG
>NW_017728906.1:183930628-184004073 GCF_001723895.1 Crocodylus porosus | reverse complement strand
ACACACACACACACACACACACACACACACGACCATGCCAGTAAGTCTGTGGAGGGGGTGGGGCACAGGGAGAGGGAGGAAGCGGGGGAGGGGGATGAAAATCGAGGCCTCCACAGTAAAGGAGGGAGTGGGGCAGGAGCAGGAGCAGGGGCAGATGCTGGGGTGAATGGGGCCCTGGGGCCAGGGCAGGTTGTAGGGTGGAGCCATTGGTGGCTGGTCCAGGGGTGCGGTGGGGGTGGCTCCTCACTGCTGTGCACACCCCAGGAAGGCATGGGGGGAACATGCCCCCCTGATTTGTGTGTGGGGGGGAGGTGGGCTGCCCACTGTGGGCTGGGGCTCTGTCTCCTCCTGCCTTTGCCACGGGAGCCATGCACTGGCTGCATGTCTCCTGCCTCCCTGACTTTGGGAGTCACAACATGGTGTTGCTCCCAGGGCAAAGGCAGCAGGTGCAGAGCCCCATCCTACACCGGGCAGCCTGCCTCTGCCCTGCACATAAATCCAGGGGGCACATGCCCTCATGCTTTCCCAAGACTGCGTGCAGCAGTGGGGAGCGGCACCAATGCCCCCCTGCCCCATGCCCCTGGACAAGACTCCTGCAGTTCCATCCCATGATCTTCCCGGGCCCCAGAGCCCCATTCACCCCAATACCTGCCCCTGCCCCATTCTCTCCCTGACCATAGGGCCTCGATCTGGCCCCCGCCTACCTCTTCGCTCTCCCCCTCCACCTGCCGTGCCCTGCTCTACATGTAGCCAGGCTGCATTCCTGGCTGTGTGCATGCTGCGGCTGCTTGTGTGTGTCTGTGTGTATGTGCGCACCTCCCCTTCTGCTGAAGCTGCCCAGAACCTGTGCCCAGGCTGCCCTGTGGTCCTCTGTGGTGCCAATGCTACCCCACGAGGCTACTCGGAGGTGGCGGAGCAGAGTCCTGGCTCGGGCTCCTAAACCACGTACATGATTAACACATTAAAAAAATTAATTCAAGAACAAATTAATGTGTTCATCACACAAGTTAACTGTGAATGACAGCCCTAGTTATAGCCTTTCCCTTACCTTAGGTCTGCCTTTTCTATTTTAATTGTAAGCCCTTTGGGAGAGGGGCTGCCCACTGCTCTGTGTTTGTACAGTGCCTAACACAATTCTTGTTTGGACCTACTTTTATTAAAATTATTAATAATACAAACAATTAAGAAAAGATACAAGACTTTTCTCCTGTTTACTGTCATAAATACTACTAAATCAGAAAATATAGTAAAAAATAAGGATATTCTCAAGCTGACAAGTACCCACTTAAGTCTCATTTGTGGGAGGAACAAGACTGGAATAATATTCACTGCATTAAGATCCCTCAATTTCTTTCCCTTATGAAAAAATACTGTATCTTGCCAATTGAATTTACCAACCTAAAAATGCATTGACATTATTCACAGAGCACCACCTAGAAATATACCATCATGGCTTTGGTCCAAGTTGCTGAAGCATAATAATGATATCTTTTATGCAGATCCTACAGCTGATCTATTATAAAATTGTAAGTCTAACCCATAGTGTTTGAAGAGAATAGGGACACAGAGAAACAGTGTACATTTAATTAGGTCAAAATGTAGCATTCATTACTCTGTGCAAAATAAATAGGCATGAAAGATTTCTCTATTCCTTATGCTATCAGCTGGGCATTTGTCTTCTCAGGAACTATCTTTCTTTTTTTCTTAGATCCCTTTCAACCACGAATAAATTAACAATCACTTTTTGTAAAACTTGCAGAAATTAATGTCAACATTTATTACCACGAAATCCAGAGCATGCGACCTGAGCTCTGGGAAAGGCAACTACTTAACTGATCCTACCCTGATGACAAGGAAATATCATATGCATTATAAATGTTGACAGAATGATCAAGCATGTAAATGAGGTCATCCAACACCACCCTATGCATTGTTTACCATTTTTGTAAATCAGCTTAAAGTATTAAAAACACATACAGTCTTTCATAGGAAGCTCCTAATCCTTTGAAATGTGATGGCTGTTATTTGATTTGCCTTTTAGACACCAATACACATAACAGATTTAAACTAAGGAAGATTACTGAACATGCCATCTGGCAATTGTTTTCAATTGATCATGTCTGCAAGATTGATTTTATGGGAGCCTTTGCAGTTTGATTACAGCACACACATGCACACCCACACGTGACTTTTCATTACCTGCCTATGCACCACTACACTACATTACACAACACTAACCAGGTCTTGGAAGTTCAGGCAACAGAGAGAGACAGCAAATATCCAGCCAACATCAAAAGTATAGACCACTCACAGTTCCTGCAAGTCAACACACAGCAGACAAGGAAGTCATGCCAACTGGTTTTTCCTGAGGTCAAATGTAAGTTACAGTTCACAGTGAACGGTCATCACTGTAGGGTTGAACAGCCCTTCAGCATATTACCTAGTCATATTGCTAGGATCAAGCAAAGTCCACCAGACACAACACGCATTCCTTCTTGCACTGCTCTTTCCCATCAGCAAAAACAGCTGCTTTTTGGATGGAAGGGCTACAGACCTCCACTAAGAACTCCAATGTACAACTGAAAATCAGGACCAAACCCAGACTTGGTATCAGAAAGCACAACTTGCAGGGAAGTCATGTGGAGTTACAGTCACTTATTTGATAGCTTAATTGCACCTGCACTGGCACTTACCTTCTCCAGCATTCACATTCAGGACACAACCTGGACATTAGTTAGTGGTGGTACCAAGTAGCCATTTTTGAAAACTTAGCACATGATGCTGGAGTGCCAATTCACACAAAACGTCCTTGAATGGGAGTTTGGCCTTCCCAGCCAAAGAAGTCAAAAAGAATTAGAGGATTGTCAGATAAGGAAAATGTAAGTGAGCTAAGGACATGGGAAATTCTCAAAAGAACAGAGTCTGAAAATGTTTACATCAGAAAGGAGGCAAATAAGACAGGGAATGATAAGAGTGTATAAAATAATGAATGTTCTAGGGAAGAAGACTGGGAGTTTCTGTCTAAGAGATTAGGAGTTTTGGCATAAGAGCAAGGGTATCAATGAATGAAAGTGAAAGATGGCCATAATGTTCAAAGAGGGACTGGACATTTGTATGGTCAACTAGAAGATGCAGAGTTACAGTAGTTAATGTTCACAAAAATGTAAACGTTGGAAGGAGCAAGAAACCTCAATGCTTAAACCAATCTCTGAGTAAAAGGGATTACATTAAGATTTTCGTGGTGATCAGATTAATCCATATCTACCTGTGGTGGTTCTTGCATCTTTCCCTTAAACTTGTGGCGCTGGCCAGTGGTGGTACCTGGACACTGAACTAGATAGACTGCAGGTCTGAAACTTATAGCCACTCCTTTATTCCTATTACATCAGAAGTCTAGGAGAAGACAGTGTCAAAGCTGTTAAAAGCAGAGCTCCCAAACTGTTTCCTTGTATAAATTTACTCCTGCTATCTAAGGACCTACTGAAATTTCAATTTCCTAATTTTTGTGGAAACTGATTTTGGGTGGGATCCGTGAAAAAACAAGGGCTCCACAAAAAAGCGCAGGCTCTGTGCTTTTGGTGGGCTCCCTGAAAAAAAAACCTTACCGAAAATAAAATGCTGGAGCCAGCAGTCCTTGTCGCCACTGCAGTGTGGCTGTGCAGCCCACCAGGGGTGGGGGTGAGGGGGACTGGGTCTGCTGGGATGGCATTATGGCAGCTGCCCCACCCCTCACTGCTGACTGACTGTGAAGGCTGTCTGTCATACAGTCCCACCCCTCTCCACCAATCAGCAACGAGGGGTGGGGCTGCATGATAGCTCTCTTGAAACCAATCAGCAGCAAGGGGTGGGGCCAACAGGGTCCCTCGGCCAGTCAGAGGCATGGAGGGGGCCTGCTGTACTTGGACAATGAAAATGGCTGCTGGCCCTGCAATGTGCTTACAAAATTGACTGGCAGCCACCTTGAGTTCAGTAGAGCCCTACCGATCCTAAAGATTTTGTTAGTCAGTGGTGCTGATTTTTGAACGGAGCCTACAAGGCACAACTGTAATAACACTTAATACAACAACAATAATTCATTGTAAATACAAATGAATAATAAAGTGAGCCAATAGGGCCTTTATGTTAGGTTATTTATTTCTCACTCATTCCATCCCCTCACACTGAGTACAGTGGAAACTGAGCACCTCATCACCTTCTTCTGGATTTCAACTTACACATGTTCTCTTTTAGTGTATTTTCTACCTTTTGGTCTTCCTTTCATTATCTTGATGATATTTTACTTTAAATTTAAAAGGATAAAATAATAAGGAAATGGACAAAGACAGGGAATTGAAACTATTCAGAGACATGTAACTGCTGCATCTGATCAAAGGTTATTCATGCCAGCAAGCAACAAATATTCTAGGAACAGGAAAAGGTCATTGTGGAGACACAAAGAAGTAGAAGTAATCAAGGGTAAGGAAAGGGCATTTGTGAGGTCAAAAAGCTTCAGGTACTGGAAAGGTTACAGAATGATGTTTAAAGAGAAGATGAAAGATGACAATGGAAGGGAAGACGAGGAGTGAAAGATGTTTGTACGAGCAGACACAACAAATGAACAGATAGGGTTTTGAAGGAGGCAAAGACTAAGTTGTTTTTTTGGGTTTCACTGACCTTTCGGATCTGAGACTTAAAAGTCTCGATAGCACACAACATCTAGCAAAAGGCTGGATGCCATAAGACCTCTGACACTTGGAGAAGGAAACAAAACAGCAGGGTGTAAAAAGTACTGTATCCATCCACCAGGCTCAGGACAGAAGTCCTTGTACATACCAAATTTCCACGGACTTTAAAAATGGTATTTTGAGCATGGGAAGACTTTATGGACCAAAAATTAGCAGGAACTACAGTGTAACTACTGGGGCTCCTATTTTACTACATACTCTCTAGCCCTGCTTAAGACTCTGGGTAGAAAACATAGATGATAAAATCTGGCTTGATGTAAGGGAGGAGTGAAAGAGAAGAAAGAACCATGAGAGACCAGCCTTCCTTCCACGGCAAACCTGGATTCATGTCTGTGTAAATTGCTATACCTGCATTTTACTGTTCAGAATGAAAATCTGTTGAGTTATTGCTTAGGCTGTGGTGTGTTGTTTCTCACGTACTATACCATGGCACAAGTGCTCTTATACTTTTTGATAGGAGATGAGGAATATGTACGATGACAGCAACAAGGAATACCATATCCTCTACTAGCTGTGCAGTTAAAATGAGTCAGTTGGGGATTTTAAGGGATACCTTGCATATAGCTAATTAAGATCCAGGTTACAGTAGAATATCATACCGTCCTATGTTGTGATAGCAGCCAACATGGAAAGCAATAGCACTGGTATGTGAAGTTAGAGCATATAGAACAGTCCTGACAAGTCATGCAAAGAAAATTGCTCTCTCAGTTGTACCTCCCAAATTCAAGCTCCATGGGCTGCAGCATAGCAAAAAGAAAATTATTTTTTTATATGTCCATTTACTGTGTTATTCACAAAGAAGTGTTACTGTGGCAACTAGCATATCACAAGGTCCTTACCTGAGAGCTTCCAGAAGAAGCTTCTTATAGAAACACACAAATCAGTATGTCATGGGATGGCAGGTAACTGAGAAACAAAATCCTTCTGAGTATTGGCAGGAATTTAGCAACTTTATGAAGTTTGCTTTCTTTTGAATTGGAGGCAGCAGGAGGGAGGAAAATAAAGGTGTAAGTGTCAACTTACTATGTGAGATGTCCTTTTTTCTTGCTACACTGTTCCCTTAAGGGACAGCATCATATTATCAGCTTTTAAATGAGAGATAATCCAAGTGTTGACCAAGCCAACAGATGTTGAATGAGATGGAGAGGACTCCTGAGGGAGCTGATGTCTTTTTTGAGGCTTAATTGAAACCTTACTGGAGTCCATGACAGCCTTTAGATAGATTTCACTGGGTTTTGGATCTTTTCCTTACATTGAAAGGTTTCAATGGCAAGGCAACACCCTCTATTTCTCCTGAAAAAATAACAGACACATGTTCAGACACCATATATAATAGCTTTTTAGCAGAATTGAGTCTCCAAATTTGGGCTGGCATTGACAGGAGCTCTGCATCTTTGATAACTGGGCCACTTATTTAGATGCTGACATATGGAGGCCAGCTACAATTTTTATTCTGGAAAAGCTTAGCTGGATGAGTAATTTATAATATTAAGCACTAATATAAGACCTTTTATGTGTAGGTCACTTGCCTTTGGTCAGCAGTGACCAGAAAGCATTATGATGGCTTGTGATGGCTTGTGCAGCAATCTACTATATATGAAGTGACTGATAGATCTCAGTTAGATTCCTGATGGAGAAATGACTGCGTAATTATTGGCACTAACTGGGCACTCTCAATCAACAACAGAATGGATTCTGAAATGAAAATATCAGAAATATCAGAATATCTAAATGAAAATGTCTCACTTTCCAAGTGACCCTCCTAAAAGGCAGGTTGTCAGAGCAGCGTGGTTAAGGCTTGCTCTTCTATTACCCAGGCTATGCCCTGTTTTGTTTGATACATGGTGAATGCTATTTACTGAGCACCTATGAGGACTGTAGACATATTACAATTTATAAATATATCCACCCAAATTCAAAGAGATTCATATCTCTAGGGAAAAAAAATGAAATCTTGCAATCTCTGTACACAGAATTCTCCCGATTCTACCCACAGCCTCAGGGAAAGCCTGGGAAACAGATAGGCCTTGCAGCTTGACCCCGAAGGTCAACAAATTGGAGCTGTGGAGGAGAAACGGCAGTCAATCTCCAGGGTTGTTGGTGCTCTGGCAGACATGGATGATTTAAGTCTCTAGGGGCTGTCAATCATACACCTTTCATGAGCACTTAGAAAAAATAAAGCGGGGAAAGTGCTTTCCCAATCTGCATACGTGAAATTCCAATTCCCTGGGACCTATACACATTCCAGTACCCATCTGCACAAATACACGTGTCTCTATGAATCAATGTTTAAATCCAATGAACCCACAGGCTAGATTCTCAGCTGGTATAGAGTCTCGTGTAGCTTCCTAGACCTGACCCACTGTTTTATAAATCAGTCCTAAAGACTGAGATCTGGTTTATGAACCGGCATTTACTGTATATGCAGATTCCATCAGGGATTTTTGTTGGGTGTCCACTGCACTAGACTCTCGCTTCTTGCTGAAGTGCCTCTGGTGGTACAGCCTTTTACTGAATGAAAACAATGGAACTGGCAGGAAACCAACAGCTCTTGACCATCTGAGAAGAGCAAAAAAAATCCTTAAGGATATAGTGCTAGTGAGTAGTTGGGAGAGTGAATTAACAAAGTCTGACTTTTCCCCTCCCTCTGTTTTCAAAGATATTAGTAACAAAATCTGGCAGGCTGAAAGCCCTGTGCTCTCAGAGGAGAGAGAGAGGGAGAGAGAGAAAGAGACAAAGGGGCAGTGCTGAAATCCACATCGTCAATTTAAAAATGGCATAGTTTTTGAATTTATACAATATATCCATTCTTGTTGTGCTTAGTTCATGGAAAAATATTAGACATCAGGCAAGAATGAAGGAATGTGTCTAACCTCTTATCTTCTGAAAAGGCTTAAATTCATTTGAATTTGCTTTTAAAAAATAAGAGCATCTGCCTGCACATTTCTTTAGGAAAAGGGACGTTCTGACCAAAATGCATATTATTATTACTAGTAGTAGTACTACTGTCTCCAGATATCAACTCTTAAAAATGAAAACAGACAGGATGCAGGGAAACAAGGCTAAGGTAGTATGGATTAGTATAGTGCCTTGAGGATTCTGCCCAAGACCCTGAAGGGCAACATCATTGGGACATTTGCACCCATGTTCAGAAGTTGCACCCATAGTGCAACAATCCAGCTAAGTCCAAACTCAAGAAGAAATATTGCCAACTCATATAGTGATATCAACCCATGAGACAATGTAATGAATTGATAATAATAGTTACTGAACTCAACAAGGTGCATTAGATTTAATCCACTTGCCCTTTTGACCTCAGCCCCGTTATTGCAAGGCTGTGTTTTCATATTCTGCAGGGAGTAAATTTATCCCCATGTGAAGAACTGGCACAAGACTAGTCATCAGTCATGTCTCTGTTTTGTCCCTCAGACTAGGGCAGAATGAACAAGTCTTGCGCTTGTCCTCTCTGAGTTGGACACCCGCAAAAAAAAAATGTCCCGTTTTGAGGGAAAGGAGGATAGAAGGCATCAACAAAAGATTTGCTTTAAGCAACGATGTGAAGATTTAGCACTGTGACATTTGGTCAAAATGCATAATTTAGCTGCTTCTCTACTGATACCACATTTCAGAAGTTATTAAAAATGAGGCAAACAGATTCACAGCCTAAGAAGCATAATACTTAAATGCTTTAATTAAAGGTTCTGCATTGGGATGGCTGTGGTTAAAGCAGCAGGCAAAGATCTGACAGGTCAGCCCAACAGAGAGAAAAAAGGTGTTCTCTGTTTTACTAAGCATTCAGTGTCAATATTCAGTGGGGCTTGAGTCTTAAATGGCTTTTAACTGCAGGCACCTTAGCATAAATGTTCACTTCTTAATAAAAAAAAACAAACTGGGACATTTCTAATTCTCCTGATTTAGATGTTTTAATAATGGTAAGAGTTTATTTTGGAAAGATGGTGGCTGAATTAAACCTACAGCTATAACTGCTTCAAACAGGAATTTCAGATAGAAGGTTTAAAATATATGTATGTGTGCCTGCATGTATTTTATTTGCTGTGTACATATAAATGTAAATATACACAAATCTTTTTTACAATTACGTCAAACCAACTGAAGTGACATGCTACATTTTATGCATAAGGCACTTCACAGAATATTTCCTATTCCGATATAATGAATTTGGTATTTCGATTTAATTACCTTAGTCAATAACACATTAAATGAGGTGTTTTAAGTGCTCATTTAATTTACCTGAGGTTTAATAAGGCAATTGTTGTAAGTTAAATCTGTTAACCAGCTGGACATGCTTTCTCTTGAGTATTCAAGGCCTGATCCAAGGTACACTGAAGCACACAACGGCCTTTCCATAGACTTCAAGAACATAGGACTGGTCTCTTTGGGAGAAACCAATGTAATTCTATGCCCAACAGTGAGAGATTTCTGTAGAGCGTATGGGAAAGAGAACCTTTCAGAGAATCATTTCTGCAGGTAGCACAAAAACTAATAATAATGAAACCAGGAAGAACAGTCCATTATTTGTGCTTTTTAATTACTAATGAAGAAGCTGAGCTTCTTTCATGAGCTGTATGGTTGAAAGTTTAACTGAAAGAGGTCCCTTGCAGATTCCAGGATGAAAGCCTCATGTCATCATTATCATTACTATTATAACTAGTATAAAAACATCTCTTCTCTGATAAATGTCCGCTAAGGAATCAAACACACTGTGAGCATGAACCTCCTTCCAGCACAGAAATTATTACTATTATTATTGTTGCTGTTATGATAGTACCTAGGAGATTCTTGGTAATATTATCTAGGAGTCATAAAAATACAGGACTCCCTTGTACCAGGCACTGCATAAACACAGAACAGAAGGACAGCCTTTGCCCTTAAACTTAGGCCAGTCTTTCAAAAGTGTTAAGGAACATGAAAATATGTGCCTACTTAGATTTTCCAAAATGTGAAGGTGCCGGGGCTTTTTGAAATCCCTATGCCTCCCTGCATCCTAAGATGCCTGAAAACTACACTTTTGGCCCTTCACTTCTTTGTGCTCTAGTTCCCCACCCATTACATGGGGGTGGTATAGGGTGACCATAAGGAAATTCAGGACATCAGGGACACTCCTCCCCCAAGTCAGTGTCACTGCTACAGGCAGAGACAGGTGGGAAGGGGCGCGTGGTGCAGTCCAGTAGGGAGGTGGAGCGGCACCTGCCTCCCCACCAGACTGTGCCCTGTGTCCCTGCAATTCTGGTAGTTCTGTTTTAATTTTCACAGTTTGGCTGGGACCAGCCTACGAAATCTAGGACTGCTCCAGCCAAACCGGGACATATGCTCACCCTAGGATGGTAGCACTTTCCAACAAACACAATACTGGAAAAAATGAATAGTCCATGGAAATTATACAGAGGAGAGAGGGTTGTTCTTCAAGCTCCATCATAGCTTCTTGGGGTTATATACATATGTGCTAAAGGAGGGGGACCTAGCAGGAACTGAAGTTTTCCCCTCCACCACCAAGGGATTCTCCTACTTTGTTAATACTGGTGGAAGCAGGCAACAGGGAGAGTGTAGCTTGTATGGAGGTGTAGCATGGGGAGCCCAGCTTTGGGAAAGATGCACGGTGAATGTGGCCCCCAACTTTTCTCTTAAAATTGGTAGGCTTTGAGTGTTGAATCCCCTCATGGCTTGGAAGCAGGGGGTGAAAGGAGCTTAGGAAAATTTTGGATTAGCTTTATAGAAAGAACCTGGTCTATCCCCTACCTCAGTTCTTCTGCATCTAAGATAACTTATTTGAAAACGCTACAGGTAAACCTGATTGGAAAAGAATGAGAATTTTTGGCACACTTCTTTTTCCTGAAAATTCACCAACATTTCAGCGTTTCAAAAGCATTTCATCCCAGCTGGCTGCGGGAACAACAGCAATACAAAAATGCTTTGTTAAAATTTAAAGCTCCCTGCTGCCAGGGCAGGGGGACATTGTCCCATGTCAGGCTCCAGTAGTGAAGCCAGCCCCAGCAGCAGACAGTGCCGAGGGGCAGGGAGCAATTTCCTGCCCCCTCCTGCCTGGCTGACTGGGAGCAAATTTGCCCTCAATTGGCCATCTACACATGCCATACTGTGCAGTAATTACTCAGCAGTTAATTTGCTACTTGCATTTGCAGGTAGCAAATTAACTGCTGAGTAGAGGAAATTACTGTGCATTAAGGGCCAGCATGTGTAGAAGGTGATGCTTGCTACACAGTAATTAGCTCCACTGCACAGTAAAGTATGTCATGTAGATGCGCCCAGTTTCTCCTTTTTCCACCTCAGCCCAATAGAAGGCAATTTCAGATTTTGTCACACTAGACTAAAAAGGATGGCATACATTTATCTATGATTTATGGAACGAACGAAGGATGACTAGCAAAGTGATCTAAGCTCTAGCTCTTCATTTACCTGCCTGGAAACCAAGAAAGATCTGCCGAGTTTCTTGGTGGGTTTCTTACGACTCAGCAGACTCGTGGGGTGCGAGTGATTTGTTAACATCCTGGAAAAACAGTTGTGTAAAGGAAGTGCTGCCAACTGTCTTGCTGAATTTCACTGCTACGTTTTCCAGTTATCTGCAGTACCTAGCTGAACAGCCTTGCTGAGCCCAAATTCTCCTCTGCTGCTGTATTATTTATTAAACTGCAACTGTACACTGATGCTGTTTTCACTCACGACAAATCCTAACTGAGAAGCAGAGTTACCATAGTTACTTGGGCAAGCTGCTCGACACAGCACAGTTACTTGGTAGGCCTTGTGTGTTTTTAGTCAAGGAGATAGTTCTCAGGCAATATCAAATGATTTGTTGCTTAGTGCAAGTTAACTGGATTTATCAGGGGGAGAAACGCAGTGTAAATGAAAGAAAATGCACTTTCTTTTGGCCAGTCCTGTGGGGTTCACATCAGCTGGAAGTTCTGCAGGGTAACTAGACAGATGGAGAGGAGCTCAGAGTAAAAACACATTTAGATCTTGGCACAGATTTCTGCCTTCCAATCCAGCCCATCATTAACAGCTTCTGTACGGTATTGGTCTTCCTCTAGGGGCTGTAAAAATGAACAAAACCTTTGTTCAACCTAAACTTCCTTTCCTTGTCTGCTGTTCCTGCAGACTTTCCATTCTAGTGGCCCTATTGTTTCACTTGGAAATGTCAGAGCATTGCACAGCATGCCCATTTTCTAAGGATTATGTTCCATTTTAGGAGGCCAAAAGCACACGCTATGTTGTTCCACAATTCATTTACTTGAAACTTGCTTGAGCTCACTGCGGCTCTTCTTTCTTAGGACCCACATCATTATCTGGTGGGTCCACAGTATCTGATGTGCAAGCTATTGCTTGCACCAGCCTTGAAGCTGAACAAACAGAACTGCTGAGGACAGGATTAGTTCCTTTGGGCCATGCGATTCGGAGAGAGATTGTTTTGTTGAATGAACATTTCACCTTAGAACATGCCTTACTGAAAGAAACAAGAGAAAGTAAAAGCAGAACTGTACCATTCACGGGAGTGGGACAGCCTGTTCTCCATGTGTATTCCAAGTTATAACTAGTGAGAGTAGTAGGAGAAAGAAAGGGCCTGTAGCTTCCTTCCCCCCATGCCTCCCCCCGAGGCGTGTTAGTTCTGGCACCAGCACGAAGAAAAAGAAAATTAAAGTCTATTGCATTTTATGCCCTGCCAACAGTAGTCTTTAATATGTTCTTACCACCTATAGCTGTATAAAGTGAGTAGGGTTACATCATTACCAAGGACAGTGGGTTTGCAAATAAGTAGCTCAAGGATGTATTTCACATGCAGACCCCTTTATCACCAGGTACAGTGAACAAGAAAAAGAGCACAGTTGGCTCAATGAATCACAGTTGAGTTTTCAGGGCCTAAAGCCACAAAAAAGGACAGTTGGTCTAGAAATAAGGGTGCATTTGACCTCCAGAGACAAACCATGGAACCCCAAAATGCTGTTCCTACAATCTCTCCAGAGGCAAACAACTCATTCCCAAGTCATCTAAGAGGGAAAGGCAAACCAATTTAGCTCAAATTGCCCACCTGAATGTATATTAAATAATGGCAATTGACAACATATGAGTTGAAATGCCACTTACAGTTCCCAGGGGCCTCTTCTCCAGAACGATCATAGTCATATTATTTTATGACAGCCTACGTCAATACACCACAACAGCAGAATGCAAGACGCAATGAAAAGGAGCCAATGCACCCATAACCTTCATTCATTTACCCTGACACGTTTTTTTAACGATAAGGGAATACAATTAACTATGAAGTTCTTTAATATAGGTGGCTATGCCAGTGGCACAAGCAGTTCATTCCTGCTCTTTTGGGATAAACCCAAAAAATTATCTATCACAATCAGCTTCTGTTCTAATTGCTTTAAGCAAAAGACATAGCTGCATGCAAAGAAAAGGGAATGTAATATGTGCTGGTGCCAAACTCTGAATACATTTATACAATGTAGTAAACAAAAGTCACTGCCTTTGTTAAGAGAGTCTTGGTAAATTGAGTCTATTGTAGAGGTCATGCAATGATATGCACAAGGAAGTACAAACCCCCATATTGTTTAGTGTTTCCAGCCTCTGCAGTCCAAGAGCAGTTTGAGTATACAAGATCTGAGATGAGTAAGAATCAACAGTTCTCTTACCAATTCAATTCTGTTGCTGGTCAAAGAAAATTTGCCAATTTTATTTTTGCTTTTTCTGAGAAAAACAAATATCATCCAACAAAAATTTTTTTAAAAATTGGAAAATTATGTCAATTGTCGATAAACATTTTCATGCCTCAAACTCAAGCTGAGTGGTTTTTTTCCATTTATTTCCACGTCTCCCATTTTAATCAAGTTTTTCACTTTCTGTTTGGTCTTGTGTGTCACTTCAATTTAGCATTTCTATCTGAACTGCAGTGGAGTCTGTCACATGGTGCTCGGTATGTGTTTTGATTGGCAGAGGGCATTTTTTCATGAAATGTGTCAAATGAAATAAAAGGAAAGGTTTTGTTGTGACATAAGTGCAATGCTTTGTGTTGACATTTTTGATGAGAACAGAACATTCTGCAGCTTTCAAAACCAAAACTCTGGTAGAATTTCCATTCCACTCTTTTAAAAATGTAGATTGAGGACTTAAAAATGGAGGCGCTCCTTATTGATACTAATGAAAGGAGAATCAAGCCCAGAGGGCCTACTCACAACAGTAGCAGTTGGTTCTAAGTGTGGGTTCATAGGACCTTTTCTTGGCTTTCCTACTAATGACTCCCTTGTTTTATTTTTTCACCCTCTATATTCTCTGGGTTCCTCTTGACAAGCTTAAAATACTGCTGTTGTTTTTGCTCCTTATTTATTATGAATAGCATTTAATATAACCCCCCTCCTCTCATCATCACTTGTCCACACTGCTTGTAAAGTGAGCTATTAGTCTGGTGTTAGGCTGTATACTTCTCTGGAAGACTCCTCTGCCTCTCCAGCAAATTTTCAGATGCGGCAACTCCTGCCAAGAAAAAAGCTTTCATTCTGTTTTGATTACTGTATTTCTTATTTGATCTATATGGACCTTTTAAATATTTAATTTACCTGTTTTTGTATCCCAGCTCTTTTCAAGTTTGACATTTGCAACTCTTATTAGTTCCGAGATGTTACAGAGACTGGCACTACATAAACAGATGAGAAAGGAAAGGTGACTATTTCCTAAACTACATTTAATAATGACTTCCATTTACCATGTTCTCTTTATTTGACCTTTGGATGGTGCTTGTCCTTAGCAAATAAAACTATATCTCTGAAAATTTAATAAGTATTCCCTTGCTTTTTAAAAATTCCTTGGAGTCAAATTCTGGCCCTTCATATTCATGCTGCAAATAATCCTACTGAAATCAATGGCATTATGATAAGTGTGGCAAAGTCTGCTTCTTACTAGGTCCTGCACACATAATATGTGTACAGCAATGTAAACCAAGATCTGGATCCAAGAGCTAATCAGCTATCCAGGTAGACCTGCTCTTATAGGTAGCAGGGTAGCAGATCTACTGGTAGTTTGTTTGCTTTGAGAAAATGGTTACCCTTGCATAGTTGTGAGAACACAACAGCAACACTGCTGTAACTTAGGCCTGATTTTCCCCAGGGTAATTCTACCCTAGCCTTAAGCAAGCTACATTGGTGTAGGACTAGGGTGACTGTAATCATTTTAGGGAAATCCAGGACACTGGGGAGTATCCGCGGGCATGCGCGCGCGTGCACACACACACACACACACATTGTGTGCATATTTGGTATGTTATATATAGTAATCATTCAGTGCCAGTAGAACAAGTTACCTGGCAACTTGTTACCCTTGATTTATATACTGACTTATAGGAATTGTTTATATTCCACTTTTTGCATTCAAAGAGGTAATAAAAGCATTATAATTTCCATATATTTTTCCATATACTAGATTTTGTGGATTATCAAAGTTTGTTGTGTGTCAAGACACGCTTCCAGTTTTCTGCCAACAAGAAGCACAATACATTTGTCCCTGAAAAACTGTGAGCATCTAAATAATTCTGAAAGCCCACTTTCTGCTTCACTTCCTGTAAATAACTTGATACCTCTTCTGAAAGCTGACCTTTCACTCAGAGTGCAAACCATGTTATTGAAAACCTCTCAGAAGAGAGGAATGCTACTAATAGCTTGAATATGGGGGCATTATTTATTTTCCTTGTGGGGTTTTATTTTCCTTTCGTGCAAAAAGATGTGAAGTCATTTACATGTATCTAGCTAGAATTCATGTAGTTGTGTTTTTTGCAAAAATTCCCATAACTGAAGCATGTTCTGAAAGCATATTTAACTACTTCTCACCGTTATTTTTCTCCTAGTCTGTGTTTAAAATACAGCCATCAGGGAATTCAGTAGAAGTGCAGCTACAACATCATCAATATGCTCAAATTTCCACGAGTTCAGGCAACTTACCGTATGCTACTGACTAAATGCAAAGTCCATGATAGAATTTTTGTTCGCAGAAGCCTATGTTATTAACTATTTGCCACAGTTCTTTTAAAGAAAAAAACTGTTAGTGGAAATGTACAGGGATTTGGTCTGGCTCTCAAAATGCTTAGAGACAAAATTATACACCCACGAGTGCATACCTACACTGACTGCTAAATCATAATATAATTATCCATGTAAATGATCAGAGTTGATCATTTGTACATGTAATTACTGTACATGCAATTAACATAATTGTACACCAATTATACACAGAACTGCATGACTATTTCATGAATGCAACTGAGAGCTTAATAATTTAAAAACTCAGACCCAGAACCTCTAATGGTAATGTAATTAAATAGAAGTAGTGGTATTCAACGTAATTGATAAATCTAATTTGATTTTTTAATTATTTGGCAAAAACTGAGTAGACAGACTTGTAAACAAGCTCCACAAATATAACTCCACTTCACTTTTTGCTTACCAGGAAAAATCCCTATGAAATAAAATTGTCTTTCAGTCCCTTTGTTTTAGATGAAAACCTCTGATAAGAAGAAGAGCCAAGACTGAACAAAAATGAGCTAGGTTTTCCCTAGAAAATCTGTTTGTTTTTTTAAGTGGAGGTTTTCCACTGTACATGCTTTTCAAATTATTTTTAGCTTTATTTGTTTACAGTCTGCAACTCCATTTTGATGTGATTTGATGTTTCTTTGTAACCTTGGTCTGCAGTCTTCCAGGGGAAGCAGTGAAAGTCCGTATCTCAGAACACTGCACACAAAACTATGCACTAGCGAAGGAAAACGACTGGAAAATGAAGCAGAAGACAATTTAGTATGTATTACTATCCCTCAGTTGAATGATTCATAATGTTATATATGGTTGACTATGAACTAACAACTTTAATGCAAGTTACAAATGCGATAGTAATTTGAACGTTTAAGTGACTGTGACTTACAATAAAGTGTATTGGCTTTCCACATTTCTTTTTATGAAAAATAAATAATTAGGTATAACACTTCATGAGTGGGTTAGTACATTTTATGACCCATATTTCTTGAATTACGGGGATCCAGAAGAATCACAAGTTCAGCCCATGGAGTCTCAGCCTGAAGCCTATGGGCACGTCCAGACAAGCATGCACATTCCTCTTGTGGCATCTCAAACCAGTTTGAGACACTGCAAGAGGCATGCTGAGAACAAAAAAAAGTTCCCCGTGCTGCATATTTGCAGTGCAGGCTCAAAATCTGACACCTGGATTTCCAGGTATTAAGTAAAAACACCCCTGAAAAAAGCCAGGGGCTCAGACCTCCAAAGACGCTCTGGCATCCAACAAAAGCATCTCTACGATGCCCCCCTGCTGCCCTAGCTGGGGCAAGCAGGAGCAGTGCAAGGCTGTGACCTGGGCTCTGTCCCAGATAAGAAGGGGGGCTGTAGATGTCTGGGGATTGTATGTGGGTGGGGGATGGTCAAGGGGCATAGGAGTGAGCTGTGGTCCCTGGCTCAAATTTGTGCTGCTCCTATTTGAGCTGCTGCAAGCGCACATGCCTCCATGTGTGGGTGCTCCCTATGGGTTTCCTCCAGCTTCTTATCTTCAATTTGGAGGTCTGTTCCACAGAGACTTCTATCAGGCAATAGAAAAAGTCAGCAGATTCCTTTCTAACATTTATGTTCTGGTTGCTTGTATTCTCTGCCAACATTTGATTTCTAGTCATCTGCAGTGCTGCCAACTCTCACAAGTTTATCCTGAGTTATCTGAAAGCCCCAGCTGCTGGGGACAAGTGGTTTACTCACTTTTTAAAGTATGTTTCTAGCTGTCATTATTGCAAAGAAAAAATGGAAAATGTGACACAACTGCACCTTACAGGTTCAACAACCAGAAAGCAGAAAGAAGACCAATCTCATGATTTTTAAAGCAACTCATGATTTTTTCAGCAACAAATTCCTGATTCATAAATATCCTGGGGCTGGCAATACTGCAGGTGTGAGGGGAGGCAGAAAAGGTGTGAGGTGTTTGTCTCTACCATGTCTAAGACATTGTAGTCCTTTTGGTATAGCAACTCTACGAATTAACATGGAGACACTTCAGACAATAGCATTCTCACAGAGGATCTTTGTCTATCTTACGTTCAGTGTAAGAATCATTTTAGATATGATTCAAGGCCTACAAATCAAAGCAAGGTATACCTCTCAAGCTTTGAGTAAAATCTGGTGGGCTGCTGGAAGGACAAACTCCAGCAGATTTTGGTTCTCCATTGTCACAGTAAGAAACTTTTCCAGGCCTGCCTTTTCCCCCACCCCCAAAAAAATATTGTCATCCTTGATATTAAAGGCCGGCTTATATTTATGTCCAAAGATGTGCATTTCAGTATGAGATGTCACTGATCTCCACTGTATTCTCCCCAGGATTATTTGCATAGTCCTGTGTAATTCTTGTATGCACTTGGTAAGGAAGCATGTTGTTCAGCTTACCCAAAATACAAGTACCAAATAAGGGCCTGATTCTGCAACGTGCACAGAGCTTCACTGAGGACCTGGCCAGTTAAGCTATACACCAACTCACAGAACACTCTGATGGAAAGGGTCCCAGAGCATTCATGGAAAACAGTAGGTCTACTATAGAATTCAATGGGATGACTTAATGAACTGTAGAAAGGTTTTGATGTTGTACGAAGGATGGTGACATCTTGGGGAGCTCAGGGACGTGTAGGAGGAATGCTTTACCAGGTGAAGTCTACTCTCCTCTGTACAAACCAGGGATATAGGAGGAGGGAAGTGCCACTGCCCAACCCATGAACACCGTGTACACCCAGAGGCTGGAGGGGCATGGCGAGCTCCTGCAGGTGGCGGTGCTGTGAGTGGCGAGCTCTTGCAGGCAGCTCCAGTGGTGCTGGCGACGGGGGGGGGGCTGTGATGAGCACCGACTAGTGTTCAGTGACCACCCGCAGATGCTACCGGTAGTATGGCCATTGGCCAGCGGCAATCAGGGACTACCCACAGATGCTGCCGGTGGTGCTGGCGGTGAGGGGGGAGAGGCAAGGTTCCCTCTGCGTGTGTGCACAAGTAAAAATCTTGCTGCGCACCAACTTTTTAAGGCTGCACACCCGCTGCACACCCGCCCGGAGAGGAGCTGGGCATGGAGTGTGGCGGAGGCACGGGGCTGGCATAGGACACATACCAAAGGTAAGCTCCTCAATCCTCATTCAGGGCAGGCATCGGCTCCTCCCCGAGGTGAGGTGGGGTGGGGATGGGGGCTGGCATGGGCTCTGCTGGCTCCAGGGAACTGCTCTGTGAGCTCCACCAGATCTGGGGAACTGCTCTGCACCCCTGCATTGCCTCAGGGAGTGAGGAGGCACATGGCATCAGGGCTGGGGAGTGGAGCAGTTCCCTGGAGCCAGCAGAGCCCGCAGAGCAGTTTCCCTAGCTGGCGGACCCCGCACCAGCTCCCACCCCCCATCCCTGTCTCGCTTCACCTCAGAGAAGAGCCGCTGCCTGCCCTGCATGAGGTGTGAGGAGCTTACCAGCGGTAAGTGTCCCACGCTGGCCCCGGTGCCTCCCTTTCAGTTCTGTCAATTGACTGTGTCCAGCCCATGGCTGGGCCACAGCACCAATTTTACCAATCAGCTGTGGCTGTCCCATGGCTGGGTCACACCATCAATTTTACCTTACTGTGGGGCACTTACCAGCAGACTGCACCAAAAGGGGGAGGCAGGACTGAAGAGGCGCGCTCATGGACCGAAGCAGTGCGCTCACAGACTGCTACTCCTTAGAGGGAACCACTGCTCTGGAGAGGGGTTGGGGAGTGGCGACTGCCTGCAGGCGCAGTTGGCAGCATTGACGGTGCTTTTTGCAGGGAGTGCACCACCAAGCTCAGGGGGTGCGCGTGAAACCCCCTACGAATCGCCAGTGGCCCCTCCTGCCGCTTTGGGGGCTGACTAATGAGAGAGTCTCTGTGATCTTGAATGTTAGGATAGTGTCTGCATCTTTGTCCTAAGCAGGCATACAAAGTGATCTCCTTCTACTCTGTCCCTTGCATCTCCAATTTGGAGTGAAGCATGATAAAGACCTTAGATTGAAGGGTGCAGTTACACATGACACTTAGACCAGCCTGACTCTGGGGAATGTTAATTGGTGTTAAAGGTAGACTGTGCTGTGAGCAGTCGTATGTTAAGAGTTAATACTGTTTCCTGCCTGCATAGCTCTGACTTGCTACTAGAAGGTTGGCAAGCAGAAGTGTGGCTAGGAGCCAGGAAAATTGGGTTTGATTCCTGTCCCAGGTGGATTGTGGGGAGGGCTAGGAGTGGTGCATCCTGGGATGCTAGAGGACTCTAAATTGTTTATCTCCATAGAGCAGAATGAAATTGCCTTAGCATGGGCTAGATAGCAGGGCCTGGAATTAACCCTTGCCTGAAGTGGAATAACTTTGAGATAGTTTAAATGTAATGTGTAACTTTACCTTAAGTACTATGAAGAATGAACTTTGTTCTCTTTGATATAATAAATGGCCCTGAGCACACGTACGGTATTTAGCATATAATGCTAAATATTCTACTAAGTCTACAGCAGTGGTCTCCAAACTTTTTTGATCCCACACCCCTATCAGTAAAAAATTTTTGAGCACGCACCCCCAATGTATGTATATTTATTTATTTATAAATTATATACATGTACTACT
The DNA here is from genome assembly GCF_001723895.1 of Crocodylus porosus. NCBI lineage: Eukaryota > Metazoa > Chordata > Crocodylia > Crocodylidae > Crocodylus > Crocodylus porosus. Next base: position 183,983,698 of record NW_017728906.1, on the reverse strand, counting down.
CGCATACCATACGTGACACGTGACCGTCTGACATACGGACTGAGCGAGGGTGCCAGTGTCAATCCGTATATTAAATATTAGTAAAGCTTAATTTCTTTCTTAAATTTTTAGATAAAAAATAAATATAAATAGAAGTTCTAATATTTTCTTCCCGCACCCCAATGGATCGCCTTGCGCATCCCCTGGGTGCGCGTACCCCACTTTGGAAACCACTGGTCTACAGTACTAACTTATGCATAAAGAACCGCAAAGCAAGTTACAGTCACTAATTTACCTTCACTGATTTCCCCATTATCTAGAATTATTCAGGAGAATCATTAGCATCCATTTTATCCATTACTATCCATTCAGGTTCAGGAAGACTAGGTGATTCACCCAGCCAAAGGTAGAGGTGGAAATGAAAGCCAGGCATCTAATCTCCCAATTCTCTGACTGGCAAATACAATTGCCTCAGAACAGGTCCTTTGTCAATATGGATGCAAAAGAGATTACTGTATTACAGAACTATATTCTAATGGTAATACTAATCTCACAAGGCTGTTTTATGTTGGGTTTGACCCGTTCTATCTGATCTCTGCTTTATGTAGATCCAAACAGCACAAAAACCGAGCCAAAACTAACCAAAAGTGACCAGAGGGTCAGAATCATTCATCACTCATTCAGGCTAAGCCAATATAAAAGTCCTTTCAACTGACTTTCCAGATGTTTAATATGAAGTAGTTACTGAGAAAAAAACCCCAGGTACAGCAAGGTTGCAAGTGACGCAAAGAACATGAAAACTTAAAGTTTATTCCATGTTCTCTCTTTGATGTGACTCTGTCCTTACTTCACCCTGTTGTACATGCAGTCAGGTTTGCGGGTGCCAAGATGAGTTCATTAATGTGATGCATCATACATGCGGCAGTAACCAGAGGCAACCAGGGGAACTGGGGAAACATAAATCATCTACCAAGACAGTTGGTAATTAACCCAAAGAAAGCCAAATAGCCTCACTGATGGGCCATAAGAGCAATTTAGCCTTATTTTGGACTATACATTTTCAATATATTTTCCCAAATTTTGAGAGCTATAGATGTTTTAACTACAGATGTTTGAAAGGCTGAATACGCACTGCTGTCTACACGCTTAGGTAATCATATGTGGAAAACGTAGAGGTCCCTAATCTTCCACTTGTGTGTGACAAAAAAGGCTAAATGGGCTGAGTTCTAATCTGCAGATCTGGTGAGGAACACTTTGGGGTGTGAACGACGTGTGCCCCTGGAGGCTGCGGGAGCACAGCGACTGCCTGCAGGTGGTGGTGGCAGCGGAGACAAGGCAGCCGCAAGAGGGGAGCTCCTGCAGGCCTCTGCGGCCGTGTTGGCAGTGGGCTGAGCGGGGAGCTCCCGCAGGTGGCCACAGCAGTGTTGGTGGTGGGGGGTGGCGAGTGCTGGCTGGCGGTTGGTGACCACCTCCAGGTGCCGCCGGCAGTGTTGGCAGCAGCCAGCGGCGATCGGGGACTGCCCACAGATGCTGCCAGCAGGGGGTGCACTGCCAATCCCAGGGGGTGCGCGTGCACCCGCTACACATCGCCAATGCTTTTGGGGCTCAATGCAAGCACAAGTTGATATAAACACTTGCTCCCAGGAGGAAACTGAAGCCTGGGCCTGGAAACAGGCTGTAGAGACTGCCTCCTGGTTATTTCTCCATGACGTTAGGTTTAATTTTATTGGGTGTATGTTAGTCCCTGTGTTAGTACTGTAGTTTTGTAACTGTTTTATTGTATGTGGCTGACTGTGCCTGGGGAGAAAAATGCGTCTCTGAGAGAGCGGTAGAGAAAACAGGTAGTCTGTCCCAGGGAGTGCCGCCTGCTGGAGAGAGAAGGGAGTAGTCCCATGGGGGACGAGTAGAGAGAAAAGAGTAACTCCAGGGAGGGCAGTGTGAAGGGAATGGGAATGGTACAATAAAGACTAGGAGTGAAGCCGTCTGCTGCACTGTTTAGGACACTTGGCACTCTGAACCTCTCTGCCTTTTGAACAGGAAAACACCCCCTTTCCTGGGAGCTGACCAAAAGAGGAGCTCTCTGAGCCAGGCGTGCTATGAATCACCAGGAAAGCCAGGGGCAAAGAGGAGCCAGGGTCTGAAACCTGAGGCGTGTCCCTTGTGAAGTCACACTAGCACTGGCTTCAGGGGGACCTACAGATCAAATAAGGCGTCTTTTTGGGGAGTCCTGAGGCAAAGCGTCCCCTGAAAAGGTTGTGATTCATGACACTGTACTTTTATTTCTTCCCTTTATTTTAGTGCTGTCTCTGTTACGCATTTCATTACCTGGTAATCTGCTGACCTCCTTATCATCAGGAGCCAGGACTCTTCTACAACTGAAGCCAAAAAAACTTTGTTTAAAATTATTCAAAAGAAAACTAAATTATGGGAAAAGAGGGCTGGAAGGGACCTCGTGAGGGTTGGAAGGGACCTACATTTGTTCTGCTACTGTCTGACGTCCTTGCTCCCAGTCCTCTCTCTGACTGCCACAGAGGAAGATCTTTGCCTTAAGTGACAATGAAGTAAGGGTATCCATTAATCCCCTTGGGCCATCAGCTTCTTTTCACATTTGTTCACCGGAGTGCTCCAGATCCCTTTTTGTTGGACAGTCCTGTACAACCCAACAGACATTAACCAATACATTTCTAAAGACATTTCTAAAGAAATGTACAACTTGTGTATGGAAAATGAAGCATAAGGGACATTTTCTGAAGGTAAGTGACTTCCATTTGAAAAGGCTGATTAATTGCCAGCAAAACATTTGGTGGAAATGTGTTGCACTTTCAGTGAACCATCTGATGAAAACCAGTGAGTCCCCTGGCCCCCAACTGTCTTCCAGGGTCTGTTGCTCTGGGGCAGCCCCACTATACTGACAATCTTAAACAAGGCCTCCCAACTTCTGCAGCCTGGGGATCCAGCTGTCCCTAGAGTCAGGCAGCCTTGGCCCAAGAGCCTGAAACCAGTGAAGCCTCCAGGCCGTGGCAGGTTGCATGGGAGGTCCTGGAGCCCCAGCAGACTCTTGCTGAATTAGCAGGATTCTTTCCAAGTCTCTTGTTGCTCACTGCTGCTATTTTGGGGAGGGTAGCTGTGAAACTGGGCAGCATCCCGTCTGTTGCCGCCAGTCGTTCCCAAAATGAAAGTACTACAAGCTTCCTGCTTCACAGACATTTCAAAAAAAAGTCTTCTGAATCAAAGTGAAACCTAATTTTGAACGGTCAGAATTTTCCTGTAAAATGGAAATGTTATATTCTTGCCGGCTCTAGAGATGAGCTGAAGTGGAGCTCAACGGCATGTCCCTCTGAGGGTGCTGGCAGACAGGACATAGGCATGATAAGAAGCAAAACTGTTGGGATCAGGGATCAGACCCCAATAGCGCAACTGCCAGCAGGGAGCCCACGGCATAGGTTTGTAAGTGCTGGTTGGGGGAGTAAATCAACCCACCCCTAACCTGGCAGCTACAAATCCACGGGCTCCTGCACCGGGACCCCAGGATCAGGGAAAGGCTCCCCAGACACGCAGCCTGGCAAGGCTTTTAACTAGCCAGCTGGGGAGAAGCCGACCTAGCAAGCTGACTGCCTTGTTCTGATGCTCTGGCAGGTTAACAGTTAATTACACTTGCTGCTGGAAAGCTGCTACTCAGGCTGGGCTTTCACGGAGGCATTACTATAAATTCTGGTGCTCTCGGCAAAACTCCAGAAGTATGGGACGAGAGTGCTCCTCTGTCACATCTGGTACAGCCCTATGCTCCCCTGGATGTAGGTACCCAGCTGGGCTGCAGGGGTTGGGTACTAGGACGCAGCAGGAACAGCCCTGCACTGCCCAGCCATAGAAGGGTCATACCTGCTCAAAGATCCTTGCTTGCTCCTGCTGTTCCCCTGCATCCTGCTCCCATGGCAAACTGGCGCGGCTGCTCCTATTCAACCTTTAGGGCTGGGCAGTGCTGCACCCCCATACCTGGCTCCTATGGTTAGGCAATGTGGGGCTCCTCTATCTTGGCCTCCTAGGCCCCATGCCATCTGGCTGCTGTGTCTCAGCATACAGCTCCTGCAGCCAGACGGCATGGGACTCCTCCAGCTTGGCTCTTATGGCTGGGTGTGCCAGGGCTGCTCCAGATATGGCAAAGACTCTGGGGTGGGGGCATCATACTGGCACCCCTTCTAAGTCAGCACCCAGAGCCGGTGCCCCCACCGTTATGCTACTGGATCTACATTGACATTGCTGATGGCAGTGGAGAGATACCCAATACTCCTCCCCACTTCAATTCGGCTGGCTCAGGTATTGGAAGCGAGTCTTGACACAGCAGCACAGACTTCACTGTGGGCTAATTTTCCCATCTTCTTGGTAGGATAAATTAGGCAAGTACCTGAGCTTTCACTACCTCAGTTAGCTTGCTCAATGCTAACCTAAATATCTCCACACTGCACTGTAGACATAAGCTGCAGTCTGATGGCATGTGCTTTAGCTTCCAGTCAGCTTCTTACGTCTTGGTCTCCTTATGACTATTTCATTAAAAAGCCCTCTTATAAAAAGAGGAGAGGCAGTTAAAAAGATCATGCCCTTCATGATTTTATGACCCCCACTTCCAAACCACAGGCTCCTTTCCTCTGCTTTCACACCTTTTTGCCTCTACCTCCAAAGGAATGTAAGTAAGGACGAGACTGGGACAGGCAAAGATGGAGTTATGCATCACAGTGGAAATGACTTATGTTGAATAATGGTGACCCCAAAACAGAAAGAGCAGGTGGCCAAACTCAGGGCAAACCAACAAACTTGTGGTATGTACTGCAGCAGTCCTGTGGCATTACCAAATCTCTGCACATAGCATATAGTTGTGGCAGCTGTAAACATGGCTGGTAGTGCCTGAAAATTCTTGCTGCTTTTGCTTGATTCATCCCATAGTTCGAACTTAGATCGATCATAACTTTGTTTTGAACAGTTAGACAGCAATAATACTACCCTGTTTGCCACCTCAACCGGTTTATTAAGGCTACATAAATTGAGCTTTGGAATTTAAAGGGCTGTCTCCCCACTACCCTTTCTGAAAGAGAGAGAACCAAGATAAGGCTCTCTCTCAAGATCAGGTTTGGAGATGGGGACAGGGAGAATTCTTTGTCTGTGAATAACAGTTTTTAAAGTTCAGCCTAAGTTCCTTTGCACAGCCCTGACGTTCGTGTGCAGCCCACACAATCTAATGGAACAATGAACTGCGGGAAACATTCCTCTGCTTTCTCTGCTGAACTGCCAGACTATGGTACAAAGCTAGGATTTATAGAGTTAAGAATTATATAAGGTTATAGTGCTATATAAAATGCAATTTAGATGCAAAAAAATCTTTATAGCCTTACTGCATCGGTGCTGTAGAATTTCAGAGCTGACTGTGTGTTTTTCCATTTCCTAGAGCACTCTTTAAAAGTTGAAGGAAATGGATTAGAAGCCAAGGAGATTAAATTATACATAGCTCCTATTACTTTGCTCTAATAAAAGGACCTCACATGGACGCTTTAACCTGAAATGTGGGAATGATGAGGTTATTTTTGCCATAAGCTAAACATATATCTTTTAGACTGCATAACCCTGTTGGTGTTGTCATGCTTATATGTATTCAGGAATCATGCAATAGATTTCTGAAAACATATAAATAGCCTCCTAAAAATTAAACAAAAGAGAGTTATCATGCTGGACTAATGAATTTCAGGAACTGATTATCCAGGGTAGTCTGATACTGGCTGATGTGTTAAGAACCATGAAATAATGTAGGACCTTGTCTAAACAAGATTTATAAACAGTGCCAGCTAACTGGTAAAAAATAGCAATAACCTTTAAAACATTAATTTAGGCTTTTATTAGAATACAAAGACCCTCTAGTTTTGAAAGCAGGCATTGTCTCCCCTTTTTATTTCAACAGAACTGTGGCTTGAATACAACACAGCGGGGTGTGTGTTTTCTAAAGTTGGGTCATTATCAGAGTGTTCAATGCAGTTTGCCAATAAGCCTTTATTTGGCAAAGCTTAAAACTGCTGACAAATGAGATTCTTCCTGTAGCAGTAAAACTAGGCACAGCTAAATATGCCTAATTACAAAAACACACCAAGCACCATTGGGAAATACATAAATTTTTGAAGATTCAAATGAACAACTCTAAATCAGAAACCAGGGAAAACTTCGAGGGAAACATTTCACATGCCAGCCTCACAGCACTCATTTTAAGTTTATAAATCTGTAAATATCTTTGAATAAATGTTTGGGGCCAAGTTCTCCCTTGGCTTACACTTCATCCAAATATTAATACAGATTTTGTGAGCCTCATTCTGATCTCACTTCACAGATGCAACCCAATGGCTTCAGCAAAGTTACTCCTGATTTTACACTTATGCAATGCCACTGACTTTGGTGTACTTACATTTGGTCTACAGCACTTGGTGATCAGAATTAGGCCTAAAGAAATAAGTAGAGGGGTAAATCAGACTTTTCCTTTCATTATTTTTTTACCATAACTATGAGGATTGCCTACTTGTCAAAAAAATACTGAGCAATTTGCACCTCCAAAACTTCCAACTGTTAATTTCTATTGGCTTCTACAACCTCCCATCTCTACACATGAATTGAGGAAAATACTAGAATGTAACTAAAAACTTGAAAGTAAAAAAAGTTGGTTTAAAATGACGTGCTACTCCATGTCCCTCTCACTGTAGTGCTAGTTTCAGTCTCCAGTTTCCTGAGAAAACAAGGAATCTGGGTTCAGTTGACCATGGAAATCAGCAGCGTTTCACAGGAGATGAATCTGGGCAGCTATGGTAAGCTACTTCTAATGACAGTGGATGCAACTCTCCCCCTACCAGGATTTGATCTAAAGGCAGTTTTGTAGCTATTTGTATAGCTGAGAGAAAATAAGCAATAAAGAACAACAGTCACAATGACTGATGGACAGAAAAAGCCCAGCCTGACAGTTGATGCAGTTCTGGGTCCCCAGTGTTTGGACCTTTCATAATATTCCCAGACAGAGCTCAAGATAATACAGAATCAAGATTACATGGTCAGATTCCCATTGGGTGTAAGCCAGCCTGGTTCCAGCAAGCTCCACTGTTTACTGATTTTAAACCAGCTACAGATCTGGCCCAAAGAATCCACCCATTACTGCAAGCATGGCTCTACTGAAAACAACTTCAGGCAGTTTAGGCAGTACTGGTAAACACATCAGATGTTTTTCAATTGCTTTGGGATCTCAAATTCCACTTCCAAAAGTACCTAAGTCACATTGCAGTGTAAATTCAATTGGAAGTCAATATGACTTAGGGTCCCGTGTGTGCTCAGTCACTCTGGACAAAGAACTCATGGCTTGTCTACAGCCCGTTAGGGTAGGGACAGAAGTTACACATAAACCAGTATAAGTGATCGAAAACCAGTTCAAATCTGTAATAACAGAAGTTCAGTGCATGTCAACTGCTTTCAAACTGCCTGAAATCAGTTTAAGAAAAACCTGGATGGATGCAGTATCACACTTAGCTGATTTAGGTTAAATTGGTTTATTGAACTTCTGTCCTAGATCCCTTCCCGATTCAAGTTAACCCATAGTTCCCCAGCATCCCAGGATGCTTTGCACCTCCCCTACAAACCCTCTTTTGCAGGGTGGGTGGACGAGGCTTGGTCCAAGCTGTCTGCTCCAACTGAGCAGGGAAGCATGCTCTAGCACCCCTTGGCTTCTGGTCTGGGCCACTGCAGACACATGGCTGCATTTTCTGAATCAAAAGTGAATGTCTGTTCACTTGCTTATCAGTTCAATCTATGCAGCTTTGACTAACCTGTGAAGACTGAATCGATTCAGCCTCGGGCTTTTTGACTGTCTGTACTTGGCCTTAGTGCCATGCCTAGAAGTGCTGCTGTGAAGCATGGCCTGTTCACTTGCTTCTACTCCATACATGACAAATCCCAGAAATGAAACTATGTAGCCACTTTCAAACCCTTACCATGCACCTAGTGCTATTTTAGGCTTACTGTCCTGCACATTCTTATTGGTACATGGTCAGAGCTGCTTGAAGGTGGCTACTTTGCCTTTTTTCTGGTATTTGGGAACTAGTGGGTGGGGCATGCACATGTATGTATGGAAGGGAGATGGAGTACATAGGCTTTATGTTCCTTGGTGGTTTTGAAAATGTTACCATACACTTGTAATGCACCTTCAACTACAACACAGACTGGGGCAGGTGTATGAGTGATAATGTGTGAGGAGGAAAGGAGCTGGCTTGATTTTCAGGCCCCAAGATAAATCTGCAGAGCTAGCAGCTCTGGGTAGGAAAAAGAGACTACTAGTATTTTTTTATCTGTAAAGTGACCGCATATGATCCATAAATAAATAAGACATGATAAACATAGAGCTCCAGAGGCAGATTTTTCCCCCCAAAAGTCACTCGGGGGGGGGGGGGGACTACTTTTGAGAATAATAACCAAAAATATTAGCCTGGAAATTTTTAGCAAAATCCAAGCATTAGACAGTAGGGAAAATGTATGGTTAAAGTCAACCCAAACCTTCAGTTATGTCCAAAGCTAAATTCTTTTTGTGAGGTGCTCATAAACAGCTCAAATGTGACTACCTGCTATACGACATACAGCGTGGGGCACTTTACAACCAATAAAATATCCCCAAACTAGAGACAGCTCAGAGAGTAACAACATCATTGATCTGGTGGTGGTGGGGAAGACTGATTTGTAAGGATGAGCTCTACTATGTACAGCTTGACTAAGATGTGAATCAAAGAGGACAGATTAATTATTTAGCATTATAAAGGGTGTCTAAGCAGGAGCTGTAAGGTGAAATTAAGAAAAGGAAAGGAAAGTGTTGGCTGCTGCACAGAAATGCTTCCTTGCTGTGATATCTTGCAGGCTGAGCACCAGACTTTTCTGGGGAGTGGTAGAAGCCTTGAAAGTTTCATTGTTTGATTTAAAATTAGCCTGGACAAAATACTGGAAAGTGTAATGTAGGGAACAATCCAGAGCAGGCAGGAGTTGAGCCAGATCAGTGTGGGCCAACCTTTTGGGCAAATGCACCATAAGGTAGCCCTGCAACCTCCCCGAGTGCCAGGTCATCTTCTGCCTGAGCTGCTGCTCTAGGCAGAGAACAAAAAAAATCTGCTGCTCTGCTTTCTGTTTCCTGCCTTGCAGAGCTGGCTGTAAGGAAAATAGTACCCTAAGTAAACCTGTATTTTTTGTAAACCCTCCCCACCCCCCGATTACTGCCCCCAGTTTGCCCAAAGAGGGCATAGTTTGGCACAGTTTGGTAGAGAGGTGGAGCTGCCTGCACTACCCAGCCCAGCTCCTCCTGAGCAGCAGATGGAGGAATTGGGCCAGGCTGGGCACTGTTCCTCCTCCCTAGGACAAGGATTAGGGTGGTGTGGTGGGGAGAGCACTGTGGCCTCTGTGTGTGTGCATGCATAGCACTTCCCTAATCGTGGCTCCCTGGGTGGTTGCCCACCCCTAAGCCCGGCTCTGCTGCTTTATATTCCTTGCCTAACTCCTGCTCTGTCATTTGCTTCCTGTTATCTCTTCTGCTGTACTTCCTGTCCCCTCCCTGATCTGCCACATGCCATATGCAGAGGCTGTCTGTGCCATATGTGACACTCGTGCTGCAGGTTGGCCATCCCCGAGTTAGATGACCTAAAGATCTAGGAAGGTTTTTCCATCTATTATTCCCAAATGAGTCTTCTGGAGAGTGGTAGGTAAACCAGTTGAACAGAGAGCCCCTGACTCTTCCCCTTGTTACAGAATCAAATTTAAATTGCACCATTTTGGAAGTTCTCAATATTTAAATGTCTGTCCTGAATCGAAAGTGGCAAAATGCCTTGGGTAAAGATTTTCACATAAAATTTCCAGCTGGGCCTAGGTGCAAGGAGTTGCCAGAAATAATGTTAAAAAGTCTATTCTCTGGAGATTTTCACACCAGTTCTGCAGACTTGAGAGATTCTGATAAGCAGCTGAAAGTCTGGCATCTCACTGGAACTGACTCCAAACTCCACTTCTTTTGAAATTCATGTATGGCCAGAGCGGAGGGTGTTGCATTACCAGAGTGTTTGAAAGCAAACTACAGCTGAAGGGGGGGGTGAGTAGTCTCCTGGGTGTGGGCTGGGAATCCAGACTCCTGGGTTATTTCCTCAGCTGTGCTATTGATTTACACTGTGCCCTCAAGCAAATCCCCACCTCCTCTGTACCCAAGTTCCAGAGGTGCTGAGCACTTGCAGCTCCTATTAACTTCATCTAAAACTCCAGTCCTCTGTGCATTACTTTATTCATTTCTCTCTACTTTCCTATAACACAGGGGTGTGGTGACTATATTAATGTATTAACATATTTCAAGCACTTTGAGTTTTCCCATCAAAGACATCATGCAAAGTATTACTGTATTGCCTTTAAAATGTTCACATTCTTGAAACCAGGGGGAAGTATCTTACCCCTATGTAAAATCTCCATGTAAATATCTTCTTTTCTTAACATGAACTATTACCAATAACTCAAGAGTCACTAGACTGTTATCTTGTCTGAAAGGAAGAGATAAGAAGTGGGTGATAAGATAGGAAGTTTATGACCCAGATTTAGGTAAGGTTTAATGTAGTGTGTTCTGCACAAACACAGAGTTTAACTATTGCAAAAGACTGTTTAGTCTAAGCTGAATGATAGCTAAGCTACTTCAGTAAATGAAACAGAGCCATTTTTCTGAATGCTGGCTGTCAACTGACTTGTGATATTAGTAAAGCATTTTTCACTTTTGGAAGATGGCTGTTTGAAAAAAAAAAGCAGTGACTTGCTGCTTTTGCTGTCACGTGTTAAATTATATTAATCATATTCAACAGAGTCCTTCAAAATGGGAAGCAATAATCTCAGAGCTCAAACTTCTTGTCCTTGTAAAACTCTGACCCTCCATATTTAACTGAAAAGAGGAGGAAAAAAGAACAAAGAAAACAAAGGGAAATACATTACTAAAATTAATTTTGAGTTTCAGATTTTTAAATCTCCTGTTTTCATTTTGGTCAAAATCAGAAGTTTAAAAACACTTCTGCTAACATCTTCATCTTTTAAAATAAGCCTTTTGATTAAAAAAATTAATAAACCACAGGTTCAATTTAAAAAATATTTAGTGCCCATTATATGAAGTCAATATGTTGTTTTTTAGGCTTTTACTTTAATCATGAGAATGTACAATATGAAAATATAAGAGTCCTTTCAGACTGCAGTGATAGAGATATTCCAAACCCTAAAACAGGTAAGAGAATATATTCAGAACAGCAAGGAAAGCAGAATTTGAGCTTCTGAAATAGGAACACTGTAATGCTGACAAAAGGAACAGATCTTCAACTACAGCTCAACTGACTTACACCACTTAAAGTGTGTTTCTAAGGTCAAACCAAGTTCCATGTGCACCTAAAATGTCCTAAAACTCCTGCTTTCCAACACAGGGAGCTTGATACGTAGCTGGAGTATTTTAGGTCTATGTGGGTATAACTCCCAAAGGAATCTTGCCAATTCACACCAGCTGTGATTCCATCCCGTTGAATTTTGGATAACTTGGATCAGGGCTGTCCAACTCATCTGGGTTGGCAGGCCAGATCTGAACCATGGGCGGGGCTTGATGCAGGCCACACAATACACCTCTGATAGTGGGGTGAACAGCATCGGTATTAACACCCACATGCTAACCATGCCACAACTTCTTGCCTTGCTACCAAAAGCATACCTAATGAAGATCTTGAGCTGGAAATTCAGTGGTGGGGTGATGGGGTTAACGCCAGTGTTCACCCCGCTGCCACCAAAAGGTGCCCTCAACAGGAACCTCAGCCTAGAAATTCTGCTATAGAGTGGGCAGCAATGGCGTTAATCCCTTGAGTGCTAGCCCCACCGACACATTGCTATATAGCAATGGTTTTCAGCCTTTTTGGAACCAGGACCCACTTGTAAGCATCTATGGCCAGTCCTGACCCAGTGCCCCCCACTCCCAGCCTGCTGCCCCCTGCCTCCGACCCCCCCGGTGTGTGGAGCAGGGAAGGGGGGGGTCCCCAAGCAACCCCTCACAGTCTTGAACTCTGCCAGCCTGCAAGAGAAAAGCTACGGTTTCCCACATTTTTCTCCTTTAAAAGAGAGAAAATCCATTTTTAAAGTTTGTTGATCCATTTTTAAAGTTGTTCGCTGCCCTTTCATATATTTCCGTGACCCACTTAAGAAATGGGTTAAGAAATGCTGCTATACAGCAACCATGGTGGTTATGCCACTGCTGCTAGCCCCACCACTGAATTTACGCCTCACGGGCCATGATTTAACCCACGGGCCTCCATTTTGATGGCCTTGACTGAGATAAGTAAATGTTAAAAATGCCATCATCGATGTGACTGAGAAAGTATCTGATAAAATTTTTTTCAGCTAAGAAAAACAAAGCAAAAATCCCAACTTGAAAAGTCCCATTTTAAGTTCTCAGTTTTGGCAATTAAAAAATGGACGCTTGCTCCTCTAGGCCATATATACTTTGAATGCCTATGAGACTATGGGAATTTGCAGGTGGTTAAATTACCCAAGGAAGGCAGCCCTACTGTCTCCTACAGCAAAATCCTACTCGTTGAATGTCTCCACTGAGCTCAACAGGAATCCCACACAGGACCGCAGTGCAATATATGCAATAGAAATTTACACTCTGAAGAAAAAAGCCCAGTGCAGAGAGGCAAGATCTTGTCCTAAAGACTTTTGCCATTTCTTCAGAAATGGAACAAAGATAGAGGGAGATGGAAACAGAACTATAGTGAATTAAGCTATAGTGATAAGTTATCCCAGAGGCAGGAATGTTGCCTCGGTTATGAGCACAGACTTGTTCATAGAAATCTGAAAAATGGCATAACAGCTGTAATAGAAACACACACAAAGTTTTCAGCATTATGCCAACCTGTCATAATGTAAATTGCAATTAATAACACACCGGGCAGAAGAGACACGAATCTTACAGACTAACTAAAGCAGACGTGCATAAACTTTTGTGAGCATGAGCTCGCTTCATAGATCCTATGAAAGGACATGCGCCATGAAAGGACATGAACTTGTAAGGAAAAACTTCTTTACAAGTTGAGTGCTTGGAACAGGCTGTCCCCAGAGGTGGTACACTGGCAATCTGCAAAAAGCGTCTTGACACCCACCTTGCTGGGGTTATCTGACTCCAGGGGTCTTTCCTGCCCAAGTGCAGGGGGGCTGGACCCAAGTAAGGACCCTTCCAGCCCTGACAACTATGAAACTATGAAACAAAGACAGGGCCAGGTGTTAACTGACAATATTCTGTCTACTTCAAAGCAAGATCCACTGATTTACCTCAGATTCTCGGCTGGTATAGACTGGAATAGCTCATCGAACTGAAAGTGGTCATTTAGACTACTTGGGGACCTGGTTCATATACCTCATTGCTGGGCAGGTTAAAGCTAAGGAATGCATCGTTTACTGAGGGAATTTCTCTGCTTTCCTCTTCCTTCTCCAAGAGATCAGGCCTGCTCCACAGTGAAAAAGCTTGTCAACTCAGGATGATAAGTGAAATTAATTGATTGAAATGAACTGAAGTTTTGTAAATTAGTACATGTAGGTGATATAACTTTTGAGTGGTGACCAAGCCTAAATTTCTGAGAGAACTGGACTGATAGGCAAACGAGAAGAGCCGCAGAGTTCCACCGATTCGGGGCTGTGCTTCTGTTCGACATTCCATTCTCTCCATCCCCGTGTCTGCTGCCTCTCTATTTTTTTCTTTAAACACTTAGTTGAGTCTTGACTTGCTTCACAAGACTGACAATGGAAACTTAATCCTGCACGGAATTTGCAGGATGTGAAAGTCCTTAGAAGTGTGAGGCTGTCTTGATAGGATTTTGACTTGAGAAGTGTTAATGTTTTGGGGAGTCCCAGTTAGCTCTGATTCTTCCCAGGCTGGCCATGTCCAGCTGCGAGTCAGCTACCCCGGTTTAAAAATGGTGCAGAACAACACAGCCTCAGGCCCCTTGAGTGAAAATCTGGTCTCATTTCAGCCAGTGGCAAAGCTTCCCCTGACTTCAGTGTGGCCAGAACATCATTCCATGACTTTGATTCTCCATTATGCGTGGCAGTTTGCCACAGCTTAACTTTTTTTACAGCCTTCCTCAGAGGCGTTGGGTGGTGGCTGCAGCCAAGGATGGGGATTTTGACTTGGATGTGCCAATGCTCCTGCTGGGACTTAAACCCGGAAGTTCCCAGCTAAAGAGTCTTGCCCCTCCACTTCGGGGTCAGACTGATCATCATATTTGGAGTCAGGAAGGAATTTTACCCCATGGTCAGGTTGGTATGGACCGTGGGAGTTTTTGCCTGAGTGGGGGTCAGATTGAGATGGACTGTAGTTGGGGGGGGGGGGGTTGGCCCTCTTCCTGGGATCTCTTAATCATATTTAATCCTTTTTTAGTAGCAGGACATTGGCCGCCATAGTGCTTTTGCTCTATCTGTGGCTAATTAGGATTTTATGTCTTGAGCCATGTCAGGGTTGACTGTGCAGTTTTGCTAAAAGGTAAAACAATGGATTTGGATAGGATGGTTTGGATAGGGATGATTCTGCCTCAGGCAGGGGGGTGGACTAGATGACCTACAGAGGTCCCTTCCAGCCCCACTTCCCAATGAATCTATGAATATAGGGACTTTTTAATTGGCAGATTTAAAATACTAAGACAAAAATCAATTCCACCCAATGCACTTTAGTCTTGCTTCATAGAGAAGAATTGTGGACAGCATCAAGTTTACTGAACCATTTAGAAAATGCAAAGGGAGACTAATCAGAGTGACAAACATGTTTTAGAAGGGAGGATAATTGAAATAATTTGCAGTCAATTAAAGGAAATAGGTATATTCATTATTATCACTTTGTGGCTGGATTGTTGTAATCCATTATTTGCAGGCTTCTGAGCTACAGTGTTTCCTCAAGGATTTGCAGCTTTTTTAGAACTGCATCCCCAGAATGCTTGCACCAACCTAGATCTCATTACTTATGTTACCCCTGTATTGAGAGAAATGTAATTATTTGTGCTGTCCTGTGGAACTAACCTTAAGGATTATTTGTTTATATACAAAATAATGTGGATTCTTGCCTGACACCCTAGAGTACCGAACATGTATGGCTTCTGACACCCCAAAATAACATAAATTAAGACAGTATCTTTCATCCTAAAGAACATTTTAGGGTATAATCTCCATTGCATTTACCAAGGTCCACTTTCTTTGCAGGAGTAATTCCTTTGGTTTTGTTAGTTATGCTAGTAAAAACATGGCCTTGAGTCTTTTACATTGACCTTATAATTTGCAAAGTAACAATATAAGGGTGGCACTTGAGATTCAATATTTATTTTCAATTAGGGCTTTCATATATTTTCTCAATTTAAGAACAAATATATGAGCTTTGTATTTAAAAGTGTAAGGTCTGCCATCTTCCAGTGATGCCAGTGAGAACCTGTGGAAACTACTGACTGTTCATCATTTTCAAACATCAGACTGTTATCCAGGGCTAAATATAGATAGTCAAAAAGCCTGAGGCTGAATCAATTCAACATTTGCAGGTTAGTCTAAAATGCACAGATTAAACTGAGAAACAACTGGACAGACGTTCACTTTTGATTCAGAAAATGCAGCCACATGCCTGTAGTAGCTCACACCAGAAGTGAGGGGGCGCTAGAGCACAGCTCTCTGGCATGTAGCAGCATGAGCTGTGTGTTCTCTTCCTCTTCCTGCCGCTCCCAAGATCTCTGGGATTTGCAGTCCACAATCACAGCTGCAGGATTCCGCAGGGTTGTTCATCACTTCCTCTTTCTGCTTCCAGGTGCCTCTGGGATTTGTAGTCCACAGTTGCAGCCAGCAGTAAGTTTTTGCAGGGCAGGGCACCTCTGTACTCTGGGAAAGGGAAATTTAACCCACCTCCTTGGCCCCAGACCCCAGCTGGGATTTGCCTGGTGGGGGTGGGGGCAATCCCTGCCTTCCCCACCCGCAACCCTTCTCTGGTGGCACAGATAGCACAGCACAGCCCAGCCCAGCCCAGCCCAGGGCTGTAGAGCATGCTGGGATGCTGCGGGACTGTGATTTAACTTGAACCAGGAAGAGTCTGGAACAGAAGTTTCAGAAACCAGTTTGACCCAATCAGTTAAGTATGATACTGCATTTAACCAGATTGATCTTACACCAGTTTCAGCCATTTTTAAAACTAGTTTATGTGCACTGATCTTCTATTCTGTTACAGGTTTAAACCATTTTCTGATTACTTAAATTGGTTTGTGTGTAACTTCTGTCCCTGGCCTAGATGTCTAAGTATGAGCTTAGGAGCTTCAGGCATCTACTTACGTATGTAGATCTTGGCCTTAGCTATCATAGGAAGTATGGGCTTTTTGGCTCCCCTTGAGTTGATGCCTATTCTTACCATAGCCCAAATCAATGACCCTAGCAGGAGGCTCCAACAAGCCAGGCAACAGGGTTAGTGCCAAGCCAGTGCTTTTAGTCTCAATACCTTAAAAAGACGGGATATTATATTCACAGTGGAGAAGATGTTGGTTTGCTGCTTACAGGCCAAGCTGGAGAACCCCGGGGAGCCTTGATAACTAACCTACAATCGCTTCTCCTTATGTCTTTTGCATTTTCGTATTTATTACACCTGTCATGAAGCTAAAGCAGATTCCCAAAAGGGTTTCTATTGGGGTTTGGAAACTTTCCATATATAATCATTTCTTGAAATCAATGGTGTTAGCTTAAGCAGGTATAATAACAGCATGACTTATTAATGTGAATTTTGAGTGGCAAATATTTTGACTGTCTACTCCCTTAAAGGTGACACCAAATGAGTAATCATTAGATCAAAAGTTTGGTAAACAACACTCTTCAGCAGTGTAGACATTGTTTGTACTACTTCACGGAACAGTTTTATACACGATACAGGCCTTGGGGTGAAAATTAAGCCTTTCACTACTTTGCTCTGACCTGGAACAAGGAGCAAGAGAGAGCTCCTCTGTGCAGAAGAACTTCCTGGTGGCCCAGTACAAGACTGTGGAATAAATACCCCCAGAAATTAAGAACCATCAGAAATGTGATCACCTTCCATTCCATATGTTTTTTCTCAGAGCAATGAGGATGAAAGAAACAACATGTGACAGATGATTAGTCCTATCACTTACTGCAAGGATTTCAAAGACAGGGCCTGTGGGCCAGATTTGGTCTACAGAGCTGCATTACCCAGCTCCCAATGCTGTCTCTGGGTCCAGAGGGGACCCACACACAGCATGCACCAGACTGCACCCATGTGCACAGGCCAGGATGTGCACCTCACACAGTGGCTCCCTGCCCACTCCAGGATATATGCCACGCACAGCATCTGGTCCAGCCAGGTTGAGACCCATGCTGCATGTGGCACCTAACTGGCTGCTACGGGGCTGATGTCGGGTGCAGCGTGGGTCCTAGACTGGCCTGGTGCTGCCTGACTTAATACATTCAAATACGATGGTGACAAGAAGCTAATACAGAATGGACAGAAGACGTGAAATCAAACAAATACCTGGGAATCCTCAAAATCCAGAGGTGTTCAAAATATACCTCAAGTCTATGATTTTAAAAATTGTCAAGAGAGACAGATGATAACTTTAATGCTCAGAAGTCACTGAGAGAGAGAGAGGAAGAATTTTACCCAAATTCAATTTAATAATACTGAAAGCTGTATAGCCCTCCATCAGTTGTCTGTATGGATAAGAAAGGTCAAATCTACTAATGAGTAACTAGAAACCAGCCTCAGGACTCAGGCCTTGGTAACATTTTCAGAAAAGGTTAAGAACTCAAAGTTTATTACATGCACTAATGTTAGAGACAAAGGTGATATTCTCAAATATTTAGATTATGAATGACATGTATTTTCTCCTGTGCAAATGTGCATTGTGTCAAGGTACCCAGAAGTAACCTGGGCAGGGAGATGCCAATGTTCTTCTTTATAAGGCGCAACCTACCAGCAACATGTGAGAAGTAGGTGCATGGTGTCTCCTGATAACTGCAAAGATAAGAAAAGGTATGAAAAAAGCACACTGCATTTGTCTGTCAGCTAGTAAACAAAGTCGATTCTAGGGAGAGGTGCTTCTTTTTCAAAGGCTAAACCCTGTTCCTTGTGAAGACAACTGCAAACCTCCTTCTGGATTCAAGAGAACCAGAATTTGGTTCTAACTCAATCTAGTGGGAGAGCCATTGGTATTACTGGGGGAAGACGCAAGACATTGTGAGTAATCCCAGGTCAAAGAGTGGAAGCAGAACCTGTGGCTACAAGAGGGACTCTGGCAACTGGTGAAAGACTGAAGAGCTTGTGGTCCCCAGGGCCAGAATTTCATCCCTGACAAAGACAAGGAACTGTACTATAGAATATGATTGAAGATTGAGGTTTTCTTCCTCTATCCTGCAAAGACAAATGAACTTTAATTAAAGTCCCCCGCCACCATTCTGAAGTGTGGGGCGCTGAATACACGTGACACTGCGGGTGCTTTAATTAGATCAGCGCCGAGAGCTGCTCTAATTAAAGCAACCCCCCCTCTCCCTCCAGCCCAGAGCATGTGTATAGACGCCCCGTGGTTCTCCGCATTTTTAGATTCAAGGCACCCTTTGGAAAATGCCAGCTCCTAGTTTTTGCTTGTCCTTGTGACTACAGAAAAATAATGGAGCAATTCTCTTGTTGCACAGAACGCATTGAAGTCCACAACAGGTCAGACTGGTTTTAACTGTATGGATTCCTATTAAAAATTCTTGGTTTATCTTGTGAATCATGTCTGCATATCAACAGTGACAGCATTGTATTGCAACCCACAGCTCCCTTGAAAGGATCTCAAGATACCCCAGGGTGCCACAGCATCTCGATTGAGAATCGCTGCTCTAACATTACATAACATTATCATTTTGAGCTGTCATAGGTATTCACAGGCTCTTCTGAAGTCAGTGGGAACAGCATGCCTAAAACTGTAAGCAGGATTTGGCCCTTGCCCTCCTGTGACCTAGGTCTGAATCTACCCCAGATTTCCATTTATCTCACTGTTAGTTGGCACAACAGTGAGTGGGCCCCTTAATTATTACTTCTGGTTGCTGTCTTTGCTCTACCAGTAGTTCAAATTTTCTCTTGACAGCAGAATGCGTTAGAGGATGATTTCTGCATGAAGAACAGTAGAGGTGCACAAAGTAAGGTTGTGTATCAAATAACTTTAAATTATCTCCTGGTGGTGGACAGTGACTCTGCCTCATAGAATAACAGTATGTTTAGTCTTAAATCTTGATGAAGTGGTCAGACTCTCTGACAAAAAACATAAAGGGAAGCTGGAAAAATGGTTCTCTTCATTTCCTAAATATGAAGAGCATGTTTCATGGAGTCAATAGGAATTCTTAACATACAAGCTTCAGCTCTTCCTATCGCTCTTGACCTGGTAGCCAAAGAACACAATGAACATGTGGTGAATCCGATCTCTAGATAACTGAACTCAGTAGAACTGTAACAGTGTATTAGTATGAAAACTAACATATGGCACAGCTGCATGAAAGTGGATCTGGTGCTTGTCACATATACTTTAATATAAGATGCCTGGAAGGAGATCTCAGAGCAAACATGTCACAAAGAGAGAAAGAGAGAGAGAAAGAAAAGTTGAAGCTGCATCTTTAAAGGGATTTTGACATACAAAGTATATGTACACCGTCATCCATATATCCACACTTCTCTATAAAGAAGCTTTAGGAAAAAAAGGAAGCATATCCACTGATGTAAGTGGAGCTATTCTGATTGAAACCAGCTAAAGATCAGATCCAAATATTATAGGAGTACCCTTAGACATATATTTTAAAGAGTGTCAATCCAGCTTCTATTTCTTGTCTTTACTAAATTGTTTCATCCCCAAAGGAGAATCTGGGGAGAAGAAAGTGGGTTGGTAGCTACTTGTAAATATAAATGCTGCTGTGGCTGCTTATCTTTGTAAAGTTTCAAACCTAACCTCCTCCAAGGCCTTGCTGGCAAATGCTTTAGCTGTATCTTCCACCCAAAACCTTGCATTCCTGTGCTGTTTACTGTTCACATGCCGATACCCTTGAGAATCCATTTTTATGGTGTCTCAAGTAAAACTTGGTGGGAGGTTAGCAATCTGTGAACTTTGTGGAGCTGCTGTATTTCTTGCTTGTACATTTTCAGCATGACAAATAACTGGGACTTAAAGAATTCCATGTCATTAGTATTTTGGAATATTTCATTTTGGAAACAAAAACAGGCTGTGCAACCGAATGACCCTGTTACTGAGCCAGCATTGACTGCCTTAGGATCACGGCTCATCTTCCAGCACTCAGATAAGTTTTTATTTTTATGTGCTTCAAGTGTGTTATGACTGGTCTGCTTTTGTGTACTAGGAAATCCTCTTAACTATCTCAATAGCAGGTGAAACAAGGGGTTAATTCGGCAACTTCTACTCAGTCCCTAGTAAATATTTTTCATGGTTAGAAAACAAAGCATAAATGACAGATTTTGCTCCTGGGAGTTGCTGATCAGGACTGAGTTGTACTGACAGAGCTGTGCTGGAAACCCAGCGCACAGCCAATACAACCATCCCTGTGACTTTCTCAATTCTTATCGCTGAACAAGAAGCGAGGGGACACCATTCAAAAAATATTTCAGTCCTCACTATAAACACTGTTCATAATGTTCAGGGTTTGGGTGACTGGATATCTCTCTCTGGAGGGACTGTCCAGGTAATCCCATATGGCTTAAGTCTCTTAAACCCAGATACAAGGACAATTTGGTCCCAGATTTACAATTGCTCTGAAATGCTGCGCTTTTCTTTGCCACTTAGGCATCATCAGGCAAGGGACCTCTATAAAGAGCCAATGCTCCTATAGGAAGGGAAGAGAGGGGGGACGGCTCCAAGCCCCACAGCTTTTGTTTTTCAAGGGAGCAAAGAAAGTAGTCCAGTGGCTGCCATTCTCCTTTTCACAGGAGGAGCAAGAAGGCTCCTCTGGGAGCTGCTTCTTTAAGCAGCAGGAGGAGTTATGAGACTGGCAAAAATTGAGGGGGAGGATTAAGTGAGGGGACAGACTGATCTAGGAGGAAAGAAGTGCAACATCCCACCCCAGGCTCCCCACTTCCACTGTCTTGTCCAATTGAATGCTGGGGAAATATAGTCAGCCACTTCCGACTGTAAATGGGATTCCTGTTGTTGTTACAACATTGTAAAAGCCTGTGGCACTGAGCAGCGAGGGAGTGGTGCCAAATGGATCCTGCGTTCCCTGTTGCAAAGGGTAGGGGCTGGGATTCTGCTGTCACTGAAATGCAGAGTAAAGGCCCCGTCTTGTGGGCAGGCAGTGCTGATTAGAGCGGAGGGGAGACCTGTAGCTATTTTGAGGGATGTTCTGAAAATTGGCTTCATTCTCATTTAGATGGAAAGCCAAGAAAATATCATTTTTTCCATGAGAAGGGGGTAGCCTTAGCTCTGGAGCAGTCCACCTGGTGCTGGCCTGGAGCCATGCACCCTAGTAGCTGCGAGTCCCTGCCTAAGTTGCCATCTGTTTGGTAGGATGCTGAATTGCTGAGTGGGTGACACAGCAGGAACCCAGGCAGGCAGGTTGCCTTGGTCCTGTCAGAACGTTATCAACATCAAACTGGCTCGTTACTACTTCAAATAATATGCAAATAGGGACATTAGGAAATGTTTCATCATTCTTTTCCAACCAGTCTAGTGTTGAACTCCTTCATGGTATGTTAAAGCCAAGATCAGAGCCAGACAGTAATAGGTCCTAAAGGCAAAAACCATATGGGACAGATGAACACAGTGTGAAAGGATGCAAAAATAAGATGAGCACTGACTTCTGGGAGGTATAATATGGAGGCCTAATGTACCGATTCTTTTCTATGGGCCAACAAAAATCTTCCTCACTACACTGCCCTACTAGGGAACTCTTCCTCAGCAGAGTTTTCTGGTGGAGTGCCACTACCTTCATTTTCTCATAGGCCAGCAGCTCTAGTTTATACTCTGATCCTAAGTACTCTGCTCCCCGAGTGGCAAGGTGTGTCATGAGCATCAAAAAGCCAATTCACAGTTTCTGTGACTAAATCTCAGCCTTTGATACATCTACAGCTCAAGCGCATCCTACAATACTAAATTTCCCTTAATATGTATCGCATCAGATGAATAAATTACTAGTACAGCATTATTTCAAAATGGATGTATAAACGGTTCACTTCTAAAAAACCTGGAATCACGTCTTGGTTTAGGTCATGCAGATGACTTCAGAGTGAGGGTCTCATCTCAGCTGGAGTAAACCTTTGTCCAGCTCACAAGAAAACTGCAAAGTAGGTAGTATCTATTCAAAGGAGGATCCCTGTTCTTCTACTCCACACATCATCAATTCTTACTCAGCCTCTATCTGTGTATGCCAGCCCTTCTGTACTTATTTGAGTCCTTCACAAACATCACTGACCTTATCTTTACAATGCTTCTGTGTAATGAGCAGTACTGGGCCTGATGCAGGGCTCAATGAAGGCGCTGCAGAAGCTCTCATTAATTTCAGATTTGGCTGATTTCCCCGGTTTTACAAAGGGGGAACCTGAAATAGTCTTTAAGAATTGTATTACTCCAAAACCAAAATTACTCCAGTGATTCAAAAACTGAGGTCTGGCTCCCAGATTTTCACAGGGCTAAGTAAAAAGCAGAAGAGAAAGAACAGAAAGCATTATTTTATAGCCCAGTGGTTCTCAACCTTTTTATAATAAAAGTACCCCTCACTGGGCTCAAGGCACCCCTAGGAAAATGCCAGCTCTTACCTGTCACTCATTTTTTAACTATGGAAAAATACTAGAGCAATTCTTCTATTGCAAAGAACTTAGAAAGATCACAACCACTAGTCATAATGTTTTTTTACTAATGATTCCGATTTGAAATCTTTGGCCGTGTCCAGACATGCAAACATGTGCCATTTGTGGAGCTGCAAATCTCTTTGAGGCGCCACAAACCACATGT
Source organism: Crocodylus porosus (assembly GCF_001723895.1). Classification (NCBI taxonomy): domain Eukaryota; kingdom Metazoa; phylum Chordata; order Crocodylia; family Crocodylidae; genus Crocodylus; species Crocodylus porosus. The sequence goes on along the minus strand of NW_017728906.1, from coordinate 183,960,671 downwards.
GGGCAATGTTAAAATGTGTCTTGTGCTGCAAATTTGCAGTGTGGGGCCAAAATGTGTTACTGGGAAATCCTGGTAACAAAAAAAAAAGCACCAGGAAAAAAAGCAACATGGCACGTGCAACAGGAACATGCGCCAGAAGACTCGGAGGCTCGGTCCTCCAAGGAGACACTTTGGCTGCCAGCCAAAGCGTTTCCACATGTATAGTTGTATCCTGGCTCCTCCAGCATGCTGAGAGCCAGGAGGAGCTGGGCAAGGGCAGTTTGCCCAAAGTGGGACAATTGTTCCTCCCCAAAGTGCACATGCAGGCGTGTGCACTGCAGCAAAAAGTGGCACAAATTTGTGCTGCTACTATTTTTACTGCTGCAAGCACATGCTCCTGCACATCTGGACGTGGCCTCTGGACATATCTTGCGAAGTATGTTTTTACACCTCAGACTGTCAGCATTGCATGACACCACACAGCACCCTTGAAAGGATCTCACAGCACCCTGTTTGGTATAAACCATTAGATAATAGTGTGACAACCACCATCTTGACCAACACATGGGGAACTGATCTGGAGACCTCCAGAACTAAAAACATGAGCTACAACAACAGGGAGCTTTAGCAGTTTACATCCCCAGCAGACTGATCACACTAAGAGTCTGTGGCAGGACCAGAAACTGACCCTTAATCTCCTGAGTTACAGCCTAATGCTGCGGTTCCTAAACTCTGACAGATTGTGTGCCACCAATTTAAACCGATACAACCTTAAGTACCACCAGCAAATGTTTCAGTTCAACCTTAAGTACCACCAGCAAATTCTGTTATATAAGGTAACTGTAATAAATGTGTTAATGAGTACTACTGACAGGTTGTCTGTGTACCATTGGTGGTACACATACCACAGGTTGGGAACTGCTGGTCTACTGGGTCTACTGCCTTACCCACAAGACCATCCTCCTCAAGTCAGAAGAACAAAGCTAAGCAGAGCTGATGTAACATGGGAGAGCAGCACGGAGAAGTATTCACAGCATCTGAGGTCAGCCTACACTATTCCCTACCAGTCTTCACTGCCAAATAAGAAAATATTTTATTTTTATTTAAACATAATCTAATTGAAAGGATATTTGAGACTAAAGAGAGAATAACTGCAAGACGTTATTAGATTTGAACCTAAATTGAGTAATTCCAGCTGGTTTTCACTCACAGTAGTTTAAACTGGAGCTACATTTTAAAGTCATTCTGTAATTAGTAATAAATCTGAAGAGAGACCCAGAATAAGTCAGAAGTTAACCCCTTTTTTTGTTCTTAAATCTGGGAGAGGAATATCAGGTGTTTTGTCTTTTTTATATCACCTTATTTCATTTGAAAGTGATAGTAGTGATGAAAAAATTATACAGTTATGGTGTCTTCTAGAATAAATTTCACATAAAATACTGTATGTGTTAAAGGCATTTGTATTCCCAAGGAATGTGGGTATACATTTCACTTGTCCTGTTACAACTTTCTATGAATTTACTCAGCTGGCTTCAATTAAAAAAAAAAAAGTCTGTGGGAATCTCCCTCTCTCTCTCTGTAAATTATGAAGCCATTAGGCCCTTACACTGATAATTTAACACCAGCTAAGCACATGTGCACAGATGGGAAAATCTGAGTACTTCCAGTTTCGTGTGCTTTCCAGCTTCTTGGTGTACAGATGAATAAAGAACGCTGCCTTAGTGCTACACTCAGAAGTACAGCTACATTTCTGGCACCCTTCTTCTAGACTCCCAGGAAGACTTTTGCTCCCAGTACACACAGAAGATAAATCTGTGGCGGGTGTTTTAATGAATGCAGCACTGATCAATATCTTACACAGTAAGGCCATGATTTTTCCAGGCAATGTGAAATTTCAATAATGTAAAGAAAAATACTGCGGTATTTATTCAAATCTAAGACGACCTTGACTGTAAGATGACCCCCCAATAATTACGTTCTATACATGGAAAATTGATAAATTTGTTATAATCTTCCAGGTATAGCATCTGATTATTGGAGGGTTGCCTGAAGTTTGCCCCATTCCCCTCGCTGCTACTGCAGGGAAAGCAGTGGCTGGGGTGGGCCAGATGGTCCCCTTGCCCTCTGCTCCGCACTTCTTACCCTTGAAGCCTTCCTGGCCCTACCTCACCAGCACACCTCCCCTAAAACCCTCCTCTCCAACTTCCTGCAGACTCTTCCCTTCCTCTTCCCCTTCCTGTTGCTCAGGCTCTGTTGCCTTCCACAAGCACAGCATCTGGAAGCACAGCCTTTGCTGGGCAATACAGTAGTGGCTGGGTAGGGGCTGGAATTTCCCTGTGCTCCAAGCCCAGGAGGGAATCCGGCCTAAGCCAGTGCCAAGATGCACCTGATGGTTAGAGGGCAAGGAGGTAGTAGGGGGCAGAAGCTGCAGAGGGCAAGCAGGGGAGTGGGGGCAGGAAGGTGCTGAAGGTGTGTTTCTGGTACCAACCTATGCTCAGGGCCCGAATCAGAGCTACAGCATCCCCCCCGCACCCTCCCACCACACACACCTTGTATGCAAATCTAAGACAAGGGGTTTGCCTACCTGGCGAATCGGGAAAAACTCCTCATCTTAGACTTGAGTAAATACGGTAGTATTCACCTCCTCAAAGGAACGCACATTCATCAAAACACAGATGAATTGAGGAAAAGTCCCTCCTAATATTTAATCACTTGGCCCCTTATTCAAGTTTTGCAAAAAGATTAGCAATTAATATTAGGTGTTCTGGTGACTAGCCCCTGATATATTCTCTTGATTTACCAATGAGCCATTAGAATCAGGCTGTGTATATGGAAACTCCATGTGATGAAAGAGGCTTTTGGAAATTTTACTGTAATTGACCTAAGAGCCTAAATTCCATTTTTAAGAGAGACTTAGGGCCAGATTTACAAAGGTATTTAGGAGCCTAAAATACTGGTATTTACTAAGCATCTAAACAGATTAAGTGCAAAAGGCTACCTGATTTCAGTGGGATTAAGGATTTGCAAGAGTGCCCAAGAAGGTTAGGTACATAATTCCCACTAAACTCAATAGGAATTTTTTTTCTAAAAAACGTTTGCCAGTTCATTTAGGCATCTATCTATAGCTTTGGTCAAGTCTAATGCTATTATCTGTGTCAGACAAGACTCAGGCATGCAGTGCTGCTCCAGGCAGGCTGCTTGCTATACTTGATTTGTTTAGCTTCTCAGGCAGACTAATTGGCATTATCTGTTGGCAGGGCTAATTAGCTGGCCACAAGCACTGTCAATGTTGGTTACACTGTTTTCAGGTATCTAAATACCTTTGTTAATCTGGTTCCTTTGCGTTTAGGTGTCACTAAATCAATGAGATTTCAGCTTCTAAGTAATGATTAATAAGGCTTTCAAGTCACTTGAGTACTTTTAAAAAGTGTTTCAGTAGTTTATCTGAGCTATATATAAACTATTTATAAACTGTATTGAATCTCCTTCCTCAGAAGAACTCTGTTTCTCAGTATAATAAATTTGCTTCACATATTGGAGCTACTGAATGTGTAGCATCTCTTGTAATTGTTTCATTGTATATACATGAAAATAATTCATTAAAAAGTCATTAAGTCAGTGTAAAAGTAAATTATTACTAGGTACGTGTGTCTACATGAGATGCTCTGTCACCGTAGCGACGAGCTACACTGATGTAGCTCATTGCTGTAGCAACATAGCGTTGGTGGCAGAGCTGACCCGAGCAGGGTGTGGGACCCAGGGCAAATCAGCCCATGCTCCGATCCCACAGGCCCCAGATCTGAAGAAGCTGCTGCTGTGAGGTGGTGATGGTGGGGTAGCAAGAGGCTGGATGCGGAGCCACCACTCTGCCCAGCTCCACTCCGCCACTGCTCCACCCAGCTCCGTGGGCCCCCCCAAAGCATGAGGACTGGGGCGGTCACCCCAATTCACCCTCCACAGGGATGGCCCTGGTTGGTAGGCACTAACCATGACACCGCTACTATTGCGCAGTAGCAATGAGTACCAGGTACTGCACAGTCAGGGGCATGTGTAGGTGCACCTGGTATATATCAATTTATTTTATCCCCTGAGATGACACAGGCTGTAATTCTAACAACTCTGGGGAAGTTATATTTTAAAAAGCAGGGCTAAAGAGTGGATGATGAATCCTATCATGCGAAAGAGAGTAAAACAACCATTCAACCCTAAGCATTGCAAATTCGACTGTTGAGAGTCCCGTTTTTACAGTTCTTGTTCCTGTAGTCATACCATTACAGTATTAAAGAGATACTGCTGTATTATATGGTAGTCCAATCAAGCATGGGTTCCTCTGATATAACTCCTGCTAGGCACACACCTGAATTTTATTAGATGTTATCCTGAAAAATAATTTCAGGGCAGATCATATTCCTGTATACGATAAACCTGCAGGAGGGCCAGAGCTAATAACCCCAGAGAAGTCATTCCACTAGGGGAGTAGGGTTATCCCTATTGGTGTGGGGGCATGCAATTGTGTATCTTACGACAGCAGCAGACAGATCAGGGTGTCTGGAAGTGTGTATTTTCCCAGCTGCAGAAGAGAAAGCAGCCAGGATCTCCCTGGCACCTGAAGACTAAGGTAATCATATTTCAAAATAAAAACTTCTGTTTTACCATGATCACAGCAGTCCTAGCAACATGCAAACAGCAATTTCAGTCACACTTTATGGACTAAAAATCATTAATATATAAATGTGAGGAATGTGTGCTTTATTATGAGCAGGGATCCAGATTTTCCATTTCCCAAGGAAAAGCAGAAAAAAACAGATTTCCCCTTTCACCCGAGAAAAATGTGGAATTTTCATTTTAATGGAGAAACACATGGATTTTACTCTTTTGCAAATACCTCTCGGCTGGCTGACAGAGTTCCAGCTTGCAAGGGGCTGGGGAGAGCAGGAGGAGGGGGATCAGGCAGGGGGCACTACATGCACATACATGCACACAGCTGCCAGGCAGCCTGGAGAGCAGCTCCCACAGGTAAGTCTGGCAGGGGGGAGTGGGGATTGAGGTTCCCATAGGGAGGGAGGAAATGAGTTGGGCAGGGCTGGAGCTGCTGCCCAGCTGGGCAATGCATGGGGCTTGGGGCCCAGGGCCAAAATACATAGCCACAGGGCCCTGGCAGGGAGTGGGACATAGTTGCAGATAACTTCTCTGGTGGTGGAGACAGTTCTCTGCTGCTACGTGCACTCCCGGGGACCCACGTGCCCCGTATCTGTGCGCGGAGCAGGAGTGGGGTTGGGCTGCCTGCTTCAGGCTCGGGCTGCCTGCCCTGTTGCCCTCCACAGTCCAGTGGGTAGGACACGGTGCAACAGTGCACAGTGGGGCCAGGCAGGGAAACTCCTTGCTGCTGTGAGCTCCACATCACCCTGGTAAGGCACCCCCTGCCCACCCAGCAGCAGCAAAGGCAGTGGTGCAGGGTTGTGCCCCTCTCTGTCGCAGGCTGGGCAGGGGATGTGTTGCCAGGATAGCGCAGAGCTCACAGCAGCAAGGAGCTTCCCCACCCAGCCCTGCTCTGCTCTGCTGTGCCATGCTATGGCCTGCCTGCTCGGCTGCCAGGGGGCAGCAGCAGCGCAGGGAGACCTCAGCCCGCAGCGGGTATCCCGCCCCAGCCCTGCACACAGATCTGTGGGGCATGGGTCCCCCCTGCTTCCATCGGGAGTGTGGGCAGTGGTGGGGAGCCACCCCCGCCCCAACCTGCACCAGGTAGCTCACACATAACGCGCCCTCCCAGGCTCCACTCCAGTTGTGCTGCCCTGTGGGGGGTGGGGGGAGCCGCACTCTGCACTGTGCTATGCTGCAACAGTTGCCACCTCCCATGGGCAGCAATCCGTTTGCCCATCTTTCCATTATGAGTGCTTGTACTAGTCTCCAACTCATGGTATTGTGTATGATGGTGTTTCTGTACTATAACAAAGCATTATTCTGTGCACCTGAAATTACCCTACTTTGTAAAATCTTATTGAATAAAATGGAAAGTTCATGCAGTATCATCTAATAAAGTAATGTAGATTGTTTTGGTTGTGACAAAGAGAAACACGGCTCTTACATCCCAAGAGCAAGGACATGAGTAATTTGAAAGAGGAGGCAGGAAAAAAAAAGCCTGAGAAAATGTTCTGGGTACAGATTTTCAACCTACTCTTAAATCCTCATATCCATTAATTTCTACAGAGGACCCTTCTCCTCCCTCTTAAGCATCTACCTTTTCATTATGATTAGTAGTGCATCACTTGAAAAAAACAAAACAAAGCAAAAAACCCAATACCAAACTATTGTTTGCAGGATGTATTTTCAAGAATAGCATGTTTTTTACCACACTATTTAATCACCTGATGGAAGAAATAAAGTGGCTTCTTTTATATGTTTCCATCCTCATTAAAAGCCCTTGATAGAGTTTTTATGCTGACACTTGTTATGTTCAAAACGTAGGCATTGACTTGGACAGTGTTATCACAGTCTCCTTGCAGATGTCACAGCAGTTTTTCATTACGCATCCCCAGCATAGTTCAGACTGGATGTAATAAGTGGGTGGCAAATATTGATGCCTTCCTTCTTAAAATTCTAGGCACCAACCAAAGGGTAAATGTTTCACTAAGCAGCACATTTAATATTCAAGCCAAGATAGCCTCTTCCACTTCAGTGCACCTGAGTTAAAACTATCTGAACTTACCATTCTTCTGCTGTGATTGACAACAGTTTCCTCATACGATAGACATGTACACACAACAATACATACACATTCAGCCATTTTGTTTGCCAAATTTGAATGCTGTCCAGAACAATGTGAAAGGCAGCTCTGCTGATCCAGTGGCACTGAGTAATAATGAGCTAATGGGGCTAAATACTACCTGTTGCATTCATTACAATTTCTTAAAAACAAACAAAGTTCTTTGTGGCAGGTGCCTTTCTTTCCCTCTGTTCTTTCCAGAGCACAGAAAAGAGAACAACAGATTAGAAGGATAGATTGGAGAAAGTGCATCTGTCAACCTATGGATCCTTTTCCCCATGAATAGAATTTATGAATGCAGCCTTCAGTGTGCAGATTAGGACCTCCATTTTATATCTGAAACAGGGTCATCAAAGCATTTTTCTGCATTCAGACATTTAATGTTTTTCATAGATCCATTCTAAGGGTACAGTGTGTGTGTTTAAGAAATTCCATTGCCAAGCCTGTGTCCTTTATTCGCCACATGTCCCTGAACAGCTAAACTCTAAACTAATGGGTCCTCAGAAGGAGGACATGCATAAGTTTTGGGCCCCATAGAACAAGAAAGGTATGGACCAATTATAAAAAAGTCCAGTGTAGAACAACCAAAATGATTAGAGGTCTGGGAGACACGGGTTATGAAGAAAGGCTGAAAGAACTGGGATTATTCAATCTGGAGAAGAGAAGACTGAAGGGAGATTGGAGAACAGTCTTCAAATAGCTGAAGGGTGATTACAAGAAAAGATGGGGATAAGGCTATTCCTTGTGGCCACAGGGGACAGGGTAAGGAGAAATGATTTTAAATTGCAGGAAGGGAAATTTCGTTGGATATTCCCAAAAAGTGTTTCATTCTAAGGGTGGATAAGCACTGGAACCGAATACCCATAGAAACTGTGCAAGCTCCATTCCCGGACATTTTCAAAAGCAGGTTAGACAGCCTTTTGACTGAGATGGTTTAGTCAGGGATGATCCCGTCTTGGGCAGCAGGCTGAACTAGATGACCTCCTGAGGTCCCTTCCAGCCCTACTTTTTCCATGAATCTACAATTCTAAGTGGCTGGGGAGATTCGGGAAGTCTTCAAACTGGTTTTGGGACCCAGAACAATTGGACCACAGAAACTAATGTCACAATCAAGTGTCTCATTGTGCACCTGGGCATGTGCTACAGACGCTAAGATAAAAGGCAGTGCCTGGCTAGGAAGCACATGGGGTCCAATACCTGTGTCCAATTAACAGACCCTGATGACTGTATTTTTAGGGGAGGGGGAGGAGGGCAGGGTGGTCCAGCTGGAGCTGAAGCAGCATGTTGGGGAAAAATCTAACAGAATCTAGCCCTGTCATTAGTACAGTATCAGAGACCATAGCCATAGGAAGGAGCCACTGGCAGCATCTCTATTATCTTTAATGCAGCAGCAACATCGAATACAGACATAGACACAGCGGACTTCAAGCCTCTATGAATGCTCTTCCCTCCACTGAAAGTACAGTGCAGGTTTCCTTGCAGTCCCCTCTGAGGTTAAACAATTAACAACCTTATTAATGATGCAGGCTTAACCAGTCTCTCTATTTGCCTAATCTCTAAGGAGTTTTTTTTCCAGATGCAGGCTCCTTTGAACCTGTTTTTCCTCCAACAGCTGTTCTTGAAGCCCTTCTCATTCATAAGAAGCAGGCTTCCTTGAACTCTTTCAAATCGCCTCCTCTGGAGCAATCCTCATTCTCAGCTGCCAGTTCTCATGAAAGTCCTGTTCCTTCTGAGAGACTCCTTGAATGGTATTATTTTCAACTTCAGGCTTCTAGTATGGGTCAATGGAAGCTTATTTTACTTAGCATGATATTTTAGCATTTTAAGAACAATCATTGCCAACTAGAAACCTGACACATGCCAAAATCTGTTTTCACAGGTGGGTATAAAAGTACACCAATTCTTAATTTTGCCCTAAATGTTCTGTGCAGTTTTCTTAGAAGGAGACCATTCATTCCCATAATTAAAAAAAACTTTTTGCAGTGAAAACCTAAACTGTCAGGCAGCATGATGGGGGAACAGGAATGGTACATGCTGGCAATGTTAGTTTAATGTTTTTTTGTACTTTGGATAAATCTGAAACTTGAGGCAAAACCTAGGAAGTCACCCTCCTCAGACCGGGGTGACTGGTGCCTCCTGAGTCGGGGGGAGGGGTGTACACAATTTATGGGTGGGCCTTGGGGCAGGCCAGAAGCCCCATATCCACTCCTACACGTTTCTGTGCTGCAGCTTAGTGCCCCACTCCCAACAAGCCCGGCCAGATGGCAAAAAAATTGCCCTGTCCTGAGCAGTGCCAAGTTGGAGGCCAATCTCAGAGAGGGCACATGCTCCCCTCCTACCAGTCACCTGTGCCTCAGGCCAAACTTCACCAAAACTGAAAGAAGTTTCAAACAAGTCTGAAACAGGTAAGTGTACTAAAGAGAAATCAGACACCATCACCTACCTCTGTCTTGAACCTGCTTTCAACTTAGCTCTAAACCTAAAGAGTTAAATTTACATGATGCAACTTCAGTTAAAAAAATAACCCAGTTAAATAGCCTTCTGTTGATATCAAGAATTTTGGCTGTTCTGATTCAACAGTTGCACATATGTTAGTGGATTGAAAGCAAATGAAATAAAACAATGAAAATACAAATCTGTCCAGGGGTTGGTATTCATCTCTGGAAATTTGACCCAAAGTCATGGAGCCACCATATAAACAGGGAATTTCCATGGTGAAAAGGAAAACAAAAAAACCAAATTCAGCTCTTGGCATTCATATAAATCTTCCCATGAGATCCACATTTAGTCAAGATCAAGCTTTTCTGTATTCATACAACACAAAGTTTAGGTATTTTTTAACCTCTTTGTAGGCTCAGTTCTGTTTCTCAAATAGGAATTACTGAGAGCCTTACATGCATGTGCCAGGGCAGTTTTGTCCTTCAAGCAGTTCTCAAATCAACTGTGGCCTTGTTCTGCAGCATCCTGCACACAGCACTTCCATGCAATTGTACACATATAAGCCCTTAAACTCCATCCCACTTGGGCAGAGGGAGAGCCAAGTGAAACTCCTAGCTCCACTGCTGAATCTAAAGATTGACCCATAAATAGCATCCAACTGTAAGTAAAATAAAACAAAATGAAAGCAAACAAACAAAAATGACCACAGAGGTGACTACAGACAGTTCAAATATCACTTCATGTCTTCTCTAGGCCATGTTAGGCTTTGTAGAAAGATGAGTGTTTGCATATTCATTCTGTAACATCTCAGGGTTTTCAGAGATGCTTTTTTTTCTAATGTTTTTAATCACTGATTAAAATTACTTTGGACTGAAAAGGTTAGATCTGGATTGAGGTATGTTTGAAGGTATTCATAATCAGGGGTCTGGTTCAGCTCATAGGAGAGTAAGGGGGCTATATTTTTTTGGGGGGGGGGGGAGAGCTGATTTTTAAAAGTCTAAAGGTGTTTGCCTTGACTGTGTCTATTGAGGTTCATACCTGGTTAATACAAAGCCTTTCACTCAAAGCTTAGAATCAAAACAGATGAAGAATACTCATGAATATTAGTGAGTAAAATTGTAATGGTTGTTATTGTAACAACATGTTCATCCTAAAGACTACTTCATGTGCAGTACAATCAAGCTGATTAATATGGCTAAGCAGCAGCGGTTCCTCTGCCATTTGAAAAACCCCCTCTCTCTTGAGGAGTGCTTCTTTGGGACTCTAACACTTTTTGCAGAGATTTCATATGTGGTGAAAGCAGCAGAGTAAGAACAACAGAGGGGGCTGGCTGCAGTTAGAATTCTCATTTCCACCATGTCTCATTGAGCCCAATAATATTGTGATACAACCTTTCCTGTTCAAAATGTTACACTCCCATCAGAAAATAGCTTATGTGAATAATAACTGAGGTAACAGTATGCATCTTCCTCCTGGTCAGCCTTTTAAGATGCTTTAATTAAATTCTTACCTAATCTATCATCTGCATTTAGTTTCACAGGTATCTACTGCCCTGATATCAAATGAACAGAGAAAATTAAGGAGCAAAACACTGAATGACAAAACTGCTTCTGGCTAGAGCTTGCAGTGAGTTAGACAGATCCCTCTGATCCAAAAGACATTAGCTGTTGGATCCAGAGGGTGGAGGAACCCATCCAGGGAGAGTCTGCCCCCCTCCCCCCCAGCTTGGTTCCTGTCTCTTATTCAGGTAGGGAAGGGAGTTCTGGGGTTTTCTCAGCCCAGCTAGAGTGGGGGTCCAACCCAATGCCCCCCCACTCCAGAGGTAAGGGGCTCCAATCACCAGCCCCTCCACTCCAGCAGGGCTTAGAAAACCCCACGAGGGACTTCCCTCCCCTGCCTCCCCCACAACTCCTATCCAGAGACGACAACTCCAGCTCACTGTGCTGCAACCAGGGCAGACAGACATTAATTAAGTAGTTCCACTTACAAGTGGTTTCATTTGAACCCTCATACAATGAGGGTTAATTTGTCTCGCAATCAGAGGGCTCTGCAGCCAAGCTCTTCTGTTTGGGCACAGCTTCAGAGTGATTTCAAGGGGTTTATCATGCAACAAATTTCATTTCTGTCTGTGCCCAGGATGTCTGGATAAGCCCTAGATGGGAATCTTTTTCCTATGTTTATAGAGCACCTAGCATAAAGTGGGGCAGGAGGGGCAAAGAGCCCATATAGATTGCTGCCACTGACTCAGTATTTAACCAAGGATGAGTTACTTAGCATTAGCTTACTTGTCTGCAAAAATGTTGCTTTGATACCTGACTTGCAGCCATTCAGTTTGCAGCTGGAATTGTTTAATTATACAATGTATGTGCAAGATAAAAGAAATTAATAACAATCTTTTGCACTTATGTTGTCCCTCCAATCAATCAAACAGTCTCAAAGAACTTCAGAATGTTAATGATCAATTAGTGCAGCAGGGAAGGAACCTTATACCTACTCAGAGTAATGAGCTTTGTCAGACACCTGCATGAGAAAGGAAAAAAAAAACAATGTGGCACAATGTGGGCTTTGTTATTGTATTATTCAGCCTCCAATTGACCAATTTCCCAACCAAGAACAGAAAAATATAATTATTTTTAGGTCGTGTGAATTAATGTTCACAGCTACCTTATATCCCAGGTGTGAAGACAACAGATAAAAGTCTAAGCATGTTAAATGCAGAAATATGCTCAGTAATGTTATGACTCAAAGCTCACAAAAGCTAAAAAATGTAAAGATATCAGCTAACACCCACACAGTTTCATGAAAAGCCAAATTTCATCTCCAAGTGATTTTTTTCAGCAAGTTATAAATCCCTAAACTTGACTTTTAAATGTTACTCACTGACGCAAGTTTAATCACAAGGCTGTAAATTCTCTACATAGTACAAACACTACCGCAAATGTTGTTATTTGTTCAGAACTTTTTGGAGCTCTTACAGATACCTGATCTAAAATAAAATATGTAGAGAAGGGTACTTTAATTTGGAGGTTAGGGACAAAAGAGGATGTGCAGGGTTGTCGCTCTTTCTGAATAAGGAATAAGCATTTCTGTTCAAGAGTGTGCATAGTAAGATAGTAAATTTTGATAACATGAGATTAAATACTTATCCATCTTCACTCTACTCTTAGTTACGTAGCTAACGGAGCAGTTTTCAACCTGTGATCTGTGGACCTCTGGGAGTCTGCAGACTATGTCTAAGGGGTCTGCAAACAATGACTATGATCCATCAACGGTATGTGAATACCCATACTTACAATTCAAAGGGCTCCACATCTTCGTTCAAAATTTCCAGAGGGGTCTGAACCTCCAGTTGAAATTTTTTAGGATTCCACAAATGAAAAAAAGGTTGAAAACCACTTAGCTAAAGCAAAGAACTGTGTACCAAAACTTGTGGGGCCTTATTCTCTGACAGCAACACAGCTCTATTCCTGGTGCTCTGTGTTTATAGCATACTCCAAGATTCCCAGATGAAAGATGATAAAGCAGTAATTATTAATATGCAAGACAGATTTCTTTAAAAAGTTTAAGCTATTTCCTAGATCAGTGAGACTGCAAGGATGATGTCTGCCTCGCCCAGCAGTACCCAGATCCTATGCTTAGTTATCCTGATGTAATGTTACTGACCTGCAGGGGCTAAATGGGCATTTTGTAGTGGAAGACAGACTCTGGCTTATATAACCAGGTCTCATTAACTTTAACTGGGGTTGTGGATCCTCGGCCTTTCTGAAAAAGAAGACTTGTACAACTGCCTTTTTCATTTCGTTGTAACGTGTGTCACACCGAAAACATCTAGAAAAGGAGGGAACTGCCATTACTGTTTGACTGACTCTCTGACTGCACCTTGTTTGAAAAGGTTTAGAGATAAAATAAACTTATCAGGAGCAACACAGAGTACACAAGTGTCAAGGGGTCATTCCTGTTTACTACATTCATTCAAACAAGGCAGGGAGAAGCATGACAGTATGGTGCCGATGCTCATCTGGACATACTTATTAACAAAGCATTTCTCTTTAGAAAAATCTAAAACATCAGGCAGAACTTCACACCCTCATCATAAAATCCCTACTAATTTCCTATGAGTAATTGGATAAGATTAGGCACGGTCAGATATTTGCAGGTTGGAGGGAAAATGGATGACCAAATATGCGGAGGAGGTAAATGACATTGGAAACTTTGTTGTCTCCAGAAAGAGTGGGCAGAGGAAACACATCAGATTTGAAAAGCTTTCTGGAAGGGAGCTGAGTAGAAAAAAGTCATGAGACAGCACTTTGTTCTGATGATCCTTGCACGGTATCAACAGCAAACTGTTGGCTAGTTCACACATGTTTCAAACGACAAGTCAAGAGAGAAACAAAAACGGCCATGAATCAAGTTACTGTATTGACAGTAACAAAGCAAACTCCTTTGGACTTCAGCCATGTCCTTACATACTACTGCGGGAGCAGCGAGGACATTCTGCTTCTACGTTCGTGCATCAGCAGGAACTTTGCACACCAGGCTGCATGCTGGGAGAGCTCCTTTTCTTAGGCAGAAACGATTTTCTGAGTATTTTCTGTAGCTAAACTTTAGCAATCCTTGTTCCATGGCCTGAAATGTTTGATATTCATGTTGAGCGAGTTCCTGCCTCTCCTCCAAAACCTGCATAAATGGGGTTTGGGCCAAGAGCAACATGGGGGTTGGACTCTACCTCCTTCCCCATGCAGACTGGGTTCAGGGTTGCTTCACTGGCTTGTTGTAGTCACTGTTTTTTCCTGCAATAAGGACCTGAAATCCTTGCACATTCCTTAACATGGGTGTCTGTGGTCATTGTATCTTTGCAATTCTAGACTTGTGGGCACATTCTGACCCCTTCTCCAGCTAGCACAGAGCTAGATAGAGAGAAAGTGGGAAAGAGCTTGCAAAGCTGGGGTTGGGGATTAGGATTTGGTACATTCCATCCCATTTCATCTCCCATTTGAGGAGTTTATTACACTATACATGCTAGTTGACATATGCTGTCTCATATGCCATCTCCCCCCAAGTCAGGACCCACAAGACATTATATACCAATGACCAAAGGGTCACCCAGGATTTGAGAAGGCCTGATTCTGCACTCCTTTGTCAGACAAAAAGCCCTCACTGTAGTTAAAAATGATTTTCCTTAAACTTAAAAGGCACTTTTACACGTGCTCCGGCAGGGGGGTGGGGGGGTGCGCGTGATGCTTTAATTAGAGTGACTCTGAGAGCTACTCTAATTAAAGCACCGCTGCATCTCCTGTATCAGCATCCCCACACTTCAAAATAGCAGTGGGGGTGCTTGAACTAAAGCTTGTTTGACAAGCTTTAGTTCAAGTGCCCCCACCACCATTTTTAAGTGCAGGGATGCTGATACACAATACAGGAGGCTGCCAGAGCATGGCAATTGCTTTGGTGGCAGGTTCCAGGTGGAGATTGGAGTGCCACCCTGACGGAAGCTGCCAAAACCCAGCCCAGCTGGAACCTGCTAGCTGCACCTGCAGCTTATGCCAGCACCCATCCAGCACAGCAAAAGCAGCCCCAGGCAGGCATCATCATCATCTGGGGATATGGCTGGGAAGCTCCAGTTAGGGACTGGGGTGTCCACCTGGGTCCACAGCTGACACTACCACATCAGCACTGGGCAGCGGTAGTCCTGCCCACCCAGAGCAGCAGAAATAGCCCCACCTGCCAGGCACCAAGCAGCGACATGAGCCTGAGCCAGAGCCACCGGCCATCTGTGGGCCAGATCCCATGAGTCTGCAGCTACCAGATACAATTACCTGGCGGGCCAGATCTGGCCCACAAGCCATATTTTGCCCACCCTACAGCTAGGCTCTCAAACCAGAACACTTTTGGGCATGCCCGGAAACCCAAACATAAATACCTGGGGAATTCTGCAATCCAAAATGTAAACACCAAATGTAAGCACCTAAATCCCAAAAGGATTTAGGAACCTAATGAGTGGATTCCAGAGGAGAGCCACTCCATATCACTACTCGGAACTGTATAGCTTCTGCGAACCATCTGAATGTGGCCTCAAGTCACTTTTGAAAATGGGACTTCAGCTCCTAACTTGCTTAAGTGCTTTTTAAATGTATTATCTAATATTTCATTCAGTCTTTAATATCTGATCTAATTTTATCCTGTCCAGTAGTTTAGATGCCAGGAGCAAAATTCACTCTCTTGGGAAATATGTATCCTTGCAAGTGAATATCCCTTTAGAGTCAAAGGTAATCTTGTATTCAGATATGATGGCTACCTTTGCCCCAAAGGCTTAGTCTAATAATATTAGTGTAATAAAACTGTCTATACTGAGCATGCTCAGTGAACCTTAGCTCACGATCACCTTTTTTAGACTTCACTTCATTGCCTCTCCATGCAGTGATGAAGAGGAAGCATTCCCAGTAAGTTCTGTGGTGACAGGCGCTGGAGTGCAGTGATACTGAACCAGAGTGCGACAGCACCCTGGGGTGCTACAAGGTCCCTTTCAAGGTGCCGGGCAATATTAGCATGGTTCAGGGTGCAAACAGCTACATATGTTCCCTATAATAAACTCAGAGATTTCAAATAAAAATCCAGTCTTCTCAACATTCAGACCTATTGTGGTCTTTTCTCTGCTCTTTAAAACAGAAGAATTGCTCTATTATTTTTTTGTAGTCAATAAATGACTGAAAGCTAAAAATTGGCATGCTCTGAGGGTGCATCATGTCTAACAAGAGGTGCTTTGAGTCTAAAGAGGGAAGCCTCGAGTCTAAGAAAGTTGAGAACCACTGACTTAGTGCATTAGAGATGGACCCAAACCAAAACTTCAGATAAGAGCAACCTCAAACTGGAGAAGTTTGCATCTGGGTTCGAACTTTGTGACTTGCAACTCATTTGCGATGCGTCCGTGTATGTGTTGTAGTGTAGGGCAGGGAGGGAGGCGGCTGGAAGTTTTTTGGTTTGAACTAATACACAGAGTTCCTTTTTGAATCAAAACAACTCCTTTCCTTGTGTTTAATGTCTCATTTAGAAGTTCAAAAGAATGTTCCTAGAAAACTGCTAGTCAGGCTGAAAAGTTTGTCAAAGTGACCAAACCTTGCTAAATTAGAAGTGTATGTTTCCTTTTTGTCAAATGTCATTCATAGATAAATCCACGCAGGATCCTCACTGAAGCTCATGGGAGCCCATGTCCAATGCCAAAGTCCCCCAAAGTCATTGTGATAAAAGGGGAATTATGTTTATTTTTCACAAGGCATCATTTCAACCTTTTGCTTTTAAATAATGATGAACCAGCCTTGATATTACCTTGTTCATATGCATTCCCTATGGCAGGTGTTTTCAGCCTTTTTGCATCATTGTACCCCCGGTGGCCGGATGCAGAGCAGTGCACCCCCGGCCGCTGAGGGGGGCGTGCAGCCAGACACTGAGCGGAGGGAGGGGGGTGGCAAGCGGCCGGATGCGGAGTGGCAACAGCCACTGCATGCAAGCTTCCCCCACCCCCACCCACCCGTGTGTACCCCCTCCTAGGGCCCTCTCAAGTACCCCCGGGGGTATGCATGCCCCTGGTTGACAGCCCCTGCCCTATGGATAGCTTGTTACAACTCAAAGAAAACTCTGGGAATGTTCTCCAAACTATGACACCTGAATTAGTACCTGTAAGAATAATAATATATATTTTTAAATACAGAGAGTGTCATTACCAGATGGGTACCTGACAAAATGGAATAAAAAAAATATAGTGATAAAAAATATAATCTGGAGCAATAAGCTGAGTGGGGAAAGGACAAAAATTTTTGACAATCCATGCTTCCCCACAATATAACTTCAACATATCTTTGGACATAAGTGATTTAGAAAAAATATATGATTTTTTTTTTAAATGGAGTTTTTATTTAAATTAAAAGCATTTTAAAAAGTATTGTAAGTAAATGACAACTTACATAGTCCTAAACTTGTTAAAATTACTAAAATAATTTAAATCAAATCAAATTGATTTCAAACAGTACATATTTCCTGTCAATGTTTGAGAGGAGTCAAACAACTGAGCCAGGGGAAGTCACTGGCAAAGCATCTGGAAATGGAGTTTGCTGAAGTGATAAACCAGCTTTTGACAGCTGTGGCCTATTCCGCAGGTGCAGAGTGCATTTTTTCTTCACTTCAGTGTATTCACTTAGTTCAATTCAAGTGACTAGTTCACTCCAAACTGAGAAATCATTTGGGAGTTGACAACGTAGAAGAAGAGTTTGTATTCCTAGCTCCATATAATCTAGCAATATAAATGAAGTGTGACAGGCTGAGACCTAGTTATTTCTAAATTCTGGAAGGACATAGTGACCAGAAAATTCAGTATTAGTCACAACTATAGATAATATTTTCTTTATTAAATTATTCTTCATTGAACAGCACATTTTGATGTACCGTTTTTCTTGCGTATCCACCAAATTCACCATAGTTTTATTTAATTGATAAAATAATCTCAAATCATGATTTTCTGCCTTTAATTTGAATCCAATTTCTATTCAGAAGCAGCTTGATATTAATCATGATTTAAAACCTAATAATGTATTAACAGAAATGAACGGCATTTTTAACAATATCTAAAATTTAAATGCATGTATGTTAGACCATAGAATCAGTTAAATGTGTACAGAGTAGAGGTGCACCAGTATATTGGTTGCCTTTCATATTGGCACTGATAGAAGGTAAATGACATTATCAGCTATCAGCTTTTTTCCGCTGTTGTAGCTGATTATGCTTATTGATAATTATGCCTTCTGGCCAGGGCCCTAGACACCTGGGTTCCCTCTCCCCTGCAGAGCCAGGGCCTCCAGATGCCTGGGTCCCCTTGGGAAACAGCGGGTGTCCCCTTGCAGGCGGACAGCATTCTAGCCTGCAAGGGGTCCTGCTTGGGGCTGCCGGGAGCAGGACGCAGGAGGCCCATGTGCATGTGTGTGGCTACACACAAACATGTGGCTGAGAATACAGTCAAGCAGCTCCCTGCACGTAAGTCTATGGAGGGGAAGGGGCATGGGGGGGGAGGGCGCATATTGAGGCCCCCACAGTGAGGGAGTGGGGCAGGGGCAGGGAATGCTGCCCAGTCAGGAGAGTGCATGAGACCCAGGGCCAGGGCAAGGACTGAGAAAGAGCCATGGGCAGCTCATCCAGGGGATGTGTGGGAGCAGGGGTGGGGAGGCTGACAGCTCTCTGCCACAGTGTGCACCCCCCAGGGTAGGCATGGTGGAGCATGTGCCCCCCGCCGATTTGTCTGTGGGCTGGATGCAGGCTGCTCACTGTGGCTTGGGGCTCTCTGCCAAGCTGCAGGAGCAGAGGGAAGGGGCCAGCCTTGCTGTGAGGCACAGAGCCCCACCCAGCCCAGAGAGCACACTGGGATGCTGGGGGGGTGGTGGTGTCTGATTTATCTTAAACTACAAAGGGGTCTGGGACAGACATTGCATAAACCAGTTTGACCCAAATCAGTTAAGTCTGATACTACATTCAACCAGGTTTATCTCAAACCTCTTTCAGCCATTTTCAAACTGGTTTATGTGCACTGAGCATCTGTTCCGTTACAGGTTTAAACCAGTTTCTGATCACTTAAGTCAGTTTATGTGTAATGTCTGTCCCTAGCCTAACAGAACAGAAGCTCAGTGCACATAAAACAATTTCAGCCATTTTGAAACTCATTTAAAATAAACTTGGTCGAATGTAGTATCAGACTTAACTGATTTAGGTCAAACTGGTTTATGAAACTTCTGTCTTAGACCTGTTCCTGGTTCAATCAGAGTCCCTCAGCATCCCAGCATGCTTTTCAGCCCCGGGCTCAGCTGTGCTGTCTGCCCTAGAGAGCAGGGCCGGCCCCAGAGGCCTTGGGGGCAACAGGAAGAGGAAGCGAACACACAGCCATGCTGGCTACATGCCAGAGAGCTGTGCTCCAGCACCCTTTCCCCCTCTCCGCCAATGTCTGGCTTGAGCCACTGCAGGCATGTGACTGCATTTCATGAAACAAAAGTGAACGTCTGTTCATTTGCTTCTTGATTCAGTCTTTGAAGCTAGACTAACTTGCATCTTAGACTCTTTCTGCTTTCAGGTGCCTCTGGAATTTGTAGTCCAAGTCGCAGCCAGCACTGAGAAAGCCAGCAGAGCAGGGCAGCTCTGTACTCAGGGGCAGGTGAGTTTAACCCTGCTCCCTAGCCCTAGGCCTCAGCTGGGGTTTGCCTGGGGGGGGGGCACCCCTCACTGCTCCAGTTAGGGAGCACAGAGGTGGGGCCAGCACAGTAGCATGTCACAGCCAGCATGCCCTCTAAGCTGTATGGTGTGTGCAGCCGCTCACACCGCATAGTTTAGAGGGAATGCTGGTCACAGCATGGACAGTGCTAATATGCTGCTGTGCAGCAGCTAAAAGAAGTTCACTGGCGCTACTGTGCAGTAACCCTACTTACTGCTCATTTAATTCAGTACTTGTATTAGCAAGTACTAAATAAATGAACACTAATGACTGCGCAGTAGTGTTTCATGTAGACGTGCCCATTGAGGCACTAATGCTGCAAACACACATGGCTAAAACTGTGCATACAGTTTATTCGCTGTTTACTCTGTGCATACAGTTTACTCACCCTCCTTATTGAAGCCAGGGGCTCCCAACACACACATTCACTTGTCTTACACATGCCCCTTTCTAATTTCACACTCAGGAAACCAGATTACTCAGATTTATGGGGTGAAATTATATCACCCACATAAAAATTCAAGGTCAGAAGTGGCAGCAAGGGATTTAATGCTGAGAGGAAAGTGTAAGTACCCCCTGAACTTTTGAAAATCTTTTTCTCCTTCATAAAGCTCAGTTTGGTGCAAATGGAGTCCATCTTACTTTCTTTTGGAAAATATTTCCTCTCTCTTTGAGAGTCTGCTCTTTGAGGCACTAAGCACATTGTCAGCTACTCTGCTTGCTCAACGCTACTGAATTTTAAGAGGAGTTGGAGGTGCTTGGCATCAATGATGGATTTAAGGAAGGATAAGACTGTCAAATGCAACTGGTCCCTTCCTTTACTAAGTCCTCCCTCTCCTTAGTCAGAAGTCTGGAGGGACTCAACACAGGTTCCTACCATGAGGCCCCAGTTTATCTGTTGACAAAGTCTTTATATTAAATCAGGATCTGCTCAACCACTCATAAGAGGTTCTCAGCACCTCACAGGAACAGAGTCTACAAAATGCACAAAAATAAACACTGGGCAAGGTCCAGGACTAGGAAAGGAAACTAAGAAAATCTGAAAAATAAGCAGGACCCAGCCATGCACAGGGAGGAGAAAACGCATACCCCTGAAGGGTAAAAAAGGTACAATGATCTACTTCACTGACTAAACACAATCAAATTACAGCCTAAACATTCCTTCAAAGATAAAGATGTTAAATCAAAATAGACAGACTTGATTTTGATCTCAAAAAAAGTTCTTGTCTCTTGGTAACTGTTGCAGCAAATCCTCTACTGTACATGCCAAATCAGTGCCTTTAAGCATCGGCGACTGGTGAGTGTTGAAAGCTTGTGGGGGGGAGGTGTACAATTTAAAGGCTCTGGTGGTAGGCAGTGGGACTCAGGACAGGTATTCAGGAGACAAAGGAGTTTTGATTTCTATTCCAGAGCTACTTTCAATGCCATGCTTTATGATACTATGTAATAGCAGATGGAGACTGTTTTAAAAGAGAGCTACACATGAAGAAAACTGGTCGTATGATTCATGCACACATTAAAAATGTTAACCAGAAAGTTGTCTTAATACATGGGCAGGGGGTGGGGTTGGGTGGGTATGTGTGCAGGAGGCATACATGTGCCCCAGTGGCTGTGGGTAGCAGGAGACCCTGTGGTGTTCACAGCATGCGTCCACTCACCACATATTGCCAGAGCTTGGCTACTGCCCTGATGGCACAGGGGCTGGCCCAGGCTTTCCAGAGCTTGACTCCTGCCCCAGTGGTACAGGGCTGGCCCAAACTCACCAGAGCTTGGCCTCTGATGGCCAAGACCATCCCTGCACCATTAGGACCACATGCCAGGCTCTGGCATGCCTGGATCAGGCCCCCGATGGTGCAGGCCAGTTCAGGTTCACCAGAGCTCAACCCCCAGTCCCAATGGCATAAGGATGGTCCCTCCTCCTGTCCCATAGACTTAACTGCAGAAGCTGCTCCTGAGTCCTGCCTGAAGTGGAAAGGAAGGTACAGCGGCTGGTGCTACTCCCCACCACCCTGCCTATACTGCCAGTCATCTGCGTGTGCGCACATACACGGACATGGCACTCCCTGCCCCACAGCCCTGTTTTCTTTCCACTTACCTCCCTTCCTACAACTGCCAATGTTTACCAATGTTTATTGAATGAAATCAAATGAACGCTATGTCTGGGGGATGCCCCCCACCTCCCAATGCATTGCCAATGCCTTTAAGGTACTCTAATCATTGCTTTTCCTTGTGTGCTGATCTTTGTGTTCTGAAACTCCATGGTACAAGGTGTTTTCTCAGTTATTTCCTGGACTATCATTTAAACTTGCTAAAGGGTAGTATACATACTGTACTGTTAAAAATATTCAACACAGCACCATATCACCTCTTAAAAATCTCATGAAAGTAACCAATCCAGTTGAATAAAACAGTTTTGAAACAGAAATAGTGATCTGAGCATCGAGGGGCAGCTCTGTATTTGCAGATTTTCAGGTTATGCACATCTGGCACCACTGTGCAAGTCTCATGCCAGTGCCCATTAGAAAAACCTGTTATATTGTGTAGTCTGACCTGTCCATCACAAGCTATGAGTTTCCCCAGTTTCATCCCCCAGTAAATCCCAAAATTTTAGATTGATTAACACATTTCAGTCCTCGGGAGACTAAACTGCATACCATTGGGTGAGGAGGGGGAGACTGTGCTGCCACCAATACTCAAGGCTCTTGCTATGGCACTTAGAGTCAATCACTCCATGTTATTCATGTGTATAAGTATTTGCCAGATTGGCTCCTGGATACTCAAAACAATGGTTTTACTTTCACTCATGCTCTTTAGTTTTGTAACAGTGGCTACGGACAGAAGTTGCACATAAACTGGTTTAAGTGATCAGTCACTGGCTTAATCCTGTAACAGAAAATAAGTTCTGTGCACATAAACCAGTTTCAAAATGGCTCAAACCGGTTTATGCAACTTCTGTCCCAGACCCCTTCCTGGTTTAAGTTAAAACAGTCCCGCATCATCCCAGGATGCTTTTCAGCCCTGGGCTGGGCTGTGCTGTCTCCTCCTATGAGCTGTGGGGGCTGTGTGGCCAGATTGCCCCCAGATCTCTGTACCCAGGCCAGGCAGGGCTGTCATGGAGCTACACCTGGCTGGGAAGAGCCCTTCCCAGTGACTGTGGCTCTGTGACAGCCCAGCTCAGCAGCCCAGGTTGGGGCTGGCTGGGTAGTGGGCTGCCCAGATGTCTCAGTGGGCCCAGAGCCCAGCAGTCACCTGTCGCAGCCTCCGCCACTGCCATGCCCCCTACCCTGTGCAGTGCCTGGCAGCTGCAGCCACATCACAAACTGTGGGCTGGCCGTGGCCAAGCGGGCTGTTCTACCCCCGCTCATGTCCAGCTGTGGTGGCCGCTGCTGCTCCTGCCATGCTGTACCATTCTCAGTGGGTGGGTGGGAAGCTCCAGCGTGGCGGCTTCTGCCCAGGGCATGGAGCTCTGGGTGCCTTCCACTTGCTGCACCCACCCACGGGGGATGCTCATCACACTGGATGGGCAGAGGGGATGGAAGGCAGCTGGAGCTGGAGCCAGTTCCATGAGCTGGGCAGAAGCTGCAGCGCTGAATCTCCCCCTGCCCCAAGCAGTGCTGCACGGGGTGACAGGACCAGGAACCACAGCTGGAGGTGAGGGGAGTAGAACAGTTCTGCTGGGCCAAGCCACCTTTCCCTTGCCTCCAGCGGCACCAGCTCTTGGCTGCCCTCCACCCGTTCTGCCCACCCAGTGCAATGAGCAGCCTGCGCAGGCAGGTGCAGCAAGTGCCCTGAACAGAAGCCACCAGGCTGAAGCTTCCCGCCTGCCCATCCAGAGCATCATGGTGCATCTGGGCAAGGGCAGGGACAGGGGTAGCAGCAGGAGTGACTGCAGCAGCAACAGCTGGAGGCGAGCGGGGGCAGAACAGCTGGCCCCAGCCAGCGCACAGTTTCTGATGTGGCAGCAGCTGCCGTGTGTGGCACAGGGCAGGGGGCGCAGCGGCAGCTGTGGTGGGTGGCTGCCAGGCTTGGGACCTGCCAGCGCCTCTGAGCCACCAGGACCTGGCCAGCCCCAACCCGTGCTGCCCAGCTGGGCTGTCACACAGCTGCAGACACTGGGAAGGATGCTTCCCAGCTGGCCATGGCTCCATGACAGCCCTGCCCAGACTGGGTGTGGGGAGCCGGGAGCAATCTACCTTTGCAGCCTTTGTGGCCCTGGCCTGAGCCACAGCCCACTGGGAAGGGCTCAGCCTCCATGGTCCAGCCCAGACCGACCCTCCACTTTCACCCTCAGCAGCACCCTCAGCCAGCTCAGCTCAGCCTCACAGCTCCACAGCCCCAGCCGCCTCTGGCCAGGCCCCTGCCCACCCCAACAGAAGCAGGGGGGAAAGCAGCTGCTGCCAAAGGGAAGGGAGAGCTGCTCTAGCACCCCCCTGGCTTCTAACCTGAGACACTGCAGGAATATGCCTGCATTTCCAAAATCAAAAGTGAATGTTTATTCACTTGCGAATCAGTTCAATCTTGGCTGGTTAGACTAACTTGCCAAGACTGAATCAGTTCAGGGTCTGGCTTTTTGAATGTCTGCCCCTGGCCTTGGGGACTGCAGGCCTGGAATGTAACATTCCTTCCCAGTCTAAATGCATGGCTTGTGAGTGTGTGTATTACTTACCTATAACTTCCAAATACACACAGACACACATGTACTCTGTATATCTAGTGATAAGATGTTGCCTGCAAAAGCTCTGCATTTATTCCTGATATAAAACTTGCCAGATATTTGTGCAGGGTGGCCAAAGTGAAACCCCAGAAATGAATGTAATCCATGGAGTTCTCAGTATTGCCAACTACAGTGTTCAAAAATAAAGATTCAGTGCCCCCACAAAATCACAAGATTGGGTTAAAAATCCTGAGATTATTGCAGTGTTCCATTTGGGGGGGTTATTTCGCTTTTGGGTTTCATTTCCCCTGCAGGGAGACCTCAAGGCACATTTGGGGGCATTCCTCTACAGCAAGAAAGCTAAAACCTTAAAAAAAATTAGTGTAACACTCACTTATTGTATCTAATGATTTACTGAAACCTTGAAAATACCAGCATATACTGGCAGGACTTAACTTCCTTCTATCCCTCCCCAGCAGAGACATGCAGAGAAAATTAAATTAAGACAAAAACATAACATTCAGATAAACACAGAGCACTGTCTTTTGATGTGGCGGTGCTGTCTGTAGTAATCACTTAACCTCTCACTATGTAGGTGTGCCTGAGGGAGGCTACAGGTTTAATCCTGCAACAGGGATCAAGACTGACTATTGCATGTTGGAGATGGTCCTGTAGCTTCTGTTGGCCTGAGCACTGTATTAAAAACAAATGCAATTATAGAGCATCCTGTCCACCTCTGCAGGCTGCATTTGACTCATGGGTGATACACAGTTTTACTCTGTTCTAACTGATGTTAAGCTGCACTTTAGGGAAAAAATAGTTAGGCAAGGAAGACGACGTGTTGCCACTGAATTAAAATCAACATAGAGCCACCCACTCAGATCATGATGCTGCCAGGCACATTTTGGGTTGGGTAGCACTGCCCCTCTGTATGATTACATTTTTATTTTTTCTAAATCTATAAAACTGTTTAATTAACAACAAGGTGGCTGAAATGAGCTCTCTTTAATGGAAATAGTAGGAGCCTCAGGATTCTGGCAAGCTGACAACATGACCATAAAGTGGACAGTTTGGGTGTCCCTGTACTGGAAGACAAGATTGCAATAAAACAAGCTGGTCAATGCACACCTGAACATCATCTACATTTTTGCAGGGGAAGTAAAAGTCCTTTAAAAACTGTGCTTATTTAAGAGGGTTTTTTTTTCCTGTTTACCACTGACATCATTGCTAGCATAAGCCTTTTATGGTCATCATTTAATAGCTGTCTCTCTGTTGCAAAAATCAACAAAGAGCAAAGAAAAAAAACTTCTGGCTTCCTCCTTGGGAAATGGTGTACATTTGTGGAGGAAGTTGTCTTCCTGTTTTCTCCATAATAGTAGCTTTGCAAGGTTTTAGCAAGTTCCACAGCTTTAAGCCTCTTCCACATGGAACGTGTTCCTCTAAACATCTGGCTCCTTTTTACTGCAGTGATAAAACAGATTTATTTTCCACAAGCCATATAAAATATTACTTGCTTAGTGCATGATCTACTATGCCCTTAAAAGTAAAAATACACAATGAGATCAATAGGCTCATGTGTTTGTGTTGTGTTAGTGTTAAAATCCCTGCTAAAGACAACTCAAAGATTAATTCTGCAATTGGAACTAAATGGGGTCCATACCTACACATTATTATCCATGTGGTTCTAGATACAAATCAATTTGACTGATTCCCTTAAAATAAAATCGGAGTCCTATTTAAGCATATGTTACACATTCAAATCCGATCTAAATGTACATCCATCAGTATAGTGTCCTGTAATAGTAGCTTTATCACTCTACTATTTGGAAGGAAACAAAGTTCTTTAGAAGACATCCTTCTCATTTATCTGTGTGATGTGAAAAGATGAAGCTCATGTTAGAAAGTTCAGAGGAATACATGTTCATGAGGAAAAGAGTATTTGTTTTTATCTAATGGTAAGCTGGCTGCAATATCAAATTTCAGTGGGCAGGGCACTCAAGCAATAAACCAGGAAAAAGCCATTATAAATCAACAGATCTTGTAGGCTTCCAGTCCATTTACTGTTATTTTTAGATGTGTTCCATGCATGGATAACCATTAGGATTTGAGTGCTGTACTAAAAGTTTCAATTTTTCCTTTCTGTGTTTTACCTGCTGCTACCTAAAATGCACCAAGAATTACCATGCAAAACAAGCCAGAAAAAAAAATCTATAAATAACTTTCTTAAAAATTTGACAAAAGGCTGTATACCGTGATTTGCTCTGTCAGCAGGTTCTTTAAAGGAATAAAAAAATAAGTCTTTTTTGCAGGTACTGCTAGTAATGTGTCCAGATCTGAGTGGAGTTTGGTAAACTTGGGTTTCTCATCTTGCATTTCTCATGGTTGTGCAGTTTTTAGTAACAATTTTTGTGCCCAAGGGACTATACCAGGGACTAGCACTCTAACACCCTTATGAAGGCTGGCAGAGCCAAATCTTGCAATTGTGCTATTGAGCAGATCTCCCGCTGAAGTCTCTGAGGGCTCTGCTTTGGGCCCTGGGTCGTCAAAGCACTGAAGCATTTTAAAATTTAAACTTTTGCTTCATTCCCATTGAAGACTATGGGAATTTAAGCATATGCTTAAGTAGTTAGATGAATAGGAACAGATTGCTGGGTCTGACTTGCAATTTAAATACAACATAAGTCCCCGAAAGTATAAACAGTCAAGCATGAGTGTGTAAAAAAGGCAAAATTTGGCTAATACCAACTAGAAACCAATTAAAAAGAAAAGTGGAACCTAAGGCCATGTGTAGATGAAACGAGAGGCGTGTGTGCACGACACATTAAAGTGAGTTAAATGCTTTTGCACCGCTTTAATGGTGTCGGTGTTTGCACAGCTCGGCGGCATATTGCACATTAATTCCAGCCACTGTAGGAAATTCGGCAGCATAATGTGCCTTAAATGACTTGGGGCACAGCAAACTAAAACTCCTTCGAGGAGTTTTAGTTTGCTACCCCTACAGCCACGGAGCGAAGCACTGGGCTACGTGCAGCTCCACAGCTCTGCAGGAAGCCCTGCAGGCAGCCTGGCAGCAGCCTGGGAAAAGCGGCAATCCTGATCTTTCCCCACCCCTGAGACTGGGCTGTACAGGGGCCTGGTGCTTCCCTCTGTGGCTGTGGTACCCCCTGGGACTGCACGACCCAGGTGCCTGCGGGCAGTTGCCGCCTGGGTGGGGAGCCACCGCTGCTGCAGGGGGAAGCACCAGCTCCTCCTACAGCCCAGGGACCGCTCTGCCTGTCAGCAGCTTGCCCTCCCCTACCTTCCCAGCCAGAGAGGCAGGTAAGTCAGTGGGGTGTCTGCACAACATAACAGCCCTTATTAAAGCGGTGTTTTTTAAAACCCATCACTCCAATTTAGGGCCCCTGTTTCATCTACACGCGCCCAAGAGTTTATTTTAGTATTTAAGCTGATAGAAGTATAAATAATAAAACCAAATAAAATGCACCACATGAACAGTGAAAAAGGACAGATCCTGCTTGAGCTCAAAGTCAATGGCAAAGCCCCATTAATACTGATGGCAGCAGGTCTGGCTCCACAGCAAAACACATTGTGGCCCAAGATGTAAGTCACCCCTGCTCTCCCCCACACTGTCTACCCATTTCATGCCCTCTACTAATCTAAGAGCAGAAGCAGGTTTTACAAAGCCACTACACTGCCACACCAATTGGCAAGACAAGGTAGGACTGAGCACAGACACGGCTCTACTTCCTCTCCTCCACTACGTTGGGGAATATATATACAATAACACATATAGCAACTTTTCCTCCCACCAAAGGTGGCAAGGGAGCTGAGAGTCACATAGTGACTCAGAGTCATGACCTCCCTCCTGGAACGGTGGCCCTTTCTTGGCAGAGATAATTAATTCACGGTCTAGCCCTAAATAAAGATTTTTTTTTTTCTGAATACATATTATTTTTCTCCCTGGCAGCATAAAGTAGAGAGCAACTCACAAGAGGCAAGTGGTATGCATCTCTCTTTACATAAAACTAATTTGTGCCTTCTCTGCATAGCAGATTCCCTCACAGAACTAATATCCGTAACACCCAAAGGACACGATGAAAGCCCTTTGATTTCCTAGTCCTAAACATTTATATGCTTTTAAAATCACCTCTAATTTAATTTTGAAATGCAATCCACATAATTGTTTGATGTAGATAACCATAGCAGATCCAAGGAGGTGATCCTCCCCCTCTATGCGGCACTGGTCAGGCCACAGCTGGAGTACTGTGTCCAGTTCTGGGCACCGCACTTCAAGAGGGATGTCGACAGCATGGAGAGGGTCCAGAGGAGGCCACTCGCATGATGGGGACAGCAGGGCAGGCCCTATGAGGAGAGGCTACGGGACCTGAACCTGTTCAGCCTCCACAAGAGCAGGTCCAAGGAGGTGATCCTCCCCCTCTATGCGGCACTGGTCAGGCCACAGCTGGAGTACTGTGTCCAGTTCTGGACACCGCACTTCAAGAGGGATGTGGACAATACGGAGAGGGTCCAGAGGAGGCCACTCGCATGATGGGGGCAGCAGGGCAGGTCCTACAAGGAGAGGCTACGGGACCTGAACCTGTTCAGCCTCCATGGGGGAAGACCGAGAGGGGATCTGGTGGCCATCTATAATCTTACCAGGGGGAACCAGAGGGGATTGGGTGAGACCCTGTTCCACCGAGCACCTCCCAGAGTAACAAGGAACAATGGCTACAAGTTGATTGAGAGTAGGTTCAGGCTAGACATCAGGAGGCATGACTTCACTGTCAGGGAGGCTAGGAGCTGGAACCAGCTGCCAAGGGAAGTGGTGCTTGCTCCTACCTTAGGGATCTTTAAAAGAAGGCTTGATAATTACCTAGCTGGGATCATATGAGCTTAAACTTACCAGGGACTCATATGAGCCCAGTATTCATTCCTGCCCAGGGCAGGGGGTCAGACTTCATGATCTGCTCAGGTCCCCTCCAACCCTACATCTATGAACCTATGAATCCATGATCCAAAGGAATTTAAAGGGAGGTGTTGGTTTTTTTGGGTTGATTGGTTAGAGAGACAGTGTTGAAAAGGCAGAATTTCCCCATAGAAGAGTTGTCTCTCACTATATCAAGCGAGCCAACAGGCTTCAGAGGAACTACACTGATTTACCTCAGCTGACAATTTGGCCCATTATGTTAAACAGGCATGTTAGTGCACTGACTAATGCAGCAAGTTTGGATTAAAATCATCCTTTCCACCAGAAAAAATGCACAGTGAGACCTGGCAAACCTGGTGAATGTGGCATCCTGACCCCCTACGAAGTCTTTATAGTAACTTTTTATAATCGCCGCTGTCTGGAGATCCCCACTCTACAAGGCTGTCCACATGCCAAGGACCTCCGTACGTCCTTCCTGCCTCCCCGTGCTAGGGCTGGGACAGAGGAGCTCATGGTGCCCTGAGCTCCCCAGCAACAGCACCGAGGCAGCCCCTGGGGCAGAACAGAGCCACCCATTTCTCTTCCTTAAAAAGCAGCCGTTTGCCTGGAGGAACAAATGTGGTGAAAACAACATCCCACGTAGGTAACAGCTTCAATAAGGGATTCAAACAAAATATAGAAAGGAAGACTTGAAATGAGCAGTGGGTTCATTCCCATCCCTGCAATGCAGGAACAGCTGGGATGGAGCTGGGCTGGCCAGCTGGTTCAGTGCATTTCATCCTTATAATCAGGGATCCTGGTTTTCGCAGATTGAAAAAATCCCCAATTTTTGGTTTAAAAAAAGTAACCCCAAATCCACATTTTGCCCTGATTAAAATGAAATGTCACTAATATATATCTCTATAACATCACTAATATACGAAATATATATCTAATATATTATATTATCTATATAATATATATCTATATAATATTACATTAGTATCATAAAACACCAATATATATCTACATTTTTCTATGATTAAAATGAAACACCAC
>NW_017728906.1:183876721-183930528 GCF_001723895.1 Crocodylus porosus | reverse complement strand
AAGAGAAGGCTGAGGGGGGATCTTGTGGCCTGTTACAAACTAGTCAGGGGGGATCTGCAGGCATTGGGGGAGTCCCTGTTCCCCCGAGCACCGCCAGGAGTGACTAAAAATAACGGTCACAAGCCGGCGGAGGGTTTTAAGACCTGGCTAGACAAAGCTTTGTGTGGTCTGACCACCCCAGTACTCTTTCCTGCCATGGCAGGGGGTTGGACTCGATGAACTGCTCAGGTCCCTTCCGACCCTAGAAACTATGAAACTATGAAACTCTGAGACAACCTATCATGTGGTTAAAGAAACCCCCCACCTTTTTGTTTTTGGTCATCCCATCTGTGGCTCCACCAAGTCCTGGGACCTCCTCCTGGCCCTGGCCAAGTGGGCCCTGTACTCGACCAGGAAGGAGGCTCTGGCCGGGAAGGTACCTGGAGACTGCAGGGCCACTATCCTCTCACTTGTCCGTGCACGTTTCAGGGCAGAGCACCAGCAGGCAGCATCCACCAGCTCCTTGGATGCCTTTGAGGACCGAAGAACTTATTTTCACATTTTGATCCTTTGACCCCCCCCCCACATCACTCCTATCCTGTTTTTGCTTTTGTTGTCCCAAGAAATTAATTCCATCTTTCACCCTTTGGCCCCACAAAGGGGCTATTAGTTAGCTGAGTGGGCCGTAAGGCCGATGGTTAATATGGGAGACACAAATAGGTGGTTAAAGATGTCCAGTCATGCCATATGCAGGGTATTTTCTTGCCTTGTTCTACAGGGATTTTTCATGGAGCAGACAAATAATGCTGAAAGCTTTCAATTAAGCATCTGCATTGTATGTTGTGATGACTGGAGAAATACCCTCAGCTACTATCTGTTTAGTTTATGTTACACATTTTTAAGCTACCAGTTATATAATAGAGACCTGAAAATCAGGAGAGAAAAAAAAAAAATGGTAAACTATAAATTCCCAAAATGCCCACAAATGCAGACACGTCTTTTAATCTAGAAGTCAGAATCTGGGGTATCACATGCCCTCAAAAGCTTTCTCCATAAATCTGTGAACTCCTTAAGATCATAAAACTCATTTCCTGGCTGACCTGGATTCAAACTTGGATCCAAAGTGAAAGCCCCACCCCCCCAACACCATTCCCCCAACCCAACTAATCTCTAAAGCCAGCTTTACATTGAATCCAGAAGTGACTTAGGCATTTCAAAACAGTGATTACATGTGTCATTCTGAGCAGATAGCTGAGCATTAATGACTCATCTGGAAGTCTGATAAGTCAAGTTATGAAGAGCTGCAGGAGATCTAGCAGTACTACTATAACCTGATGCATGAAAAATCCCCCTCCCCCCAAATTAGTTAATAGCATTATGAACTTTAAAAAGTATTGTTCAAAATTGATTGGCGCAGGAGTGAGAAACCTGTGGCCTGCTGGCTGGATTTGTTCTATGGACTGATTTTACCTGGCCCGGAGGCTTCTTTGGTATTTCAGTGGCAAGGGACTTCTGCAGCATTTTGATGATGGGGGCTTCACCCATGCAAAGCAGTGGCAGCAGCCCTGAAGGGAGGAACAGTATCTCTGGCTCTTGCTCTTGCTGCAGCTTCAACTCCAGCTCCAGTGGTAGTGACACGGGCTGGTTTGGAAGTGCTCTGTGCTCAGAATTAAGATCCATTAAAGCACCCCCCACCTTGCCAAACCCTGGATTAGAGGATTCACTTTCTTGCACATGGATCTTGGAGAGGCAGTCATCACCTGTAGACCAGGAGACTGGAAAATCAGGAACTCCTGGCTCTGACAGTAATAATATGAATTTGGTCAAGTTACTTAATGTTTTTCTGTCTCCATTTATATCACAAAGAGGTCCTGCAAAGATAGGCTAATTCATATTTGTAAAGTGTTTTGAGATCCTCAGATAGAAGATCCTATGGAATATAAAATTCTTGGTAGCATTACCTGTTTTGGTAATTACATTCAGTAAAATAGGAAGAAAGGAAAGGAAACTGCGACAGATCTTCAGCTGATGCAATTTGCTGCATATTCACTCCTGTACAATAGGAGCTGTTCTACCAACTGCATTCACAGACTTCTTAGAGAGTCAGACTTTATAAATCACCGCACTGTACATTGGTTGTATCTACACATAGTTGTACGGCACCTTTGTTACAGCACTGTCTTTTAGTACTTCCTTTTGCTGCTGCTGTCGCTGCTGCACTCGCTCCCTATGTGGAATAGGCCCCTGGCTGTCCCCTCACTGGAGGGAGGAAGAATAACCCTGTCCCTGCCCCCCAACCCTGAGGGGCCCTGCCGGGCTATGCCCCTGCAGCACTGCCATGATCCACAGCAGCTCTGCCGGCCCCACAGCGCAGCCGCCCTGCTGGGAAGGAGCTCACGCTCTGGGAAGCCAGGAGGAAACTTGCCCCAGCACAGAACAAGCGGCTGGGGCTGTCCCCCACCGCTGCTCGGGAGCTGAAGTGGAGAGTGAGGAGGTGGGCAGCAGCCCGTCACGGCTTTCTGGAGTGCGAGCCCCTTCCCGGAGGGGGGCCGCGCTGCTGTGGAGTGCAGCTGTGCTGCAGGGGCATGGCCAGGCAGGGCCCCTGTGGGGGAGGATAGCAAGGATGGGGGTTATTC
The DNA here is from genome assembly GCF_001723895.1 of Crocodylus porosus. NCBI lineage: Eukaryota > Metazoa > Chordata > Crocodylia > Crocodylidae > Crocodylus > Crocodylus porosus. The sequence goes on along the minus strand of NW_017728906.1, from coordinate 183,927,913 downwards.
CTCCACAGCCAGGGACCTATTCTGGGCAGGGAGTGAGTGCTGCAGCGACAGCATGCAGACCTGCCTGCCAGTGTGGGTACAGGGGAAACTAACTCTCCCCCCTGCCCCACTCCGCGTTAAGGACCATGGTGCCCGGTCCTGCAGGAGGAGCGGGGAGCAACTGGCACACCCTGCTCATGTCCCTTCTGGTGGCACAGGGAGAGGGGAATTAAACCCCTCTCTCGCCAGTCCCCTGCCCCTGCCTGTCCCTGCTCGGGCTAGGGAGCAGAGGGGAGGGGCCAGCCTGACTGGGCTACAGCAGAGAGCCCCTCCCAGCCCAGAGAGCATACTGGGATGCTGGGGGTCTCTGGTTTATCTTAAACCAGCAAGAGGTCTGGGACAGACATGGCATAAACTGGTTTGAACCAAATCAGTTAAGACTGATACTACATTCAACCAGGTTTATCTCAAACCAGTTTCAGCCATTTTGAAACTGGTTGATGTGCACTGAATGTCTGTTCTGTTACAGGTTGAAACCTCTTTCTGATCACTTAAACTGGTTTATGTGTAATGTCTGTCCCTAGCCCAGAAATCCAGTGCACATAAATCGCTTCCAACACTGGCTGAAACTGGTCTAAGATAAACCTGGTATCAGACTTAACAGATTTAGGTTAAATCAGTTTATCGAACTTCTGTCCCAGATCCCCTCCAGATTCAAGTTAACTCACAGTCCTCCAGCAGCCCAGGATGCTTTGCACCTATCCCACAAACCCCCACGTACAGGCTGGGCAGGCTAGCCTTGACCCAAGCTGTCTGCTCCAGCCCAGCAGGGAGGCATGCTCTAGCTCTCCCACAGCTTCTGGCCTGGGCCGCCGCAGGCATGTGACTGCATTTACAGAATCAAAAGTGTGACTGTCTGTTCACTGTTTGATCTACACAGCTTAAACGAAGCCGTGAAGATTAAATCGATTCAGCCTCATGCTTGGCGATTGTCTCTATTTAGCCTAGAAGTCAGTGGGAGATTTGCCATTGACTTCAGTAGGGTCACAATTCCCTCCCCCTACTCTGAGTTCAGAAACTCTATAAAGTACTATTCAAACTGCTTGACACTAAAACACAGAACCGCTTTTAAATCTGCTATTTTCAGTGATGCTATGATGAGGGATTATGATTGATTGCTATATTGTGAACCTCTTCCATTGGCCTGACCGCATTTTTTAAACAAAGTGCCAAATCTAAGGCCAAATAATAGCCACAGTAAACAAATCAGGCTTGTTTTAAACATACCAAAATACAAGAGGTTTCAATAAATGAAGGTGTTGAAACACCAAAGGTTGGGGACAGAAGTACAGTTTAGATGGAAGTTTAAATAGAGCTTTCTGAAAAGCAGAAGCTTTTTCCATCTTTTTATTAGTTAATCTTCCTGGGAACATACTGATATTTACTCATCCTATGAGATAGCGATGTTGTCAGGAATCCAAAAGATATCAAGGGATAATGTTTAAGGCTCTCCAGTATTAGTCACCTAATGGAAGAAGATGGCACATTAGAGATGAATTATACTTTTCTCCCCTTTGCAATTTATTCTGTATTACACAATACTATATGTGGTAGATAAACTTGGTAAAGAATCCTCCCGCACTGAAGTGGGGCTCTGTTCAGCCTGTAGGATATAAAATGGTCTGTGTTCATCAGACTAATGCAGTATGTCAAGAAACAAAATTACAATGTGTTGTTTTTTCCAGAAGAACTTACTATGGTGCTTTAAAAAAATGCACTGATAAGTTAAAGCATCACACTTCCCACACTTTCTGAGTTTATACAATAATAGCTCAAGGCTGAACAATGAGGTAATCACTAAATGTCTGAGTGACATCAGAACAGTAAGGAAACATTGGTTTTTTATCACTCTTGTTTGCTGTGCTTTTCAAATTGCTGCCACATGCAGCAAGAAGGATGATGAATTGTTAAGGAACATGGCTCAGTTCTGGGCTTTGCCCCAGACTCCCTGAATAATTTGGGGCAATCTTCTTCACCTCTCTGTGCCTCTGCTCCCCCATCTCCTACCTTCCTGAGCCATGCAATACCCAAATATGCATTTATATCTGCAAAACACATTGTGATCTACAGATATTGTCTCCCTTGCTATGCAGGGAAGGTCAAGAGAGAATGGATTTAGACTGCAGCAAAGCAGATTTAGCTTAAATCTGAGGGGGCAAAATCTCCCTAAATACAAGAGTCAATGGAACAATGTGCAAAGCAATCTCTTTCACTGGAAGTGTTCAATATGAGAATGGATAGGCATCTGTCTGTGATGGTTTAGGAAAAGTGTATCTGGCATCTGTTTAGGATTGTTGGATGAATATGCCCTCAAATTCCTGAAGGGTGATTACAGAGAGGATTGAGATGATTTTTCTCTGTGAGTGTAGGGGACAGGACTAGAGCAATGGTCTAAAGCACAACAGAGGTTGGAGATTAGACAGCACTTGGACTATGAGTGTGGTCAAGCATTGGAAGAGGCTCTCTAGATTGTGGACTCTTCATCTGTGGAAATTTTCAAGAGCAAATTAGACAGACACTTGACTGAGATGGTTTAGTCAGGGATGATCCTGTCTTGGGGCTGGACTAGATGACCTCTTTTCCTATAATCCTGTGTCTATGATGAGCCTTGAAGTCCCTTCTGATCCTTTGATTCTATATGAGTCTGATCCTACCAGAGACTGAGTTCCTCCAACAATCATTGATGCATTTGAGCCAAGAAGTCGGTAGACGAGAATAATTACTAGGAAGTCTTTCTGAAATAATGAAAGAATCTCAAAGCCCTTACATGTGGAGTGATGGATTTAGACACATTTGCTCAGACTGTATGCTACGGTGTAGTGGTAGAGTAGGTATGTTACAAAGCAAGAGGCAGAAATTCAAGGCTTGCTCTAGGCTCCTGCCAAGGTTCACCCATCTGTAAAAATGACTTGGACATTTGAGCTGAGGAACCAAAGGTACTCAAATGTGTACCGTTGGCTATATAAAAACTGTTTAACTAGCCTGATGGGCCACTTAAGCTTGGGCTCAAATCTTGGCTCAAACTGAATGGTACTTTATTCTTCAAATGGCCTCCTTGAAGTTGGAAAAATTTCTTGTAGAGCAGGCGCTATATAGCAGAATGAAGGAATGAACATTTGGCTCTCATTGAACTACACACTTCTCATCTGCGAGAGGCCACTATTAGTGTGCTTCTGTTAGGGCTAGGTAACCCAGAGCTGAGGCACAGAAGATAAAAGAATATCATCCAAGAGGACCATAGTAATTATTAAAAATCATTTGCACTTATTACTTATATCAATACAGAGTGTCATTAATAGAGACAGGCTGACATTCTTGCTCTGCTCTAATGTAGCAAATTCAAAAGCAGTTCTGTATGGTAGTGGCAAAGAACGGTGGAGCTCAAATGGTAGTTTATCCAATGTCTGAATACAAAAAAGGGAAAATAGTAGCCCTACTGAAGTCACTGGCAAAACTCCCATTAACTTTACTAGGGTCAGAATTTCACCAGGGACACCTTGCTTGAGTAAAAGAAAAGGTAAGGAAAAGGTAAATAGGTATGGAAAGAGTAAAACCTGAAACAACACTTATGTGATTTCAGAACCTACAGTCTACGGACAACAAATGGGATTTACACTCCTGAACCTCTCTTTTTTAAAAATTTTCCACTGTGAGCCTTATTCTGGTCTTCATTGTTTTTACATATTTACTGTCTTCCAATTATACCTAATATGCTGCGGCGTGTGCAAATACAAATCATTGGTTTTTAAACTGGAAAGGCTAAAAGACAAAGAAAGCATCCCCCACTTATAGAGAATAACCTACCCGAAGTCATATATTCCTTAAGTCTACTTTACTGCTAGTCAACCACTCATACAATAAATCAGCAAAAAACCACCCAGTTAAATAATTACTTAAGTCCAGTGTGAAGGACACAGGTCTGTATGGATTCCAAGACAAGAGGATGGGACAGTATTTGGCACTGTTATCAGTCTTGCCTTAGGGCACAGTACATGCATTGACATTCCACTGATCTTAGCCTAATGCTGAAGAGGGTCTTTCTGTCCTTCCTTTTTCTCCCGATTTGAAAATAATTCCTGACCTCCTATCTTCACGAATATAATGCGCTAAATTGCCTCTCCTCTGAGGTCACTATTGACTGGGTAACGTAAGCTTCGAGAGAAGAAAACACAAGGTAGATGCATGCAAGCGTTTGTGGGTAGGAAGCAGTGGCTGTATCTTCTGAAATAAAAGCAGCACACTGGACTTCTTTTTTAACAAGAGTCTAGTACTTGTGCATGTGCCAGACTGGAGGCTAGTTCTCTCTGTTGCCCACAGAAGATTTAGGTGTGGGCTAGGCTTGAAGTTGCACTAGATTTGCTAAAAGTGAAGTGTTGCTGATTTCATTGAACTGCCTTAACTTGGAATATGGGCTCTTCACTTAATATCCATTGTGAGTTGCTGATATTATTTGATTAAGTCACTTGAGCCAGGTTTACAGCAGATGTTGACCATCAAGTAGCAAAACCGCACTGGTTTAACACCATCACTCCTCTGTAGCTGTGGCCACTAGGATGTGATTATACCTCTAATTAGAGAAGTGCAACTTTTGTATTCAGAGCAGTCGATTCAGTAAAAAAAAAAAAGAAACAAGAGAAAGAAATGACTTACTAGACCATTCCTCAGAAAGGCATTAAAATCACAAGTCGAGCTATATTACTGCTTGTGGCTAGGGACAGAAATTACATATAAACCAGTATAAATTATCAGAAACCGGTCTAAATCTGTAACAGAACAAAAGTTCAGAGCACATAGACTGGATTCAAAATGGCAAAACTGGGTTAAGATAGACCTGAATGGATGCCCTGATTGTATCAGGTCTATCAAGGGCTTCCTGAATGGAGAGGTGTCTGTGTATGGCAGAGGGGAGGGGGAATCCCTGCATAGCAGGGAGTGGTGAGAGGAGGGTGGGAGCAGGGGGAAGCCAGGCAGGTGCCTGCAGTCTCTGCCAGAGCTCCAGCCAGGGAGCAGAGGGGAGGGGCCAGCTCTGCTGTGGAGCAGACAGCCCAGGCCAGAAAGCATGCTGGGATGCTGGGGGAGTCTGGTTTAAATTAAATCAGAAAGGGGTCTGGGACAGACTTTGCATAAACTGGTTTGAACCAGTTTCTGATCACTTAAGCCAGTTTATGTTTAATGTCTGTCCCTATCCAAGCTGTCACAGAGCTGAAGCAGCAAAGCCTCTGCTCCTCAGTACAGCCAGCAGGGGGCATGGGGTGAGCAGTGACAGAGCTCCTGCCCCAGCCCGCCCAGCTGGGGTCTGAAGAGTGTGGGGGGCTCCCTGCAGTGAGGCATTTTCTTCCTGCAACCCAGCTGTGTGCTTGCTCCAGCCTTGCCTCCATGCAATCCCAGCGATCATAGATCCAGACGGTGAAGGGGAAAGCCAGGCTGCAGGGGGGAAGAGCCCCCACCATAGGGGGGCCCCCTACGCTGTGCAGACCCCAGCCAGGGGAAGGAGGGGCAGGGCCAGAGTGGGAGGGCTCTGTTCCCCACCTGCCTACTCCCCTGGTGCTGAGAGCCCAGGTCTGGTGCAGGGCTAGGACGAATACAGAGCTGGCCTGCAGGGGGGGAAGCTGGGCTGCAAGGGGAAATGCCCCCACCATAGGAGGTCCCCTGTGTTGTGCAGACCACAGCTAGGGGGAAAGAGGGCTGGGGCAGGGGGCTCTGTTCCTTCCCCCCACATCCCAACTTCCCTGTGGCTGAAAGGTCAGGTCTGGTACAGGCACGGGGCTGGGGTGATCTCCCAGCCGGGCTTGAAGGGGAAACGCCCCCTGTCATGGGAAAGCTATCACACTGTGCAGTCCCCAGATGGGGAGGGTGGGGGGCTGAGTTGGGGGGCTCTGTCCCCCCCCACCCTCTCCTCCCTTGGGAACACCATTGCAACACACTCTGGATGCCTAGGGCTAGGCACAGGGGAGGGTCTGTGGTGACAGCAGGGGTTTGGGGCATGCACCTGACAGCCAATCAAGGATGGCCCGGTTTGGCTGACCCTGGCTGCCCTCAGCATTGTCAGGTATACTGGGAGGCAGGCACCTTCTGGCCTGGTCAATGCATGCATTTGTCTCCCTCCCCACAGGCCACCCCAAGGGTGGGGCAGGTGGTGGCTCAGCCCTGGCCTCAGCCCCAAGCCTAGGGCCAAAGCTGGAGCTGAGGCACTGGCTGCCCTGGCCCAGTAGTCAAATATAAGATGAGGCTTTTTCTTCCCCATGGTGACTGGGAAAAACACCGTCTTGTATTTGAGTAAATACAGTATATAATAAACATGCACAAGATTTCTCTACTCTAGAGTCCCTTCTGGTCCCATGCAGGGCAGGGAACAAGTGTGATCCCAAGTGAAGTTTTTACTAGTTCAAACCCAAAGATGGAATGTCAAATTCTGCTGTCAAAAGAGCCGACTGCCAGTTCCTTGATAAGTAACAAAAAAGTTCACCCTCCAGGTAACCTACTACATTGTGATAATAATGTAATGTACAAGGATCTGGATTTCTGTGTAATATACAAAGATCTGGATCCACGAGTATCGGATCCTTCCCTGCCAGCTCTGCACTGACCTGGGAAAAGCCAGCTCTCCCTTAGATTATTTTCTACATTGCAACAGTTCCCTCAATTTAGAAATTTCTGGCCAAAAAAGGGACATAATGCAAAGGCAAAGGCAAATCTTTCCCCTCACTGATACTAGGCTACAGGGTGGGTCACTGAAACTGCCTCATCAGTTCAGGACAGGATGGCTCATGGAGACTGAAGGACCTGCACAGTTTGGCACAGTTTACCACAGATGCATTAGTACATATAGTGCCTCTAACCTCTTCTACCCCACTTGCTGGGAGAGTTGGGCATTTATCCAAGTGCAGCAGGAGGATGCCCTCTTGCCCCGTTACTTCAGGGTTATACCGGCACGTCAGGAAGAATATTCCTTGTGCTCTCTTCTCCTTCAGTGCACCTCTAGAGAACAAGACGAGATTTGGTCCTTGTTCTGTAGCTGGTCATAGTTCAGCTCACTGGTTACTGCTAACACAATACATGTAAGTGTTTGAAAGCTGCTCACATTGTGCAGGCTATCTGCAGTACGAACAGTTTTAAAAATTATTATTCTGCTTAGGACAGTGATTCTCATTTTGGACTACATTTTCCACATCATTTCTGAAAGCTTCAATTATCTATTTAATTCCCTAGCTTTGAAGTGAGTGTTCAGTTCTAATAAAGAAGGTGCAAATTCTATACCCATTAAAATCAAGGGGCTAACAAGCATAAAATGCCTATGGGACTAGTATAATTCCTGGTATAACTCCATTAAATTCAATGGCAAGCTAGCACACATGGAACTGACACAACGGTCTTGATTCTGATCTTAGGCCTGTTTCACACTAGTGTTACTCTCCTGGCTTCCAGAGTATAACGTCATGGTGAGTGAGATCGGAAGCTGGCCCCTTATGCGGTAGCTTTCTGATTTTCATCCTATACAGCCAGCTAGCTGGACTCTAACTCCTTCAGAAACTACACCTCCATTGTTTCCACAGATTTCATGCTAATCGGGTTTCTGGCTATGTATCTACACTTGAGATTTTGCCTGTCTTCATGGTATAGTACTAAGCAACAGCAGAGAAAATTCAAAAGAAGGTCCAGAAATGAAAACAGTGGCTAGGTAGTTTCTATATCCTTACTACTATGCACAGCAGTGCATATGCATCTCCCGGGACATTTTATTATTTGGGTAACAAATTGCACATCAGAATACATGAATGTTACAGGCATTATATCCTTACTTTATTGACATTATGCTAATGTATGCATTCTGTTTTAAAGGACTTTCTTGCACATTAAAACCTAGACCTACTGACAATCAGTGTAATTCAATACTTCCTTTGAAAACCCTACACAGGAAGATTAGAACAATTTCAGCGATTACAGATTATCTAGGGTTCACAGATGCCAGTAATCTATGGAAATTATGAACTCAAAAGATTTATGTCTAAATGTGATTTTAAATCCACCACTAAATCTCCATTTTGTTTTTTATGAATGTGGGGGGGGGAGGTTGTGCTCAGACTGAATTACTGTATATAATTATAATATTTATTTCAACTACAAACAGGCACGAGCTGGAGAATTAAACAACGACACGATTGCTTTGTTCCTAACAATGCTGGCGTTGGGTTGACTCTGTATGGAATAATCCACAGTAGTTCCAACAACTGCACCAGATAAAGGCTGCCTGCTTTGGAATCTGTCTGCAGCAGCGTCGGTGATGAAAGGCAGCTGTGGAAGGTTTCAGTTTATTCTGCTTAAAGCCAACAGTGAACTCCCACACAAATGGGAATTTATAACAGTGCCACAAATCAAACCTGAATGGTACAATCCTTTAGTAGGTGAACGCTATTTGCACCATATGTTTTACAGGTTAATTTCACTTGAATCAAACTGAAATTAAGGCCAGATTTGAGAAGGCAGCTCTTAAGATGTGTCCTCCAAATATGCATGTGCATGCATCCACACAGAGCTGCGTGTACATGTCATGCCTGAACATTTTTGTATTTGCCTGTGGAGAAAGTCATGTACCTGAAAAGTAGGAAAGCCTGTGTGGAGGTATTTGTCCACATATGCAACTACCCATTTTGTGCATGTTAGGTCCATGGGCATGTGTCATGAATGTGTGTTCTGCTTTTGGGAGTGCCTGCTCTTGAAAATATGACTCTTAATTTCCCATATTTAATATGAAGATTTTTGGTTTTGTTTACTGTCATACGCTGTGTGTGACACATGATGACCCTCACATTGAGAGGGAGAGATCTCTGCCAATCTTCAGGGCCAGCTTTCCAATGGTAAAAAATTAAAAACTGCAACAGCACCCAGATCTGTTACAAACTTTTACAGATTAGAGGGTTGGGCTTGTTCAGGTTTAGACAGATAAGGACAGCAATAATGAGCAGCATGTGAATACCATGGTGTTCATTACAGCTCTCCAAGGCAGTCTGACCTACTGATGACAATTATTGCCAAAGGGACAAAACAGAGCTTCTGTGTAGGAATATTCCTTACCCTACGCATTAAGAAGTCATACGCAGTGAGATCCGAATCCAAACCAGGATTTTGGACTTACACTGAGGTTTAGCTAACCCCAAACCTGGTTTCAATTTTATCTCATTTCTATAAATAGCATGAGAAACCTTTTGCAATATTTTGCCACATTTACAAGTGGAAGAGCAAGCAAAGCCTCAAGGCCACTGCGATATAAGGGTATCTGGACAGTGTTGGAGTTGCCACTTTCCACTAAGGAGCCTTGCAAAGTTTCTACCCAGGTGTTTTTATCCTCCTTGGGTTTCCAGTCTATATTTTCAATATGTCATTCCCTTGTGCTTCACCTCATTTCCTCCCAGTTTCCACCTCCATTTTGTCACTTAATCATGTGGACCCCTGTAGCCTCTTATTCGCTCATGGCAAATATGGGATCTTTATTAAATCCAAATTGTTACACTCAGGGGAAATGTTTGCAGGTAAATCTCCTTACAGGCAGCCACCTCTGACTCAATAGTGCATTTAATCCTGCAGCTGTCAAATAAAAAGATGGTAAATCATCTACATCTGATGTTCAAAAACCCACCCCTCTTAGCTAAACAATGGCTCTTTTCCGGTATTGTTATAGCAGTTATGTTGGCTGGCATTAACGCAGCTAGGGACACAAAATGATTTTTATTCTGATCCTGTTTTCACGCTTTTGGAAACATTTACCCTATGGAATGAAAGTTTCAGTGCTACATCGGATCCCACATCCAGTTCAACCATTGTTAAAAGTCCCATCAATTTAATTTGTTCAGAAACAGGCCCTCCTTGAAGATGATTTTTTTTTTAAGGAAAAGAAAAAAAAAGCCCAGCATATTGGTCAAAATCATATTGGCTACTTTGGGGTTAGAGAAGGGTTAAAATCTGTTTGGCTCCAGTTTAAGGCAGTGATTCTGTAAGCTGCTGTGTCTGGGCAGACCCCTGCATATGCATAAAGCCCTATTGAATTCAGTGCAGGACCAAGGCAGAAAGAGTTTACAGAACATTTGTAACTCAACAAGCTTATTAGTTTCAGTGCAAAGCAGTAACAAAGGTCTATTGGCAGCACCTACAGAGCCCACAGACTTTGAAAGTCAACTTCTCTGCATTTTTCCTTTTTTTCCCCTTAAAGCAACAACAAAATATAAAGGAAAAAGAAAAAAAAGGAAAAAAAAATCAAGATCTGAAAAATCAAGCAGTAAGATCCAAAAAATCTAAAAGCTGAGTTTGCTTCTACATTGTTAACTTAGCCATGCTGCATATGGGTAACCCCAGCCAGAAAGACCCAGTACCCATTACAGGAGGATGGAGTTTGGTGCGAGTCCAGAGTAGGGCTTGAACTCATGTTTTTGGAACTGCAGCAAAATTCTGTAGCTACCACGTACCCCAAAACCTCTAATACAAAATAAATTCACAAGGCTTATGCGGCATAAAGTCACAAATCTAGAAGGTGAATATAAAATTAATGCTTTTATGTTGCATCTCTTCCACTGTCTCTTGTATGCCATTTTTGGTGTGTGTGGGTGTGTGCATGCCAGATATGCACACAGAAGCATGTGTGTGCATTTTTAGCACAGCCTGCAATCCTTCTGAGGCAGGAATCTGTCTTCCTCAATATCCGGAAAGCACTTGGTGCACCTGAAATGTTCTATCAATTCGTACCACTCTGCCCTTCAAGAAACCCGCACAAGAAAAAGAGCTTTAAGGTTGAAAAGGAAATTACTCAAAGTCAAGCACAAAGCCCCTGCTCTGTATGCAGCACGTATGTAATGAATGGGGCAGTGTGATACAGGAAGTGAAAGGGTAAAAAGATTTTTGGATGAAATATAACAGTCTTATTAAACGAAAAGCCCTATAAAACCAGAAATTCCATCAATTAGTTTGCAGGAAAGTCGAATAAGAAAACAGTACTTTTTTTCTTTCTCTCTGCATAGAAAAAGAAAACATTAAGGTTTTCTTAAAGGCAAACAACAAAAGTAAATAGAAAAGGGTTATCCCTGTTAAATCAAGATACTGTGCTTTTAACAAGCTACTCAGAAAAAATAACTTTGGCATAATAGACCTAATATTGAAAAACTTAGGAAAGAAGGATTTTTTCCCTCTATTTGAAAGGAAACACTGCTGCTACCTTGTGTTACTAGATGTACTACAATCGCTGTGCTTGTGGTCTCCAAGACTTACTTGCAGAACAAACGCACTGAGCTGGGAGGTGCGGTAAGTATTTATTCTTCTCATCCCTTTATCTCTCACAACAGAAAAGACTGTTGATATAAGACCCTGCTACTACATCCTCTGAACAAGACATAAACAGAACACATGTTCTACATGCCAGGCATCTGGCCTACCCTTGCTGGCAGGAAATGCCATTAATATCATGACCTGGGCTAGAGCTACCATATACATATGATGTATCTTGGGGGATCATAGTGCAGAGACAAAGACACACAAACAGATCATTTTCAGGAGTGGACTTAAGAGCATTTTCTAGAGCTAACCAGGAAATACAATTCCAACCCCACAGAAAGCCTGTGTTTTCCAAACAGATTTTCCTCCTGAATCAGGGTGAAAGGCCAAAAATTCCCTTTTTTTTGTGAAATAGAACTCCCTCAATATTTTACTTTGGAAACACCAAAGCATGTGCTCTGAAATCTTGCCTAGCTGCTGATGCTGTTTTGTGGTGGGAAGCAGCAAAAGATAAACACGATACCAATTTCTGTCTGAAATTCCAGGGACTTTCAGGGTCCCCACCAAGGACTGGGAAGCTTGGAAGCTCTGAGCGCAACCTCATGGGTACAGACTGTCAAAAAGCCTGAGGCTGAATCGATTCAGTCTTTGTAAGTTAGTCTAAACTGCACAGAATAAATTGAAAAAGAAGTGAACACACATTTCCTTTGATACAGGAAATACAGCCACATACCTGCAGTAGCTGGGGCCAGAAGCCAGGGGGCACTAGAACATGGCTCACTGGCTGTGTGTTTACTTCCTCTTCCTGTGGCCTCCCAAGGTATCTGGGATTTACAGTCCAGAATTACAGCAGCAGGACTCTGCAGGGTTGCTCATCACTTCCTCTTCCTGTGTCCAGGTGCCTCTGGGATTTGTAGTTCACAGTTGTAGCCAGCAGTAAGACTGAGTGGGGGAAGGGGTATTTAAACCCCCCTCCCTGGCCCCAAACCCCAGCCAGGGTTTGTCTAGGGGAGGGGGCATCCCGCTCCCCTCCCCCATAGACTGGGTTCCATCCCCAACAGGGCTTGCCCCCATTCCCCCACTGTCAGTCAGCCTTCACTGCTCCAACTAGGGAGCAGAGGGGCGTGGAGCCAGCCCTGCTCTCTGGAGCAGACACTACAGCCCAGCCCAGGGCTGCAAAATGCCAGGATGCTGGGGGACTGTGATTTAATTTGAACCAGGAAGGGGCATGGGGCAGAAGTTTCATAAACCGCCTTGACGCAAATCAGTTAAGTCTGATATTACATTCAACCAGGTTTATCTTAAACCAGCGTAGGCCATTTTGAACCTGGTTTACGTGTATTGAGCTTCTGTTCTGTTACAGGTTTAAACCAGTTTCTGATGTCTTAAACTGGTTTCGGTGTAACTGTTATCCGTAGCCCTAAGGTCTGAACATGTAACATCGTTTACATCTGGCTGAAACCATTAAAACATGCAAACACTGTTCTATTTCTCCTTGCTTCTATTCTAGCAAAGAAAGACAGCTTCACTGCTTATTTTGGAGGGCTAGTTTTGGGGGAAAGGGTACATGACGTATGTAAGTAAATATGGTACTAGTATAAGGTCAAAGTTCTGCCCCAACCTACTGGCCCACTGGGCTAGCATGATTAAAATGCAACATTTTCTGTAGCCAATAGCACCACAAGGGAGAGCTGCGGCTAGTATCATTACCAGGGATCCTGGTTTTCCTTTATAAAAAATCAAAATTCTCTGATAAAAAATTGCAAGTTCCCTGATAAACACCCCCCAAATCCAAAACTAAAAAGAAAGGCCTTCAACAGCCATCTAGCCCTGCTGGTGCCCCTCAACCCCCCACCCCCTAGCCCTGCTGGTACCCCTATATCTCTCCGCCCCCCACCCACAGCCCCCAGGCTCTGCTCAGGCCCCTCACTCCCTGTCCCACAGCTCTCCTATAGCCCTGCCGGTGCCCTTCAACCTCCTGCACAACCCCGCCATGCCCCCCCAGCCCTGCTGGTGCCCTTCACCCCCCAACCCACAGCTCCTGCTCCCTCCCCCCAGCTGCCAGGACTATGGGGCTAGGGATCTGGGTCCACAGCCCTCTTCCTCTGGCAGGAGGCAGCAGCTGCTGCAGTGAAGTGCAGCCTGGCTTCTTCCCCATCCTACCTGCTTGCTGCGGGCTCAGGTGGGAGGGGTTGGCTCCCTGCTGCCATGCGCACTCCTGGGGTCAGATACCTGGAAATACTGCACAAATAACTGGAAATACTACAATACATCTGCTACAGTTTAATGCCCAAACCCTTCCATCAGTATCTGTTTCTTATGCAGGACAAAATTCCTAAAGATTTCAAGTTTTTCTGATTGAGCACTGAAGGGTTTGTCCCCTGGCTTTCAATCCATGTTTTATGTTTCCTGAGCATTAATAAGTATGCTCTGAAATTGCAGGGATATGGTAATTAAAGCCAGTATCATAACTCTTATGAACAAGATAAATGGTGAAATGGATTATTAAAGGGGGAACATTCATACAGTTGGTTTTCAGTCTTGATTTCTTTTCTGCATGTATTTTCAACACTTCCAAATTAGAAACTAAGTGGTTAAAAACAGCTAAACGGAGATTTGGAGGACTCGAGGGTCAGTTGCCATTGCAATGAGAATTAGACAATTGAAAACAGACATCTCTGAGGCCAAACAATTAGCCAGACAATTAAAAGGGCATGTTGTATGGGGTTATGTGGACTGGATAACAGAGCTGCAATATTTGTACTAATGAAGTATATAGACAAAAGTGAGGTTAATTTCCCTTTTCTGCAATGAAATGAACATACTGTTCTGTGTGAGTCTGAACAAAAAGCAGGCATTTGCTTGCTCAGAAAAAAAAAGTTTGGTACTTTTGTTTATGAACATAGGGCTGGATCCTCAACTGGTATCATCTCAAGTGGAGCTCCACCACTACAACTATGCTGTTTTATACCAGCCAAAGATCGAGCTCATATGCTGGAGAAAAGTCTGAGAAATTATTGAGAATTTTTAAAAGACGGTCACGTGCAATGATGTAACAGGAAGTTCAGACGGTCACGTGCAATGTTGTAACAGGAAGTTCTGCTCGTGCAGTCGGGATTTTATCCTACAGTGCCCCTGCCCCTCTGCTTTTTGCTTTAATTCCATTCTGAACTCCTGCCTTTAGCATATCTTCTGCTGATGGTGGTCCTGGGGAAGGAGAAGATTATAGGATCAAGCCCTTTATTTTGAAGGCCAGAGCCACCCATAAACACTCATATATATTCTGAATTTCTTCTTGTCACTAAACAAGCATCATAAAGTGGTGCATGGAGACGAGGTCAGAAGCCAAAGGTTTACAACATTCCCATAAGGACACAACTCTGTTTTTCACAGAGTTGGCTCCGTTATTTCTAAAGGATCTTGCCCAATTTCTTTTCTTGCAAGGACCAATAAGTATAGTGAGGCATGTATACACTATGCATTAGAGTTGGGTGTCTCCAGAATCTGTGATATCCTGAACTGAATCCAAATTCTGGGATGTGAACCACAAATACCACTGATGTTCAGTGTCAGATACCAACAATGCATTGTATTTTGTTCCCATACTATGCCCAGAAACTTTGCCTTGGGAGAGTGTCTCAGGGGATGTGTTTGGTCCTCTCTGACACAAGGCTTGATTCAGTAAGGCATATAAGCCTATGGTTTAATTTTAATTAATCAAGATAAACTTTAAAAAGTTAAGCACACACTTTAACGATACTGCTAAATAATGAATGGCTGTGCCTAAAGCTGAATCCTTAGCTGAGAAATAGCTGCAAGAATCCACTGCAAGTACATCTGACTGAAAGGGGAGAAGCTATGAGTGATGTGGGGGAGAACTACAGAGCAGTAAGCAAAGACTCCACTAAGAATGACCTGCAATCACAAATACCTGACTTGGAAAGTGAGGGCTACGTTGGCTTATGGTCTTTACTGCAGATGCTAGGTTTTGGGGCTGGGTACCCCCATGATGTGTGGTCTAGACATGTAAAGGAAAATCTCAGCTTGTCTATTTTTTAAACTTCCACATCAGGCAATTTGTGGAGTCTAAAGGGTCTTTTTCCTTTCCCTGTCCTCCATACCTTTTCTATGAGACAAGTTGGTTGAGTTTAAGGTGTAGGTCTAGGAGTCATTTTACTCCTCCCCATCCCAGATCCTCAGGCTAGTCTTTTCTACAAAAGGCAGAGAGCACTGTATAGAAATTGTGAGGGCAAAACTTTCTTTTGTGAGTGGCTTTCTCTAAAAATGGAGAAAAGAATTGACTTTGATTCTCCAGATGAAGGAGTTTATAAAGGAGACCTCACAGTTGGATAGACCCATTCCAAGAAATACTGTATCTCTATGGTTCCCTATATTACCTTTGTCTTTTGCTATAGAAGATATAGGACGCTGCCAGAAGCACCCTCTCATGCTCTACATTAAGTTATAGGGTTCTGTGGTATACCAGAAGTCATATGTTCCTGTTTAGTGGACAGGACCAGCAAAGCGTGAAAATTAGCTATTTTGGTTGGGTCTCCTTGTATTTACAAAACATCAGAAGCAAGTTCTGGTACACAAGATAATTGAATCCTCACATAAACAAACCATTTTCAAAATAAGCTGTTGGTTCAACTTTACAATGTTACATGCTGTTGTTTTTCTGTTGCGCTAGTAGGTTTTCTTTTTCTTTTTTTAATAGGTTTACCACACATAGGCAGAAGGATATTCCAGATGCGGTCAGTTTTTCACACTGTCCAAAGAAAGTCTGAGAACTGCAATGTAACAATATCATATACTCAGCTGCAAATGTATTTACAGTACATTGCCACAGCTCAGTTTAGACCATAATTGCCACTAAACAGCCTTAACCAAGCTTATTATTCTAAATAATGCCCAGATGTACAAAAGTTTTCCCCTATAATTTAAATGGTTGAGAAAAATGGTGATGAGCCTTGCTTTTATCAGAAAGAAACATACATTTAGGCCAACCAGGAAATGACAGTAACCAGAATCCTACCTCAGATACCCAAGGCGCAGGTACGCTGCTGTTTGGCACTCCTGAAATACAAAGGCATAGGAAAGATCATACTAACAAGAGCTTTTAATCATCTTGCTGAAACCCTCTCTTTTTCAGTTATGGGGAAGGACCTTCAAGAGCTGCTTTAATGGTACTTCTCTTTCTCCTCCACAGTAATATCAAGAACCGTAATGAAGATCTGTGCTACTTTCCCTGCTTGGGCCTAATCCAACATGGTACTGAATGTGAGGTGCTCCTTGTATGTACTTAGTTTTTTGCCTGTCTCCTGCCTTTCACGTGAATCCGCACCCTCCATACTCAGTCACTTGATACGCACACATGGCAGCACAGTTTTAGAGGATGAATTGCACTCTGCAGGTAGAATCAAAGGCAACCTCCGCTAAGTAAGCTGCTGAAAGATGCTGCATCCATGAGACTAAATTCACACAGTGTTTCTTCCCATCCACAAGAGGATGGGGCACATCCCTGCCTCCCCCACACCACTTTACAGCTAAAGCATAAATGTCTCCAGGGGCATTTGGGGAAGAGCAAGGAAACAGCTCTCCTTGCCACCACACCATCAAGCACAAAAGAATGGGTCCACTATCCTCCCCATGCCTCACCCAGACCATACCATCCTCAACTACCTTTTCCTCCAGCAGAGAGGACATGCTACATCAGTGGTTTCCAACCTTTTAGGTAGGGGATCACCTCTGGCATTTAAAAGCAACCCAAGATCTACTGTGTGCCACCAATACCCCTCTCCCCACCACCCAGCAGGTAAGTTTGTGGGGAGGAAAGGGAGTGGGGGGCAGATCAAGGCAGAGGGAGAAAAAATTATTTGGCAGCGCACCTTCCCAGCAGGTAAGTCCCACCTGGCCAGGGCCACACTCAACTTACCCCTGCTCCTGCCTCTGCGGCACTGTCCTTCACTGTGGGGGTCTCGATCTAGTGCACTATCCGTTCCCTCCCCCAAGGACTGACCTGCTGGGCTGAGGTGTGTGCGTACTAGGGTGCGCATGGGCACTCAGCCCCCAACCCCAGTCTTGGATCGACTTCATAAGGCTCTGAGATCTACCAGTGGATCAAAATCCACTGGTTGGTGACCACTGTGCTACACCATACAACTGTGCGAAAGACAGAAGGAAACATGCAATGATCATTTGCTACAGTTCCATCTGCTTAGTCCATCTACACCTACTCAAATAACTCTGAAACAGAGCTAGGTGGGAAACTTTTTTCTTGTCCTATGCAACGTTTTGAATTTTGAAAAAAAAAATCCTAGTTGACATGAAGGTGAACCTGAAACCTTTTGAGCAGACAGAGAAACAGCAAAACCTCAGGACAGTCAACAGCCCAGTAGTTTAGGCGATTGCCTGGAATGCGGGAGGGTCGGCTTCAAATCCCTCCACTGTACAATTCAGAGTAATCACTTGAACCTCAGTCTCCCACAGTCTGGGGTGCAGATCACCTTTTAGTTGCCCAGAAATTGCCTGCTAAACCCTAGAAGCCTTTACCAACACAAGTTTCATCAAAACATATACCATTTTTTCTGAAAAGTCTTAGTTTAAAAAAACCTGAAAAACAATTTTGCCAGAAAATTCCCAACTCTTAAATGTGTTTCAAAACATGTAGTCTCTTCAGCCATTTTACATGTATTTGTATTCAGGCAGTCAGAACCAGGAGAAATGTTACCCTGGATCGAATTCAAGAATGCTCATGATGATAATGTTAACTTTCTGCCCACAAATAGTTCTGCAGCAAAAAGTGGTAGCTGCACACAATTATACCAGGGGTCAGGGTGGGCAAAGTTGCTCTTTCTAACATTTCTAATGAAAAGTTGGCTCTGTTTTTAATTGAAGATTAGAGCAGACCTGCACAAAAGATGCTAAGATACGAGGGGGCACAGACAGACAGACTTTTTTTTGATCAATCTTTAAAAAAAAGCATGTGGTTGCATACAGCTTCTTGGCAAAGACTGAACAGCTAGCACTAATAAGGCCTCATATTGCTAAGATTTCATTGCTGTTGCAAAGCATACTACAGTACATCTACAGTGTACTGTGAGGTTTTATTAATAATAGACAACTGCATGCTAAAAATGTGCCATGTGTCATTTTTTAATTCAGCGCTGCTTATTTGCTGATTTTTTCTCACATGGTTACTTGCACTGGGTCTGTCAGTCAGTTCAAGTCCCATCATTCAGTGCAAATCAGGTCATTTTGCAGTCTTTTAATTACTGTTTAAACCAATTGAGAAAACCCAGTCAGAAAATGTCACTGGCATCCAACCTGTTACTGATGCAGTTGTCCCAAACACTGAATCACGTGTTTCAAGAACACCCTCCATGAGTTTCAGAGACGCTGCAGACAAGAGTGCTAAATCACTGGATTGGGATTTTCTACATTGATGTTGCATGGACTGTATCAGGCAAAATCCTGTCAATATTCCCACTGAGCCCAGCTTTTACCCAGACTGTCTAAGTTTGTCTGGGATCTACACTATCAGAAGGGGCAGGACGCAAATACTGGCTCTGCCTGTTTCGTGTTTTAATCTAAACATATTTCTTAGGATCTGTGTTGTATAGCTTCAGCTTTTGAGCCCATCTGTTACCCTTCAGGGTACATTTTCATTGTGGTGCGTAGGGGCTTAGCACATTAATGTGGTGTTAATGGGATGTGGCAGCTAGCTCCATGCACATCACACTGATAACATGCTCATTATTGGAAGGAGGTTTGCCCACAGCAGATTCAGCAGAAGCATTTCTCTGCTTTTGACTGTTAATGACTGTCTAGTTATAATTACCGAATCTCAATATTTACAGAGAATGGGCCTCTCCATTGTGCAGTTAATAGCAGAAACCTAAACGTATGAAATGCCAATTTGCTATAAATGTAGAGCCTTTTGCTAAAACTCAAGAGTAATTAAACCATAAACAGTAACTGACATTTTATGACTTCAGCCTTTGCTGCAAAGCATCTACTCAGCGGGCAACATTCTGCCAACCACTGTTTTCTTGAGTGGGGAAGAGGATGCTAGGTGTCAAGTGTTTAATAGCCTGCTTCCCCAGCTTCAGCAAACACTCACCCTCACCCCAGCATCATAATGGTACATTTGTCCCATTAGTGTTATCCCCTTGCTAAACTAACACCCCTGCATCAGTTATTTAAGCATGTAACTTTCACCACAGAATGTGGCACCACAGGCACCAGACTTGTATGAACTAAAGGAACTTTATCAAATTTCCCAGCATGACATTTTTAATTTTATTTTTCTGAATTTGCAACAGATTTGGAAATTCAACCCAAAGTGCATTTTTCAGCAAATAAATTATTTGTAAAAAATGGCACTACCCCCTCCATAAATACCTTTTATCCGAGTCTCTTAAAACTTTTAAAAAACAGGTACTTACACAGCATTAGTAAGTTGAAGCAAAGAGAAATTCTCCAGTGCACACAGTGCATCAGGAATATTGTCCCTATCCTACGACCTGAGCCTGCAAACACTAGGTGCCTCCTTTTAGCCACCGAGCACTCCTCCACTCACCTGTAAGTTTGCAGCACTGAGAGCACCTGTCTAACCTGCAGACCATGCTGCTCATTTCTCCAGCAGAATCCAGTGGTGCAAAAGAAGTAAAAGGCCATCAAGGCTCATGTTTAAGAGGATATAAAGATTATGAGTCTGGATCTTTTTTCCCCCCACAAAGTCCCCAGGAGAACAACATCCTTTGTTGAAGTCGTGTCAGTTTGAACAATACAGGTACAGTTTAGCCAGAGAGAGAGTATATTTGGGCCCAGGAAGATCACCCCATTCTGCCACCCCTCTTAGCTTGTAAAGAGGCTCTCTCCCCACCGTTTCCTTCTGCAGATGTTAAGCGGCTAGAGGAAGGGAGTAGAGTAGGGAGATCTGCGTTCTGCACTGGTTATTAGGCACTTGTTCCTCTTACGCTTGGGAATCGTACCCAGCAGCCCTAGGGCTGTGACTGAACTCTGACACCACATCCCCCTGCAGACCTGCACTATGTGTTATGAGCCCTCCAGAACCGAGCCCTTAGGAGGGGAAGTGCAGAACAAGCTGTGCTGAACCAGAGACTATTTCTTTTCAACTGAGGCTTTCTACAGCCAAAGTATTTGGCTAGAAAAAATCTACTTTTCATACTTTTATGGATCGGGACCAGGTTCACAATCTCCTGACACACTCCGTAAGTGTTTACTTCACTCAGTGGTGAAAAGAAAAGCTTCAGCTCTCTAGAGCCCCTTTTGTGCGCTTGTTTATGGCTATGTTGCAATGGCTCTGTGGTTGTGAAATCCTCAAGCTGCAAATTCTAAAGGAAATTTTTAGTGACAAGCCTTCCTTGAGGCTGCAAACAAATAGACTTCATTAAAGAGAAAGGAACAGTGGCAGAAAATATAATTAAGAGAGGCGCGTGCTCGCACATGCATGCACACACAGAAACGTACACGGCTGCTTTCCAGCAGAATTGCGATGAGGGGGGGGAAAATCCTTGTCCCTGTTTATTTGTAAGGTTTAAGTGTCTGATCCAATTCCCACTGAAGTCAATAGGAGTCTTTCTCTCACTTTAACGGAAGCTGGGTTGCACCTTTCAATAGCACATTTCCACTTGCCAGACTCAGTAAGTGCTATGTTCTTTCTACACCTGCTTAAGCAAACTTCAGAAACACTGCTCAAGGACGTTTGGGGGTATTTGTCCATAAGGAGACAAAAAAGAGAGCGACTAGTGAGCTAAAAGAGCAGCCAACAGCACTAATGGATGTTTACCTGTAGCATGAAAAACGTGTATATTCTGGCTTCACATTAAAAAGGGAGGCGATCAAACCATAATATTATGGTTTTTTGTAACCTAGGGTTGAATGAATTACTGGCAGGAAGCACAGCTCATGAATTCAATCAAAAATCCTTTCATTTGTCATAGCCACTTCCTGTCCATCTTTTAAACATCTGCTTCTCTTGTTCACAACAGAAAAAGTCTTTGTTAAAATAATAAGCATTCACCAATACTGTTCTTCAATAAAGTGCACAGTTTCTCAATGAAACACGCTTTCCCGCCTTTAAAGTTTATTTTATATATCTTTAATAGCTTTCTCGTACCCTTCTCTTTCTTTCCGCTTCTAAAGTCTGGAAAATCTCAAACTGACAAAAAAAGACATTTTTAAAATGCTAACACATTCACAAGCTGAAACTGCCTCTAGCCTTTCGGCCAATCAGGAACAGGGGTTTGGGGTGTTTTGCTGTAATTCTTGCCAAGAATCACTTGCAGTCCTTAAATGGGAGCCACTTCCTGTTGAAGGAGGCCCACACTGCCGAACATAAATAAGCCAGCATCTAAGGCAGCAGAGGGAAGCAGGACATGTTTCTCAAAGTTCAACTCTCCATGCATGTGAAACTGCAGCTGGGCTGAGCAAACACTTGTGAGAAGGATCACGGGCCCTTGCTCAGGAACCCTTGGGCGGTATAGCTATGCCTAGTCCAATACAAAGACGCAGATGTTCTGAATGTGACAAAAGCTAAACGCCTCCCTTTGCCACATGCTATTTGGGCTATCAGGTAAAACAATTAAGCTTCTTTCTCTTATCTCCCCCAGTTTATACTGTGGGTTTATTTTTTTTATGCACGTGACAGACCTCAGCTGTCTTTCTCCTGATTCTTTTAATGTGAGCACCACTTCCCTAATGGTCAGGGATCAAAATATTGGTACTGATATATGCATTCGGAGCTCTCAGATGACTCCAAATTTCTTTCTAGGCTTTGAAGAAAACAGCGTCATCCTTCCTATGTCACTTTAAAATAGATATGTGATATGCTACAAATTCAAAAACTGGCATTCGGTACCAATTGCATTTATGTTGGACCTCTTAAGATTCATTATACAGTATCAAAACTATGTAGTGGCACAACTTCATTTATCCTCAAATGCAGTCACCTCTGGGGTAAAACATAGGAAATGTTTAACTGGGTATAATAGTGCTATCAAAAACTTAAGATGGACAGCTCTAACATCAGGAAAGTTTAGGGCTAGAAGAGAAGGCGACTATGTTAAGGATACAGAGCAGTCTCTCTAAGGTTCAGGTCACATCATTTGTATTGTATATTGATTTTTTTACCTCTTCATAAAACATTTAAAAAAGTCATGAGAGCTCCTAAATTTACTCACTAGGGTCAGAAGAATCTTTTGATAAAAACTGAAGTGAACTGGACCTCTAGATTGAGATTTAAGAATACCAAACTTCCTAATTCCAAGAAAAGCAGGGTAATGGAACAAGCTGCCTAGAGAAGCTATGGAATGCCCTTGATTGGAAGTGTTTAATAAGAGTTAGGAAAAACTTCTTCATTGGTGGAACAGTGCCTAGGGAAATTGTGGAATCTCCATCACTGGAGGTTTTCAAGAAGAAGTTGGATAAGCATTGGTCAGAGATGATCTATGAGTAACTATGCCTGCAGTATACTATGAAGAGCAAGGATCACCCCTCTCCCCCAACCCTCCTTTTTCACCAGGAAAAAAGGAGAAGAGGGAGCTCTACAGCCTAGAGCAGGTGGATATAGAAGACCATGATCAGCAGCAGAAAAAAGATACAGAGCTCCACAATTAGCTTAGTTATGAAGGCGGATGATAGCAGCTGGGATAAATGTATAGAGGGGATACAGGAAGAGGAGTTCTGATTGCCTAGTTAGAAGGTGCGATGTGTGGAGTTATGCTTGCTGCCAGCAGAATGGAGGGTAGGTATTTGATTCCTCCCCCCACAATGTTTTTGGGCTTTGCTGGTTGACACATGAGGATGGGAAGGAATTTCCTCCCTGCCTCCTGTGGATACAAGGGTCAGGAATTTTGTTTTTCTTTCCCATCTTTCTTGGAAGCATTGGATGTTGGCTGCAGCGACACCTGGGTATTTCGACTGGGTTGTACCAATGCTCCTGTTGGAACTAAACCCCGGAGGTTCCTGGTTAGAGGGGCTTGTCCCTCTGTTCAACATCAGCCAGACGGCCACATCTGGGATCAGTAAGGAATTTTACCCATGGTCAGGTGGATATGGGCTACGGGTTTTGCTTTCCTCTGTGGCAGGGGCATGGCTCTCTTCCTTGAATCTTTGGAGTGCTTTTTCACAAGCCTTTTAGTGGCTGGACCTTGACAGTGCCCTCATCCCCCTATTTTACCTCTGGCAGGTTAGGGCCCTTTTGGTGTCTTTGGGCAGTATGCCCGTATTAGTGCAGGAGGGTTGATTGTGTAGCTTTAGGAATAGGTTAGACAAAGATTTCTACAGGCTGGTTTGTATAGGAATAATCCTGCCTCAAGCAGGGGATTGGATTAGATGACCTCTGGAGGGCCCTTCCAACCCTACTTTTCTATGATTAAGGATAGTGCATCCTACATCTGTGCAGGGGTCTGACAAGATGACATTTGAGGTTCCTCCTATCTTATACTCATAGGTGTCATTAAAAACATTTTGTCCAATCAGCAAATTTGTAATGCTTGTGTCGAAAAGTGAGTATCAAAAAGTAAGGCCTATGTGGCACTTCTTGCAAGTACCTGAAAATTGATGTTACATTTAAGATGATCTAGAAGCAAACAGGGAAGCAAAGTAAAATCATCTTCTGTACCTTCCAGTCATATTTTCATACTTTTCCATGTTGGTTGGTTAGTTGGTTTAATGTGTGTTTCTGTTTGTGTTTGCCTGTTTTTCCTTTTAAAAAGTAATTGCTCTTTTAAATCACTTTTTTTTAAGAAGATCTTCTCTTTAGGCCTAGTACACATTTTAAAAATTGGGGAACATACCAATGAATCCTGCTATTTAAGTTTTTGTTGTTAAGTCATTTCTTTGCCTTTACAAGTTCAAGCCCATATCAATCCTACGGTTTTGCCTTGACATCCACAATCTTGACTTGTAAGATGTTGGTGTGCCAGAGGTGGACAGCAGGAGAGTCCCGATCCTTGTTGTGGCAGCGCAGCCCTGGCCCCTTCCCTACCGTCCACCAAGGTGCAAGTGCCAAGCAAAATGCCTTTGTGTGCCACGCTCTGGCACCCATGCCAGGGGTTGCCTACCCCTCATATAGCAGCTCTCAGTTACCCCCAGCTTTGGAGATAAGGAGCTGCAACCTGTCCTGTCACCTGCAGTGCAGAACCTTTTTGAGCCAGGTCTGGATTTTCCCTTGGGGCAGGGCAGTAGTTCTGGGCAGTGGCTCGGTTCAGCACGTTGCAAGGAGAGAGGCCAAGTGTGAAACTTTGAACATATTCAAACTTCTCCAGAGCTCAGGGCTGTTTGAATTTGGAGTTTTGTTTCAGGGACTTGAGGGAGAAAAATCCTGTAATAAAATTCTCTCCCAAATAAATATGAAATAAAATCTCTCTTTAATCACACTGACATTCACAAAAGGAAACCCAGTACTTTGGTGCAACTCCTTGCCCCTGTTTCTGTTCCGTTCTTCGAAATGGCTCTCATGGTTCTCAAGCTTTCCCAATATTTGAAGCTCCAATCAGTTTCTACTCATCCTCCATTAGAGATAACCATCGTTGTCCGCTCCCCTACCAGTTACTGCCTCTCCCCAATTCAGACAACGTCTACAGTACAGATTTCTACTGACATCAATACGAATTGGGTGTGGAGAGACGTGGTGCTTGTTTAACACAGCTATAGCGTAGATGCAGTAGCTACGCTAGGAAGGCTGTGCTTTTATCGATATTGTTTACTGGTGCCAAGCACACCTCTGCCACTATAGATTTGTCCCTTGATAGGCGACTTTGCTGGCATAGTATTCGGGGTCTCTGTGGAAATGGAAAAGCGACGCTTCCTTCCAACAAAGCCAGATGTTTGGTGGTGCAGCTGAAGTGCATCTTTCTGAGGAGTGAGAAAACTAAGTTAGGCCCTTCCTTTTTTGCTAAAGGGCCTCACATACCCAAGTGTAAAGCCACTGATATTGCGGCAGCACAGACCCGGCTGGTAAATGCGAGGAGAATCTGATCCCGACACAGAGGACCCTGTAGCTAGGAAAGCCGGGGTGGTGCTTGCAGACGCCTTTGAAGTGCAGGGGCCCAGCGCAGCTGCCTCTGCCTAAAGCAAACACTGCACAGGACTTCCACTATGCAAATGATAATGAAGGCCATTCCTAGCGCAACCTCCTCCTCCTGCCAGCAGCACTATTTGGTGACAGATTTACAAAATAAAAAAATGAGGAACCTGTCAGAAGGGCCCAGCCCTTGGCCCAGGAGCTCTCACAGGCTCCTTCCCTTGTCCAAGCTGTTACTTCAGACCACAACAAGGGCATGATTCATACACACTGGCTTCTCTCTTCATGTTCAGCTTGATCAAAAGAAAAATTATACAGAGTGGAATCCTGTGAAGACACAAATTGCGTGTGATCCTTCGCACATAAAGACCTTGCTGTGCATCTGCGAACACTCCCATTTGCTCTGCAGACAGGCAGCCTCAGGTTACAGCCCTGGAGCAGCCTGTCTTCACTGGTATCTGCCTGACTGGGATATGCAGTCCACCCAAAAAACCCAAGCAGGGGTTTATTATACTTCAAACAGGATGGTGACGCTTCAGTTCTCTGCAAGGAGCTCCACTCGAAGGCAGCTAGCACTTATTCAGCTCATACAAAGCAACAGTGGAACCGGTGCCAACGACCACATGCCATAGAAACAGGAAAACGGGCTCTCAGGCTAGGGACAGACATTACATATAAACCAGTTTAAGTGATCAGAAACTGGTTTAAATCTGTAACAGAACAGATGTTTAGTGCACATCAAGCAATTTAAAAATGGCCGAAACTGGTTTAAGATAAACCTGGTTGAATGTAGTATCAGACTTAACTGATTTGGCTCAACCTGGTTTATGCAATGTCTGCCCCAGACCTCTTGCTGGTTTAGGTTAAACCAGACACCCCCAGCATCCCAGCATGCTCTCTGGGCTGGGCTTTCTGTTCCAGCCCAGCCAGGGTGGCCCCACCCCTCTGCTCTGCAGCCAGAGCAGGGACAGGCAGGGTGGGGGGAAGAGGGGTCTGGCCAGGGAGGGGTTTAATTCCCCCCCTCTTTATCTCAGTAGCAGGGACTCCATTGGGGTCTGCTGGGCACTCCCCCTCGCTGCTGAAGCACTGGGGCACCATGGCCCCTGAGGCAGCTGGGGGTTAGGGAGGAGAGTTACCCCCACTGCTGTCTGGGTCTGTCCACCCTCGCCACCTCACTTCCTGGGACCCCAGGCGCCCTGCCTGGCCATGCCCCCTCCATGCTGCTGCAGTTGGGGGGGGGGGAGGCGCCACAGGGCCCTTGTTGGGGGCAGCAGCCCTTGTCATGGTGTAGGAGAGCATGAGCCCCTTCCCAGCGGGGGCACTGTGCTGTGGGGCTGGCAGAGCTGCAGCAGGCTACAGGTGGCAGCACCGGGGTCCAAAGCGAGCCAGAGCCCTGCAAGCCCCCCAGTGCTGCTGCACTCTGCAGAGCGGCCCCCTCTGGGAAGGGGCTCACGCTACGGAAAGCCGTGATGGCCTGCTGCCCATCATGGTCGCTCACCACTTGCGGCTCCAGCTGCTTTGCAGGGGCAGGACCTGGCCCCCACCTCTCAGTCTGTGCTCAGGGCGAGCCTCCTCCTGGCAGGAGAGGGCTTATTCAGCCACTAGCCCCAAGCACAGGCCGAGCAGTGGCTGCGGCCAAGCTGGTCAGACCCTGCTGCAGTGCCAGCAGCTAAATAAGACCTCTCCTGCCGGGAGGGGGCTTGCCCTGAGCATAGAGAGACCGCTGGCACCACGGCAGGGTCTGCCTGGCCTGGCTGCTGCCGCTCTGTGCTTGGGGCCAGCATCTGAATAAGCCCCCTTGTGTCAGGAGGGGCCAGCCCCAAGCACAAAGTAGCGGCAGTGGCCAGGCCAGGCAGACCCCACTGCAGTGCCACTGGCACCGCAGCAGGGTCTGCCCGGCCCCGCCGCTCTGTCCTTGGTGGGATAAAAGTGGGAGAATTAAACCTCTCCCTGGCCAGTTCAGCCCTGACTGTCCACAGCCCCCCAGCCTAGCTTCCCTGCAGCCAAGGGCCACCTCTAGCACCCCCAGCTCCTGGCCCGAGCACCTACAGGCATATGCCTGCATTGCCTCAGTCCAGAGAGGATGCTTGTCCTGTTCAGTCTAGGCAGGTTAGATTAACCTGCAAAGGGTGAATCAATTCAGGCACTGGCTTTTTGCATGTCTGTCCCTAGCCTCGGAGTTTGTTATAGGAAGGACTCCAGGGTGTGGACCTCCAGTAACAGAGTTTCTCCTCAACTGCTTCTCATCTGCCCACCACCTCTCACACAACCTAGAAGTCATTTTCTTCCCCTACAAAACTTTGTTACAGGTCAAATTCAGCCTCCAGTACTCTTGTGAAAGAAGTCCCCACTTCTGGCAATTGGACTAGTGTGGTATTTATGTACAAGGTGCTGCACACTTCCAGGGCAGTACAAAACCTATCCTTGTGAGGACAACATGCCAGGGGAAGTGGAAATAGGGCACAGCAGGTTTACAGGTGAAGGATGGTACTGGCACTGGCTGGGTATTAGCAATGTAAAGGTCTACTTCAGCTTATGGATCAAAATAATCTCAGTGGAACAGCACTGGACAAGAACATCCAGGCTTTCCCATGCATGTCTTCCCAATACTCCTCCACCTACTTAAGCTGAGGGCTAATTGCAGGACTTTTCCCTATAACTGGAGTCACTATATATGGACTAACAGTCTGCACATGGCTCTGCACCAACACAATTAAATTTCTTTCACTTTAACTGTATTCACTTTAAGTAGATACCACTGTCTATTCATGCCATTTCTCTTTTTCAGCTGGACATTCTTTAAACCAGACACTGAGTCAGATCTGCATCGCTAGGAAGACTACTGACTGAGGTCCATGCTGCATCATCCATTGTTAATTTTTCATCTCTTTCTCTCTACATGTAGCCTCAGACTGTCTTGTTTGGGTTAATAGGAGACAGATGGAAATTGGATGTCAAGTTGCAATTCTGAAGCACAGGCACTTTGTTGCCCTTATAAAATGAATGATACTAAAGATCGTTTCAAATGAAATTACTTCCTAGCGTTTAACTATTAGTGAAAC
This sequence comes from Crocodylus porosus, assembly GCF_001723895.1. Classification (NCBI taxonomy): domain Eukaryota; kingdom Metazoa; phylum Chordata; order Crocodylia; family Crocodylidae; genus Crocodylus; species Crocodylus porosus. Next base: position 183,899,503 of record NW_017728906.1, on the reverse strand, counting down.
TAAATATAAATGTGCGCTCAATAGAGAGGCCAGAAGGGGATAATTCCATGGTCTGAGCCTTTGGATTTGTAGCAGTTTGATTCCCAAGGACCACAAGCAAAAGTAATTACCCTTCTTGCAAAAGGCCAAATTCTCATTTATGCTAGGTCCCCATAGCATTGCTCTATCTGTCTAAAGGGGATACAGAGTGAATGAGAATCTGGCCCTCTCTGAAGTACTCTACAAATGTTAACTAGTTTCTATAACAGCCCTTTGATAGAAGTGGGCAAATCGTTTTAGCTCCATTTTACAGATGGGAAAACTAAGATACAAAGTAGTTCATATCATTTGTCCAAACAAAGTTAGTTGTAGGGCTGACAATAAAATACTGAGAATATACCACACCTCAGCTGAGTCTAGGAGATTATATTGCCTCTCTCAACCAGCTGACACAGCATGAGATAGTAGGGAAGAGAAAAAATCATGGTGGGACTAACTAAGTCAAACTGAGTACTTGCTTAATTTGTCTGGGTCCATCGGATGAACAAGAAACAACTGTGGGACTAAGATAAGCAAGACTACATTGATTAAAAGATGCTACAGAACACTGTTAGAAAGGGGATTGCCTCACATTGCCACTCTTGTACTCCACATTGGTTTTCTGCTGCTTTCCTTACCGGAGCGGACAGACTTGTATTGCGGAGCAGGTCAGAAAATGGAAGGAGACTTGGAGGAAACTTCTTTTCCATTTCTTCCTTGTGTAAATGCTTTTTCCCTTGAAATTTTCTAGGCAAATTTATGCTACCATGGTGATGTTTGCCATACAGGTGATACACACGATCACCTTTCCTCACCCCACCAAACATGAGCATGGCCATGCACATGCACACGCACACATAAATTAACATGAATATCCACAGAGCAAAGAGATTCTGTCTCCTGCCTTCATCTCTATCTCCTGTTCCACGCAGGCAAGAGCTCTGCACAGGAGGCTGGATCCCAATTCCCCTGTGCAGGCAGCATAGACCTTCAAAAGCCTCTGTATAAGGGGCCTCGCTAGGCAATCTACAGGCAGCTCTCGGGAGGATTCTGGACATTTCCAGAGCACCCACGGCTGGTCTGATTTTGTCTGTGAGCTATTTCTACACTCCAGAATCCAGAGGTCATCAAGAGAGTTTCCCTGTGCTGCAGCTATACAGAATCTCTGCCAGTTTGTGTAGCCTGTTGGGATCTTTCAGAAGGAAAACACATTATGTGGACATGCAGTACTCATGCCCTTTTAACACCCTTCAGGGTATCCCATACCATTTGCTGTGACAACTGCATTGTTACACAGGGTATCACAGTAGTGTGCTTCATATGAATTTCTGTTTAAGTGATGTAGCTTGTCTGTTGGCTCACTGCCAGGAAATATTATGAGCCGTAATGCTGGATTTTCTGAAGGCAGAGAGAGTTTTTTTCTGGGGCATCTGCTCTCTCAGCACCAGACTGCAAAAGTTCTCAGATCTCAGTACCTTTGAAAATCTCATCCATAACATATATGCTACATCACACCATGTCTCACACCACGTAACACACATGTATGCAGATCCTAATCTTCACAAGGTGATAAATACTGGAATGCCTGGTTATCACAGCACTCATTTCAGTGCTGGTCCAGAAAATGGAATAAAAACCATGGATCTTAGGGTCAGCTGAGTAAACTTGTGGTTAGTATTTTGTACCACCATACAGGAAACCAAGGTTAGACTTCCACTCTTCAAACAAGCAGACTCAGTATATATACTGAGTCGCTGGTGAAGAGGAAATTAGAGCCATGTGAATGGCTCAGGTCGGATACACTTAAATGCAGAGTTCGTCTGAATGTAGCGAAGAAGCAGTGGCTCATTGAAAATCTTGGGGTGTCTTTGCTGCTCTCTCTTTTTGCACCCTCTCTCCCCCCTTATCTGGGCACTCTCAAACTTCCAGAGGTAGCTGTTCAGGTTGGGCATATTTCTGTTCTTGCAATAGTTTGCATCAGTTTTATGCTGGTGTTGTTCAATGAGGTTGCTAATGTTTTACACAGCGTTAGTGAAGCCTCAGGCTTGATACACATTTTGAGTTCAAACTGAGTGTTTTGGGGATTGTCATATGAGGAAAGACTTTTTTGAAGTATGACTACAGGCATAACTGCTAATCTACCAACTACAGGCTTTTATTTCACCATAATAATTAACTGCCTTTTCTATTTTTAAACATGAAATGGCTGTTGTTCATATGACAAGAATACTTATTGCCAATAGTGAATTGACCATTTTTCATCACAAAAGTCATAGGCTCTGCAGAAAGCTTGTGCAAAATTTCTACTGCAGATCTAAGCATTATATTTCTCCTGAGAACAGATTATGAGCCCATTACAATTTAGTGGCAACAAACCAGGATTACAAATGCATAGCAACACAGACCTAATGGAGATAACTTCCTATCCAGGGAGACACCCTGGGATTTGGGGGGTTTTGAGGGGCTGGGGGAAAGGAGGAAGGAGGATTAATTTCAGTACACATCTGTAACTAGATAACCGCTCTCAATCTTTTGAAGAAAATGTGGCCACTCAACATCTGTAACTTCTACCTTGTTCCTACCTCCATTTCTAGAGATCTGTTACTTGTATAACTGGGTGTGAAGCTTCCCAATTCCTGTGTAACTTCGTCTGGAGAGGAGGGGATTCAGCCTGGGGTGGGGAATTTTCTAATGTTGGAACCAACAGTGGATCCCTGAGATAAAGCGTAGTCCAAGGGAGGAAGTACTATGTAGTAGTTTCTACATAAAAGTCAAGAGGGCCAAGCTCTGGAGCCCTCCAGACTGTGCCACTGATTCACTGCAAGACCGCAAACATTACATTACTTCTGTATTCCTCAGTTCCCAGTCTATAAAATGAGAATAATAATATGACACTAACTCAAAGGGTGAATCATCACTGCTTGTAGATCACCTTGAGGGACGGTTGTGTAAAACTGCCAAAGACTGTTATTTATATTACGCATACCAGGCCCCACATAATGGTAATAAAGAAGCCACCACCCCAAAGACCCCAGATGATTTATTGCTAGTAGACCAAGATTTCAGGGTACAAAAAGGCTGTCTCTTGCAAGTGGTGGGTGCATCACTAAGATGAATTCCAGGGGCAAGGTGATAGCATCATAATTAATCTCATTCTTTACTCAGAGCAGACTGTTTAGACAAGCAATTTAATCATATGTGTTGGGAAAAAATATTATTTGGGGGAACTGGGGGCGGAGCAGGGTGCAGCGTGGAGCACCCCACCTGCCCCTCCCTCCCGCACGCCGTAGTGGGGCCGGCACGTGCTGCTGCTGTACGCAGTGGAGGAGCACACTGCAGGGTGCTGGGTGCAGTGCTGCAGCAGAGGGATGTGGCTGGTGCTACAGCCCCGTTAGCCCTAGCCTTCTGGCACCTATGAATTTAATAGTATTTCTCTCTACAAGGCAACCTGTACCAAGCACCAGCAAGCTTCATCTATCTTTTGTTTTATTTTGATATTTTGACCAGGAAAGTTGGCTCACTTGAGGTGGAATTTAATTATTATGTGCTTTTTCTTAGGCTGGGTTTTGCTGCCAGAGTTTCATCAGCTCACAGTGACTGGCACTGCTAGGTGACCCAAGCACTTTGATGCTTTTGCTGGAGTTCCATGTCCTCGTTGCGAGTCTGGTTGCCAGAAGCCACAGTGCATTATGGGTCCAGGACTTACAGCTGCTGATGTAGCGAGGTTGTGGAATTTATCGGTGCATGCGTCTTTCCAGGAGACTGTCAGCTGAGGGCTTAATGTTGGTCACAGAGGTGTAACTTTGTATAGCGTAACCCAGACACTGGCACAGATATACGATTACACCTTACCTACATTGAGGATAAGATTGATCTTAGATTGGATTTAGCTAATAAGTTAGCTAAACCTGACTTAGACTGCATCTGTATAATAGGAAGAAGGTAAGACAGGGTGGCCCCCTTGGGTGCTTGTACACGTGACAGGGGTTTAGTCCTCGGGGTTTTATTCTATGCCTCCTAAATTGAAATGGTGGGTTTTTAACTGAAACCCACTGTTTCAATTTTTCTGTCACATTACGGTGAGGGGCCTGATCCTTCCTCTTTTTTTTGTCAGAGCTGGAGCCTGCCAGCGGGCAAGCTGCCAGCCAGCTGAGCTCAGGGAAGAGATGAATCTGCCCAGGTGCTGCCTCCAAGCTGGGGAAGCACCCGGTCCACTAGCAGCCCACCCGGCTGGCCCCGGGGGGGCCACTGCCACCATGGAGGTAAGGACTGGGGCTCCCTACAGCTCCGGGGCTGCTTGGCCTGCTGGCAGCTCACCCCCTGGCCATGGGAGAGGTGGGTAGGGTCTGCCAAAAAAAAGAATTGGGCCCCTCATCGCTTGTGTGGCCGGCAGGACACCTGGGTTAGAGAGAACGGCCACTTTGACAGCCTCCTAGGAGGCATGCAGGAGCGCCCCCAGCAGTCAGTGCAGGCAAACTCAGAGCCCCTTCCTACCCCACCATCAAGCAGCAAATGTCTGCTCAGTTCACTTACGCTGTTATAGCCCTAAGTAAAGCACAATACAGCGCTTCTACCAGGGGCTTTTTGAATGTCTGTACTTGGCCTAAGGTGCCACTCTGCCCTACCTTCCACCTAACTTCAGACTAACACTGCTAACCTCCTTCTTCTATAACAGGATTAATTCAAGTGACCCATGAACAAGCGACCCACTTCCCTGCAATGTGCCTCTTATGATGAAAAGCAGCCATGCTACAGAATGATGATGGAGATCCCTCAGGCTTGTTAAAACAATCTCCACCATGATACTCTAACCATGTGTGGCACCAGGATACACTGAGGCACATACTACAGGTTAAAACTTCACAGAGCCCTAGAGTTCTTTTGCAATGGATTGTGGGAGAACATCTTTGCCTTTCTGGGATATCCCAATGGATGAATAAATCTTTCAGTTCCTTGAAGTACCTTGGCTACTTCTAATCTGGATCATTTTTCCTGGTCAGGACCCAGTTTGTAACAGCTCATGCGGTATCACTGCAACATTCTAGAGCAGCAGATTTGCATCTGAAGGCTGCAAACATATCCAGTATGTTAGATGGCACCGTGCATCCTTCAAAACATGTTCCTGAAAATAGGGTATGCATTCGGTAGAGAATAAAAAGATTCTCCAGTATGACAGTATACCATACCCAGTTCTGATTTCACTGCACCAGTCTAAATCACGAGGAACTCCAATGAAAGACAGTCAACTTACACATGTGTAAAACTAGTGTTTGAGAGGCCAGAATCACAGCCAGGATATAACTAATGCTCTCTGCCTGAGGATCTGAGAACAGGTTAAAAATTATGTTAGTGCTTTCTGAGATTTATGATGCAATTCCGGGCTGTCTATGAGGTTTTTTCCCCCCACCTTGCCTAGCTGCTCACAAATTATAATAAACTGAAAGCATCTAATGCTAAAGTATCCAGTATCCAGGGTTCCTGACATTGTGGTTGCTTGTGTCCCTTGGTTTCTTTTTAGTGTTTCTCTCCCTGAAGTGTATGATATCCACATACAGAATTATAGTTAGTTTATGGCAATGACACTGGCACATTAAAGGATAATAAACTTTACAAAATATTCTAAGAATAAAAAGCTTGATCTACCCAGTTCTAGTTACTCTGAATTCCACTCTGAATCACCACCACCAGCATAACACTGGACTGGTGATCCTACCCATAGTCTGGATAGACTGAAAGTTGTTATTCCAAAATATGGTACATATTTAAATCAACCATGTCTTTCTAGCAATCTTGTTGGGTTGTATACTAAAAATCAACAATGCACTGGAAGGCTGATAAGCCAAGTTCAGTTTTCTGTTGCACCACTGTAAATCTGCAGTTAGCCCAATTTTTACCAGTGTAATTATCATTAGTGGAGTCACTCCAGAGAAGGAAGCAGATCTGGCCTTTTGTCTGGACTTGCACCAAAGTGACTATTACATAAAAATGAGGCAGACATAGAAAAAATGGAGGTAAACTCTGACAGCGTAAGGCAAAAAAATCCCAGCAGTTGATCTACCTCAAGGTACCATGCAGCAAAAAGTGTTAACGTTCCCACGCAAATAAGAGCTGTATTTTCAAGCAGGCTACTACAGACCAAAGCTAAGCGGGCCGGGGGGGAAACCCAACAACCTCAGCAGCAGCACAAAACATCCTTTGTTGCCGGACGTGAGAAAAACACTACAGTTCTAAAAAAAGTCATAGGAAGGAAGTGGAAGAACCTCAGAAGTGAGTGGGAGTGTGAAAGGAATGTTGCTGCATTTTTCCCCTCCCTCTTTGCATGTAAGCCTTGCTGTTCAGAGCTGAAACAAGAACCCTCCAAAGCTTTAAGGATCTTTATTTTAATCTCAGTAGCATGCTTAACCACCCTTGCCCCAATTCAAACACTCAGACATTGAAGACTGACCCAGTGAAAAATTCAGAGGAGCTCTGACTTAGCTTCCACACAGCTTCCTAGCCACAGAGACTGCCAAAAAACAAACGAGCAGGAGAAAAACAGAAGAGTCATTTGAAAACAATGTCATGAAAAGGAAATCAATTTAGTACGCATTTCTGAAATTAATGACTAGCACAAAACAGAGAGACACAGACTGCCAGCCCAAGATGTCTTGATAATTGGAGCATCGCAGAGATTTATGAGCATAGAAACAAGGTGCTTGCTACCTGCTCCTACATGCAGTCTACACAGCACCTAATTGCACCTGCAACACAATAGCCCAAAATAATTAAGTGCCTGCTGAGGCACAATTATTGCTGGAAGCATTGTTTGTAAAGGGCATTTATTTGCTGACTAGTGTGAAAGAGCCTACATTCACTTGAACTTGGGGTGGAGGAGTGGACATGTATTTGGTTTAACATGAAGCTGAGTTCTCCAACCAGCAGAATAATTGTAAGAAAAATTGGGAGGTTTTTTTTTTTTAATCAAGCAGCAGTAGAAATCTTAATTTTTCTGGGTTTTTCTTCATTTATTTAAGGTCACTCTGCCAGAATCTCAAAGATTAGCTGGTTAAATTTCATAACCTGGCCAAGTAACTCAAGTCCCATTTTACCAGTGGGAAGGAAAAAAGCAGCATGAAAGCCTTGAATCCTCTTACTGGTGTAATTCCATTGAGCTTAAGTGTTTTTCCTGATTGATACTGGTGTCAAAAGGAAGAATCCAGCTCCTCGCATGAGAAGCACCTTTAATTCACTCCTTCAATATTACGTAAGGGTGTATGTACGGTAACAGGAGTTTTGTTATGATTTGCTTTAACATTTCCCGGTTTTGGTCTGCCTGAGGTCACATACTATTGAAAACTTGCATTGTTAAGTTGCAGAAGAAGGCAGATATCAAAAGGCAGAAAAGAGTAACTTCAAGGGAAGTAGTGGAGAGAGCAAGCGGCTGAGGAGTTCAGAAGCAAGACTGCGTTTTCCACTTCTTGAGCATGTAGTGGGTCTCTTTCTCTTGAAAGTCTTTGCAGCAATGGAACTGGGAAGGTAACAAACCCAGAAAACATCAGACAGAAGCAGAATTGCTTCGGCTTGATATACCTGTTGATGTCTGCAATTACTTCTTGGCTACTGCTAAAGCGTGCAATGTATTCCAGCCGATCAAGGAGTGCTACTGTTAGTGCTAATGTAGACAAGCAACTTTCCTGAGACTAATGCTTCGAGCAGAAATAAAGGCCTGATTCCTCACTGCTGTATCCAATACAGAGCTATTTACAGCTTCACAGGGAGTGCAAAATGGCCAGCATGCTAGCATTTTACACTCATGTTCATACAGCTTAGGATACCTATACATGGCAGTGGAGAATCAGGGCCTGTTTTTCTTCTTGGTTTTACTCCCTCAATTGAGATAAACCAGTGGATTTATCAGTGGAAAAAAAACAGAAGCATGAAAGAAGCACTTGGGGGCTGAGCATTCCTGTTGACAATACTGACATAGGCCCAATTACCATACCCCCCCCACCCATACCCCAATTTTTTAGCTGGGGAACTGAAGCATGGAGAGGCTAAGGGACATGTCCAAGGTCATACAGGAAATCTGTGGCATACTAGGAGTCATGCTCAGGTTTCCCAAGCCCTAAGCTAACCAACCTCCTCAAACCAGTTCTTTGTCCCTTCTCAGTCCTGAAACTCACTTTTCTTCCTATTCTGACAGGAGCCAGATTTTATCTTGTAAGGCTTGTAACAAACGCCAGCCACACCTTTTCCTAAGGGGGTGGCTTCAGGGGCTGGGCTCTGAATTAGGTTGTATTTTTTCATTTTGGTGGCTGTGGATTTATTCGATACTGTCAACAGATCCTAGTTCAACAGACACTAGATTCCAGGCACAGGAGTGTGACAAACACAAATAGTTCACAGGATTGTGCTATTTTGTTTACATGTGCAAATGCTGAACCGACTCTTGCTCGATTCCCTCTGCACTAGGAAATAGAAACATCTGGGGCAGAGGCTGCTGGAAAAAAACCAAATCCCCACGTCCTCTCACCCCACACCACTCTATGATCTTGTGGTTAAAGCACTAAGCCATGATTCAGGAACACTGTGCTCCATTCCTATTTCTGCTCTGTACTTCCTCTGTGATCAGCAGGAGGGCTCAATGGGCTTGACCAAAGCCGCCCAGGAAGTTTTCAGTGCATTCCACCTCAACTGGGGTTTTTCAGTTGCATTCCTTGTCTCGGGCCTTTATCTACTGTTTTTGTGTCCTCTCCCCTCCTTTGCCTGTTTTGTCTATGCAGGCTGCCAAAGCTGGGATTGTCTACTGTTCATACAGCATCTTGCACAATGGGAACCCAATACGGGTTAGGATCTTCAGTTAATTGCTATAAAGAGAGTCAAAATAACTTCGCAGCCTCTTGGAGGCTCAGATCACGTGTAACCAAAGCTGCCTTCTTGGTGGGAGGTGGCAGGCAAACGCACAAGGAACGATGCTGGGAAACTTTCATGACCCTCCCCCCATGGTTTCTGTGCCCTGAATTCTTCCTGCAGATAGCTGCACAGACAGCAAGACCAGGACCCACAGCCTCTGACTCCTAGCCTCTCTACAGCTTTTGCACTGCTATAATTATATTAATTCAGAAACTGATATTGTTAAAGCAATGTAGCTTCCTAATGTGGATGCAATTATGCCAGTTATAAAAGCCACTTGCATCATCTGGTTTTCTACCGATAGTTAGAACCATCTGATTGTCATACATCCCACGTGTTCAGAAAGTTATTTTGCCTTAACACTGTAGTGAGATGATTTTTAAGCTTTGGTTTTAAAGGGGGGCGGGAAAAAAAAAGGTAGATGATTTTGGGTTATGTACCTCTTTGGGATTTTTACTATCTTTCACGGTGCTAAGAAAGATGCTGATTAACGGCAGGTTGTGTTTTTTTCTGCAATGCTGGCACTTAGGCAAAGAAAACTGAAGGGTAACAATCAACTCAGTTCACAATGAACATCAGGCAGCATCTAGACAAAACCAACCTTCAGCTACTGATCTAAAGTGACCAGCACCAATATCATGGTGCTGAGCCAGCTAGTCCACATTTATCTTAACAGTGATCACTACGCTGGTTCCAGGGGTATAAACTGTAAGTATCCCTGACTGTTTAAAAAAAACAATGAGGTATGTCCAAAAGTTGGTAGAGTAAGCTTTTATTAAGGGATCAAAAATGTCCTTTGCTGAGGTATTATTTTTAAAGAAGAAAAGTAAAAGAAATACATCATGAAGAAGCTCAAAGTGTTCGAAACCCACATCCTGTTGTTTTCCGTGGGCCTGGTACTTTATATCGCTGGCAGCTGCAAGATGAACTTTCCCATTAGCCCCCCCACAAGCCCTCAACCCTGACCCAAAGGGACCTTCTTTCTCGCTCTTAAAGGGAGAGAGAGAAATCAATCTCCCTGCTGATTCAGCTGTGGGCCTCATGTCCAAAGAATAGTAACACTGCAAAAAATTCTGCAGTGAGGGATCTTTTTTAAATGAAGTGGATTGGTGATATTTATGAACTAGGCTCCTGTCCCTGGCTCGTATCTGATGCAGTCAAATTACTTTCATAAAGCATCAAAAGCTGGCCTTTTATAACTAAAAGCCCTTATTTGGTCTTAGTCCTTTTCAACAGACTCAAACCTAACACTTTACAAGGACAGAATAAAGTCACAGATAATACTGCTCCTAACTCTCATAAATTTCCTCCTGAAGAACTGCTTCACTTGAGAAATAACACACTTTCTCAGGCTTGTTAACTGCTACCCACAACTTCTTAATTTCCCAAAACAAGGCCAGTTCCTTTCAAGACGTTCCACTGGCTCATTGCGTTATTGTCACACGTTGCTCACTCTCTCTCTCTCTTTCTGCTTCTAGGGATAAATTAAAATACATATTTTTTTAAAAGCAGTTCTCCTTCCTACCATTAAAGCTGCCTCATTCAAAATAAATCTGTGGAAACTGATCCCTAATACACTTCCTTTTAATATTAAAATATTTTCAGTCGTTTAGAATGCTAGCAGTGCCTCATTTAGACACAAGAGTAAAAAGTTCACCAGAAATGCTCCCATCTGGAAACATTTACTGGCTTCAGATATCTCTGTCTTTTGCCATGTTCTTGTAAAGTCACAGTTACAAGAAAATCAGCCCTACTACTCAGATGGTCAGGACACTACCAGCAAAATGTGCTTTAACCCAGAGCACCGAGGATCAGAACTGGAAGTGCTTTGAAATATTCCATCATTCCAAAAAATATGTTTCTATGACAGATCCTAAAACTCTGTTTTAATATTAAAGGGGGGGGAGGGGAAGGAGGGGAATGACTATGTCAAGAGGTTACCTGGGACACAAATGTATTTGGCTTAATTCACCTCTCGCTGGCAATGTAAGCCCGGATCAGCAACTCTGCTGAAGACACTGGGCAGAATTCTGTTGCACCTACAGGATGATCAATGTACAGCTTGCAACCAACTCGAGTCACCGACCAAAGAAGTGTGGGCAAAATATGGCCCGCAGGCTTGATCCAGCCCGCCGGGTGATTTCATCCGGCCCACGGGTGCCCACCAATTAATTGTACCATGCCCAGCCCGCACACATTGCTCCCACCCTCCTGTGAGGTAGGGCCCTGACCCCAGGCAGCATGCACAGCTTCCAGGCAGGGCCACTGCTGCCACTGCCATGGGACCTGCTTCGCTTCCCTGGCCACCAGCGGCTCCTCTTCATGTCCTCACTGCAGCGCTTACTCTGGGCACCAGGAAGAGAAGCTGCAGCTGGGTGGGAGCACGGAGCGTGGGGCTGGTGGGAGCATGGAGCCTGGGACCCATGCCCGGTGGGATGGCAGGAGCGCAGAGCTCAGGTGATCAGGGTATGGGTGGGGTTTGTGGGGTGTGAGGACCCCCCAACATGCTCCCTTCGTGGTGCACAGCCCCCACTGTCGGTTGCAGCAGCAGCAGGCAGCGGGGCCTCGATGCAGCAGGAGGCAGGCACAGCTGCCAGGCAGTGCGATGCTCTAGCCAGTTACAGGAGCTGCATGTAGTGGCAAGGAGCGGAGCCAGGATGGCCTGCCTCTATCATGCAGGGCTCACCTGCAGCTCCCAGGACTCATGTGCCACTGCCGGGAAGCCCTGCACAATGAAGCCAGTTGCTTTCCCCACTCCCAGCCACCATGTGCAGCTCACGGGGCTCTGCTGGAAGTGGTGGGGAGCCTCAATCCCTGCTTCTGAGGGGAAAATGGCAACCTGGAGGCATGGCAGCTATCAAGGGGTGGGACTACTGTTGCAGCCCTCAACAGCTCATCAAAACTCATTAAGTGGCCCTCCAACCGAAATAATTGCTCACCCCTGGACTAAAGTGTGGAAGTGATTGTATTATTCCCTCTGGGTGTGTAAGTGTCCCCATTGTAGAACAGGATCACCCTCCAGTTGTCTCCTTATTTATCCAAGGGGTATGCCCATGGGGGTAACAGAATTTCATAGTTTCATAGTTGGTCAGGTCAGAAGGGACCCGAGCAGATCATCAAGTCCAACCCCTGCCATGGCAGGAAAGAGTACCGGGGTCAAACGACCCCAGCAAGGTGTTCATCTAGCTTCCTTTTAAAGACCTCCCAGGATAGGAGCCAGCACCACTTCTCTTGGAAGTTGGTTCCAGATCCTAGCCACCCTGACCGTGAAGTAGCGCCTCCTGATGTCCAGTCTGAATCTGCCCTCTGCCAGCTTGTGACCGTTATTCCTGGTCACTCCTAGCAGTGCTCGGGGGCACAGGGACTCCCCCAATGCCTGCTGATCCCCCCGACTAGCTTGTAACAGGCCACCAGATCCCCCCTCAGCCTTCTCTTGTGCAGGCTGAACAGGTTCAGGTCCTGTAACCTCTTCTCGTAGGGCCTGCCCTGCTGCCCCCTGATCATGCGAGTGGCCCTTCTCTGGACCTTCTCCGTGCTGTCCACATCCCTCTTGAAGTGTGGCGCCCAGAACTGGACGCAGTACTCCAGCTGTGGCCTGACCAGTGTCGCATAGAGGGGGAGGATCACCTCCTTGGACCTGCTCGAGATGCATCTGTGGATGCATGACAAGGTACAGTTGGCCTTCCTGACCACACTGACACATCTCCACACTGTCGGCCCATGTTCATTTTGGTATCAATGACAACTCCAAGATCCTTTTCTGCCTCTGCGCTGACGAGAAGGGAGTTCCCCAGCCTGTAGGTATGCTGCTGGTTCTTCCTCCCCAGGTGCAGCACCTTGCACTTGTCAGTGTTGAAACCCATCCTGTTCTCATCGGCCCACCCCTGTAACCTGTCTAGGTCTGATTGCAGCCTATTCCTCCCTTCTAGCGTGCCCACATCCCCCCACAACTTAGTGTCATCTGTGAATTTGAACAGGGTGCTTTTTACCCCCTCGTCCAAGTTGCTGATGAAGATGTTAAACACCGCGGTCCCAAGGACCAAGCCCTGGGGGACCCCACTGCCCACATCCCTCCAGGTCGAAAATGACCCGTCTACCACCACTCTCTGGGTGCGACCCTCCAGCCAGTTAGTGACCCATCTGACTGTGTAGGTGTCAACATCACAGTCTCCTAGTTTTTTAATGAGGATGGTGTAAGAGACAGTGTTGAAGGCCTTCCTGGAGTCCAGAAATACTATGTCCACCGCGACACCTGCGTCCAAGGATTTTGTGACCTGGTCATAGAAGGCCACCAGGTTGGTCTGACAGGACCTGCCTCTAATGACTGCTCCTACACTTTAGTCAGATAACCAAGGGTTTGTCTCAAATGGATCTTGGTCGTCCACTTGGTAAAACAAAACCCTTCCCATGGAGTCTAATTCTGATCTCTTGACAATGGTTTTGTCCAGTGTAACTTGCTCAGCACCAGAGGTGTCTGAGATACACACCAGCACAAGGCCCGTCAGTTTGTCCAAACCATCTGTTTCATGTGCAGTGAAAAAGCAGATATTTCTTTTGATCTTGTGTGGATATTGATATTGTTGCTGAACCACGACAGTGTAGTCTAAGCATGAGAGTGCATCACAGGGGAACAGGAAACAAGACACACAGAGTCTATTCCTTGTCCTGCCCAGCTACTGTTTGTGGAGAAAATCACTTAGGAAGCTTCAATCACTTCAAACCAGGGAGCCTGACTCAGTACTGTCCTGCTCCCCCTTTCTGCCAGCGAGGCTAGTGGGAAAGGGTCAAAGTGTGCATGCAGCACCTCTAAGGACTACCCCTGGAGCAGCAAGGCTGGTTCCAGCATCTCTGTACCTCCTTGGCTGGTATGGACAAAATCCTGATGTGGACCAGAGATAAGGTAGGATATGAAAGACAGTGGGTGATGCTGACTTTGGTAAACCCCAACACCAAACATGCTGCCTCCCTTCTGCTCCTGAGGCAGTACACTCTGGGTAGAGTGGGAGAAGAGGTTGTCCCACATCTGCCTACCGTGGGGGCATCTACTTCTAAAGTATCTAGAGCTGGCCATTGTCAGAGAAAGGCCAGTCAGAGTTCAAAAAGGGATCAAACAAAATTTGTGGAGCACAGGTTCATCAGGGGCTATTAAAACATAACAGTCCAGGATGCAACTCAGGCCCAAGCCAACCCTAATGCTGTGGCAATTGGTAACAGGAGGCATGACAGGATACTGGCATAGAGATGGACTGTTAGTCTGATCCACTCCAGCAATTTTTATGTACCTGCCCTAGCAAAAGGTTGAACTGGGCCTAAATTTAGATGCCTAACAGCATATTTGAGATTTATGATATTTATAGGATACCAGCTTTAGGCACCAAAGTCTGAAAAACTTTGTCCTAAAATTCTCTCTGCTCCATCTGTAAATGGACACAAGACTGCTCCTTCACTTAGGTGCAGGGGGTGTCTTGAAGACATTGGTCACAAGACACTATAAAAGAGCAGTATTACCAGCCCCATGCATTCAAGAATCATGAGTCAGGCCTCCAACCTCAAAATCATGAGATTTTAAAACCACACAGTATATTTGGGATTCTTATCCCAGCCATTGGATTAGAGTTCAGGTTTTCCCCACCAGCAGGAAGGCTAGGGCTAGAAACCTACTTTAAAAACAAACATACAAGTCAGACTCTTCAAGTAATCACAGGACTCCAGGAACCTGGAGCTTGAGGGAGATTACCAATTTTAGTGAGACTCATGATAAACTATGAAAGCTGGCAACATTGCAAGTGCAAGTGTTATCAAAAGTGTAATTCATTGTTGACTTACACTCAGTAGTCTATGAGAGGCAAGAATTTCTTAGGATGGTATGTTGCCTGTCACAATTTCTGGACCATCATGGCTGCAACATTACTCTTACACTAGTCAACAATCTAATCATTTTATGACATATACTAGAGGAGAAGAGACCATTAGCAAATACCCACTTCCATTTTAAAAATCTAGCTGCCAGGACAGCACATCTTTTGGCCATGGAACTGTACTGCAGAGGATAGGAGTCTGCTGGAAAAGGAAACCCCTTCATATTTCCAACCAGACCCTCAAGATAGAAACCTGATTTTCATTCATTCAGGAAATATTTTTTCCTTCAAAATAAGCAATTAATCTTTTCAGATTGGAGCTACTTGTGACAATCTCATCTTGCACCTTTGTTTAACTGACTTTTCCAATACGATGCTAATAAAATAATTATCTGGACAATCAGTCAGTGAAGGGTAAATAAAAAGCCAGAAGAAACAAACATGTAGTAGATATGGTTAGGAAAAGAATGAGGTGCTAATACAGAAGAAGAATAATCTAGGAGTTCAGCTATTAGCCTAAAGGCCCCTGCTCTGCCATAAACTTTCTGGATGACCTTGGGCCTCAGGTTCCCATGCGTAGAACAGCACTATACTTCACAGGGGTGTTGTGATGCAAAGTGTAAAGCTCGTTGCGGTACTCAGATACTGGGAGGGGGGGCTAATTTCTAAGGTTCTGTATCAATTACTTTTCACTACAGTTTGTGGATTTAGTCCCTTGTCAGTCATTCTGTGGCCTACTGATCCCCTCCTCTTTAAAATTTCTTTTCTACTTTTAGTGCAGTAGCACTCTGAAATCCCAGACCCTCCTACCCTGTTCTGCTAGGTTCAGCCTCCATACAACAATACAGGTAGCCATTGTTCCTTCCACAGGTTCTCCTCTACTGTCTTTCACAGTGTTCAGAGAATACCTGCTAAGTTTCCAACCTTCTGCTTCTCTGCAATAACAATTATTACTCATTTAGATACTATCATTGTCTGTTCAGCAGCAAATGTGTACTGGGCTCTTCAAAGTGCTCACATTGACTCATCCGCAAAACACTCACAGGGTATTATTAGTCTGATTTTTAGCATTCAGGAGACTGAGGTACAGCAAGGCGAAGTGACTTGCTCAAGGCCATACCAGTTGTCAGTGGCAGGATTCCAAACCTCCCAATCCTTAGTGCTCCAATTGCTTGCTCCCTCCCTCAGGCCACACGGCTTTTAACTACTCTAAAACAAGCAGCAGCTCCCACAATGCTTTAACTTACAAGACTATAAACACAGCTCAAGGTTGTGGTGATACAATAATAATCCACAAGAGTGAAATCTGAGCCATTTGTGTGTGCGCACAGGCAGAACCTTGAGATGTCTTTATAATGCTGTTCCTAAATTTCTTCTATTTTATTTATTTTAAATTAGGTTTTAGAGCAAATGAAGACCACAGCACGTACACGAGAGAAAACGTTCCCTTTCAATGCTGAAGTCTGTTAGTCCTCTCAAATCTTTTGAGCTCCATCTTTTCTTCCTTTTGCTGCTAATATATTTTGTTCTTTCTTCCTCATAACCAGGGATCTAGGTTTTGTTTCCTTTAGAAAAATGTGGATTTTCTCCTTTAAAGGAGAAAAACCTGAAAAAACCATGGGTTTCCCTTTGCAGGCTGCCGGAGTTCAAGCTTAGGGAAGTGGGAGGAGGGCAATCAGAGGCAGGAGGCCACGTGCATGTGCATGCACACCCATGCATGTGGCTGGCACTGCAGCCAGGAAGTGGGGTGCACAGCAGCTCCAGTAGCTCCCTGCAGGTAAGTCTATGGGGGGTGGGAACACGGAGAGAATGGGGGCATGTGCTACCCCCCACCCGATTTCTACGCCCATAGCAGAGCACAGGGCTGCAGCCTGGCTCGACAGGCACTAGGCCGGAGCAGCGTCTGCAGCCCAGCAAGTGAGACCCAGCAGGGGAGGGCGGAGAGGCTTGGTGCTGCCACCACCACTGCTACTGGGAGCACCATACCACCATAGCCGCCGGGTTGAGGCACTCCCTGCCCATCTGGCAGCAAGTGGGGGGGCACAATTTTGCATTGCTGCCACTATGGCACCTCACACCTTGGCAGCCATGGCTGCATGGCTGGCGCAGAGCACCCAGGAATGGCGTGGAATTGGGCCCGCTGCTGCTGCTGGCTGGGCAGAGGGCACCTTACCTTGGCAGCCATAGTGGCACAATGCTCCTTCCTGCACCAAGTGCTGCCCACTGGGATGTGGAGATGGGTCCTTCCCAGTGCTGGTCAGGCCAGGCTGCAGACCCATGCCCCACTGTGAGTGCAGAAATTGGGGGGGGCACATGCAGGAGCTGCTGCTGGAGGTGGGGTACATAGCAGCACCCAGCTGCAGCGGCACTGGGAGCAGCCTGCTGGAAGCTGCTCCTGCCCCAGCATGTGGGGCTTTGGCTCCAGTTCCTGGGAAAAGTGGCCAGGAATTGAAGCTGGAGCCCTGGCACTGTGGCAGAACCCACCTGGCTGAAGCTGCTTGCCTACCCACTCAGAACAGCATGGCACAGTTCAGCAGGGGCATGAGCAGCTTTCCTGGAAGTGGGGGTGCAAAGCAGCACCCAGCTGCACTGGGAACAGCCCCCTGGCAGAAGCTGCACGCTGGCCAGGGCCTGGGCCAGCAGGCACAGGCAGAAGTCCAGTGCAGGCTGCCCTGGGCAGAGCATGGCCCCATGTGGAGTGCCACAGGGGCATCCGTGGATGAGATCCAGTCACCTGGGGGGCTGGATCCAGCAGGCAGACCGTATTTTGCTTTGACTCAATGCCTGGGAGGGGTGAGACTTCAGGTGCCCCTTGGCCAGAGGTGTGAGGGGGCCCACTTTGCTCCGCCTTAAAAATGGCAGCCCCAGCCATGATACAGCTGTGAAATTGTGGGCCCTGACCATGTTACAGCTGTGTAATCAGCTGCTGGGGTCCTTGAATGTGGTAGGTCCCTACAGATAACCAATACAAGTGGGAATTCCCTGGAATGGTAAAAGTTCTTACCTGGAGTAGAGTCAGCTGACTGGTGGAGAAGGCGGGCATGGAGAGGGGCTAAAAGGACTGTCCAGAGGTCCAGTGTGCTCCAGCTGTTCCTGGTTGGCAGAACAGCCCACTGGGGTCCCTAACCTGCATTAGAGGTCACAATAACCACAAGCCAGACCACGACAGGGGAGTAAGCATTACCATCTTTGCCTCCTTCTGGATCCTGCACTATAAGGAGCTGGGATTGGGCTCATCTCATTTCTGTAGCTCATTCTTGCGTCATGACCTCCCCATCTTTCTTCTTTTTTCCCATACTCCCTGGCTTTGCTTTTTGTGTCCTTTTGGCCTGTTTAGAACACAAGATGCATCAGGAATGAGGGAAGGGCCATCTGCTCCAACATGTCTTCCCCTTTTTGTTTAGCTTAGTCTCACCTTCCTGCAATTTCCACACACTCATCAATTCTCTCCTCCATAAACAAATCCAGGTTACATTTGTGCTCGTTCACACTCTGCTTCAACAGCCTTTTCTGGTAATTTACTCCAGATGTTTATTACCCTTTGTCAGTCCTACTTTAATTTATGCTACTGAAATGTTATCCATTAGCCAGCCTTAGCAACGTCCCCAACTTTTCATGTGTCACTATCCCAGGACAAGGAATTGAAAATTATGTAATTCTCTCAGGAGCTCTTCTGATTGGGGTGGTGAGAATGATCTGTCTTCCAAGTGGAGGATAATGAAATAACTAGATACACCGTATGCATGTGCATTGTCAACTGTATGCCTCGATCAATTAAGTCGTGATTTGCTTTGCAAGTTTTACGATACTTTTGTGTAACCCTGAATTCTAAATGGACTGTAAGTTCCTTGAAACAGGGACAGTCTCTGTTCCATGTCTGTACAGCACCTAGCCCAATGGTGGGTGGGCCTTGAAGGTCATTTTTTCCTAGGCGCTACTGCAACGTAAATAAATATTATTTTGGGTGCAGCGTTTTCTACCAAGCCTGTTGATTATATTTCTTTACTATGTAGTGGACCTGCTAGGCTCAGCAAAACTGACAGCAGGTGACACTGGGGCTGTCCTCCAGCTGATTCTCTGGCTGAGAGCCACGTTCCAATACCCCTGTCTTCCTTGCATTGACATGTGTAATGCATCCAACCCATTGCCACTGGTTTGCTGCATCTTTCACTTTCCCAGTTCACCACATGTTGCAAGAGGGACATTTAAGCCTCAGGTATTGCAGGCCAACTCCAAGTTACCTGGCTAACAGAAATAATTTTTCAAAGTGTACTCTAATAGTGTCCCCAGGCCTTACTTTCAGAGGTGCTAAGCACAGAACATTTGCAGCTGAAGCCAACAGGAACTGTAGGGACACGTCCGAGCAGAACCCAGCCTGGCTCAGAGCTGCAAGGGGGTAGGTGAGAAGCTCCTGGGTGGCAGCTTCTCTCTCCCACCCTAGACCCTGGCTGGGGGAGTGAGTGCCAGGTGGGAGTGGGGAGGGGTATGTTCCCCCTCTAGGAGGAGGAGGCTGGGGAAAGCGTGGGGCTGAGCCAATCCCTGCTGGGCTCACTCGGCTGCAAGGTGGGGTGGAGGAGCAAAAAGCCCCCACCATAGGGGCTTTTCCTCCCCTTGCTGTACAGCCTGGGGCTAAGGGGGACTGGCCATCTGCTCTCCTGCCCTCTGTCCTACTGGGCTGACAGACGCAGGCAGCAAGCAGGCTGGGGAACTGAGGCTTTAGTGATTCAGCTCTGTGACAGCTTAGGGCAGGGCCAGCCTTGGTGTCAGAGCACACAGCACAGCCCAGGGCTGCAAAGCATCTTGGGATGCTGCATGACTGAGTTAACTTGAATCAGGAAAGGATTTGGGACATAAGTTCCATAAAACATTTTAATCTAAATCAGTCAAGTCTGATATTACGTCCAACCAGGATTATCTTCAACTAGTTTTCGCCATTTTGAAAGTAGTTTATGTGCACTGAACTTCCATTCTGTTACAGGTTTAAACCACTTTCCAATCACTTAAACTGGTTTATGTGCAACTTCTGTCCCTTGCCCATACCACCAGTTGCCCCAGATTGGTACCTAAGCAATAGCACCCAAAATTAAAGCCCATTTTTGGAAGATTAGACCTTAGAGCTTCACTCATTGAAGTGACCCTTAACTCATCCTAGTCATTTCAGAAGGAGATTCTTCCCATGGTCAAGATGTGCCCTAGATGGTATAAATACATTATACTCTTACTCAAAATCACTGATTAAAGAAAAGGAAACTGCACATGAAAATCTACTGCTGCACGGGATAGATTCAAAACCCTACAAAATCTTGTTTCAGCCATAAATCCACTATGTTCTGTAATGACACTAGGTTTTTATCAGGAAGTAACTGTGTATTTTAAATGTCTGGCAGCTGGCCTAAGATAGTTTATTACGCTGATGTTTTAAAATAAGCAATAAAATATTCATTTAAATGTAGTACTGCCAACCCCAAGAGTTTAAAAGGCATGAGCTGTCCCCCACCCCATCATGAAATCAGCTTAATTGTGAAAGGATTTTTTTAAAATAATAAAAACAGTATGATAATGCAACATTTATTTGCTTTCCAGTTTCTGAGACTTTAAGGTGTACTTACTTCATAGTTTCAATGCTTTGTCTGCAACTATGAAGAATGGCAATACATGTAAATAAATAAAAATTGAGATACTTGGTCGCATGCTTCCAGGTGCTGGAGCTTTATAAAACACATTACAATCCCATTACAGCTGGCCACAGTGAAAATATAAATTCATTTAGAATCACAGAATCATAGAAAATTAGGGTTGGAAAGGAACTCAGAAAGTCATCTAGTCCCAACCCCTGCTCAAAGTAGGACTACCCCCAACTAGATCATCCCACCCAAGGCTTTGTCTACCCAGGGGTTAAAAACCTCCAAGGATGGAGATTTCACAACCTTTCTGGATAACCTGTTCCAGTGCTTCACTATCTTCCTAGTGAGAACATTTTTCCTAACATCTAACCTGTATTTCCCGTGTTGCAATTTGAGACTATTGCTCCTTACTCTGTCATCTGCCACCACTGAGAGCAGTCTTCTCTTAAAACAAGACAAACAAACATAGTCAGCCGTTATCGACTGACTGTCTTGCTAACATCATCTCCTTAATTTCCATGAAGTCATGTCAAAAGACAATGAGATCGTAAATTCATTAAGATGAACAGATTATCCATAGCGCTCAAGTTTACATAATAGACATTGCAACAGGCAGTCATAGCAGCTGATAAAAAAGCAGATCTGCTCAATCTCATTCTTTAACAGATAAAATGGACAAAAAACAAACGAACGATAATGGGCTCTTCACAGGTGTTACGAATGGATGAAAAGGGTGAGGAGATTTGGCAGGTATAAAATGAGATGAGAAAAGAAGAGAAATATTTTCCTTGTAAATAACTGTTCACAAATGGTACAATCCAAAGAATTAAGCAATACAATTTGGCCTGTCAAAGAAGGCATCTTGGTGAGGCCAGTGCAATGGTGTGTGCAAGCAGAACACAGTTTAAAGACTTATTGGGGGTGGGGGTTGTATATTAGTGTCCAACTTCCACATTTTTTTCGTAACTGAAAGTGGGAAAGTCAAATGCGTCCATGAAGGGAGATGACACTTTTGCCTTCTGTCCATGCCATTCTCATTGTTGAAATCTACATGATTTTGGATAGATCATCAACTGCACAACCTCCACTGACTACAACAGAAGCTGGATCAAAGAGCTCAAGTATTTATAGTTACTGAAAGAATGCCTAATGGTTTCAGTGAATTCTGGACTGTTTTTTTACTGCTGTTAAAGGAGCATACAGACCCTCTGAATGGTATCAGGCCTGGAGTTGCCAGCCTGGGAATTGGGACGATAACGTGGGGACCAGAGAAGAAATCTTCTCTCTGTATGTTGAACTCACTGTAGTACAAATTATCCAAATAGCCTCCCTACTACTGAAGGTTGTGGAGCCTCCCACACCTGAGATATGTGACCCATCCCCAGTCTGCTTGTACTTAGCCACTCTGCGGCATGCAGGTTCACCTGCTGAGAATGGACAGCTTCCTCTGCATACCAAGGGCCACATCACTGGTTTAGCCCTACAAAATCCTTCCCTTTGTAATACAATACCAGAGCTGCTTCAGAGATGGCAAAGACACAGTGGAAGGGACAGAATATTACCCCTTGGTCAAGTTCTGAAATCAGGGCTGAAAAACCTCCCTAAAAAGGTCATTTACTGGCTGACAATCCTTCAATGGGGAGCCCATGCACAGAGCACTGGAAAAGAAGTTGGATTCCTGTGATTAGCGAGGTATGGAAATATTTACTTCATCCATTGGATGGTGCCAGAGGATCTGAGTATCTGGGTGGTATTGGCCTTTCTTAAAGTGCCCTGTTTTTGTAAATGATTGATAAGACAAGGAAAAAATGCATGTGAATGACTCTGGTGGACACAAACTGCATTTCCTTCTTGCTTAAACATCATGAGAGGTTGTGACACAAGCTGACAAAGGAAAAGAAACTTACAGATATAGCTGAGTAATTGAGCCAAGTGAAACATGTCCTTTGCAATATACAGCTGAAGAAGGTCACTCTTGGATTTTGATTCCCACAAACAAAAAAAAATGCACAGAGATGCCCAAATGCATATAGACGATGCGCCTGAACCTATTTGGATTTAGATGTTTGATATAAATGGCACACTACTTCAGATATTTAGGGCCAGATTTTAGCCCACCTATTAGGCACATAAGTGGACTTATGCAGTTAAGCGTGACCATATTCCACCCTACCCTGGTCCCTAAAACATTGCTAATAAATCACGTGGACAGGCTGTCCTCCTCCTGACGGATTTTGAGATTCAGTCTTAAGGGTAAGAAATGGATGCACTGAACAGGGTAGAAGAGTCACGTTTAGAAGCTTAAGCAGCGGAATAGAATTTGGCCCATCATAGTTAAAAAAATCCTAGTAGCATAACTAAGGGGAGCAGGGGAGGGAAGGGCGGGGGCG
>NW_017728906.1:183839626-183876606 GCF_001723895.1 Crocodylus porosus | reverse complement strand
GCCTCTGGTTAAAAGCATAAAATAGTAAGGTTTTGAAGACGGAACAAGATCAGTGTTTTCATCAGATCGTGAAGCTGAAAGCCTCTCTCTAACAAAGACTGGGGTTTTCTCAGGCATCTGACAAGTTAAAAACCCACCTCTCAGCAAATTTCCATGATATGTAGGTGCCCAACTCCTTTGAGCACCTCTGAAAATTCCAGCGTACAGGTTCAAATGTAGTTGTCAACTACAGCCTGCAGTAGAAGACAGTGTGGAGCTGTAGCACCTCAATGGCGGCTCCAGGAAACGCTGTTGTTCAGGTAGGTACAATTGTGGTACACCTGTCTTTAGCAAGGTTAGTTTTCTTCCATCGTCTTGTCAAGGGACTTCTGTACTGAAGATGGGGGTGATGAGATGGGAAGTAGCAATATAGTTCCTTTCTTGTCTGATCCACTGCCTGACACTGGCAGCGATGGTAGACTCGCACGTTCCTGTAGTATTTTGAATGTAAGTCCATCTTCCCTCTCCCACCCCCTTAGAAAGAACCACAAATATAACTTATATGCAGAGTTAACCTATAATCTAGCCAGTCTTGAATTTTGGCCTTGCAATATTTTTATACTTGCAATTTTTTTTTCAGTGACATTTTTATTTTAGTATTTTTCGTGAATTTAACTCATTCTATCCTTTCCTTAGTTATTTGATTTCCCTGGGAAATGGCTGTTCAAGACATTTATCTGCAATACTGACTTGTATCTGGGGGAAAAGCTGTCATCAAGCCTGAGAATATGGGGTTGGCTTATACAGTACTTGGATATGATCATACCCTTTGAGTTCAGAGGAACACCTGTCCTACATGTAAGAGGACAAACGAGGATGAAACCCTCTCATTGTATTGCCTACCAACTTATGAGGCCCAATTATCTTCTCACACTAATACAGATTGGGAATAACTGTTCAACTCAGACTTATGCTTGTGTACACAAAGTGATTTATACCATGTAGATAAAGCAACCAATTGTTGAGGAGTAAAATTCAGGACATCCCTAGACTCTCCACAGACACCGAAACCAGAAGTAGGATATACCACTCCTACTTCCAATTACTGCAGTTACTTTAGCTTGTCTGCTATTCTACCTCAATTAGCGCACTGAGTAACCACGCTAATTAGCCAAGATGCAATGTACTTGGCTATACTGCTTCCAGCTGGGATGGTAACCTGGGACTAGCTGTCAAATCAAAAGTAGCAAACCTGTAGCACCAGGCTGTATTGTGCGGTAATTCATCATGCCTGGCCCTGTGGGAACATTCTGGGGAGGGGGCCAGCACCAGACAATTTGGGATCAATCTTTCAAATTTAAGAAAGATGTCCCTTTCCAGGGACTCTTTGGGGACATGTGTATGCAGCCCTGAAATCTAGCACCCCTGTGGGTAAAGATCAGTTGGTCACTTTAGATTTAGAAGTGTGAAAGTCTCTGGGGTGTAGTTACATATTGCACCTAAACAATCCACAGATTAGTATGCTCAAGTGGTGTTAAAGTTTGAATGTATTGTGAGTTGTCCCATGCTAAGAAGCATGGCTAGGGGCCAGGACACCTGGGCTCTGGGGGCAGGGAAGAGGGGCTTAGAACAGTGCATCTTGGGATGCTGGAAGACTTCACCATTGCTTGTTTTATCTGTGAAACAGAATGACATTACATGAGCCAGGTGGCATGCCCCAAAGTTAACCCTTACCTGAAGTGGCATGACTTGGAGATGCTTAGAGGGCACTCAGCATAAGTTTACAAGCTTTAATATGTGGGCACTCATTTTAAGTGCCCTTAGTATGGTTTAAGTGTAATGTGTAACTTCACCCTGCTGGAAATTTTGCTCCATCCATTCTGACATGTCAGAATTTCAGCTGCATAAGTCTCTGGAGAGCCTTGTAAACAAAAATTTATTCTGAAATGTGCTTTGTGGACCTTTCCTCCATGCACACTTTCAATAATTGAAAAGCAGTTCTTTTCCAGTCAAATGCACATTTTTCAGACCAGACTGAAAACAAAGGTTTCAAACTAAAAACAAGTAAGAAAGCAAATACAGCTAACAAATTCCACTGACTATGCACTGCAGTATTTTTCTCTTCCAGTGAAGACACCCAGTGTAGAGAGTGCCAAGTCTTTGCAAGAGTATATTACAACACTAACTGGGACTAATTTTTTGGGGTATAAAATCATTTGGGATTTACATGAGTGAATTTAGAATCTCTGCTAAAACAATTAATTAAAATAACAGATGCTACCACGCGTTTCCTATATATCCAGAAAAGGATCAGATCTGGTTTTAAATATATGCACGTTCATTTAAAAAGGAGTCTGCCTTTTTTTCCTTTAAATCTTTTTAAACCACTTTTCACTGAGGTACTTTTTGTATTCACAGGTGGAACTGGGGAGGATGGAAGGTCCATACCACGTAGTCCTCTGGTCAGTTCAGTGCCCACTGTCCCAGCCAATAAAATGGGATGCTGCTGTTCCTCTCTCAAACAGGATGGAGCCATGGCTCTGGGAAATGGTTCCTGGGAGCTGTTGTTCCCATGGGCTGGTGTAATAGCGGTGACATGATTATCGTCCCAACTTGCAATCCCTTGACAATACTTGCACTCAAATACATTGCTACTGCCACACTGCTGCTTTACAAGAAAACAATGTGTGGACTTTCCCTTGATGCAGAAACCTCTGGCCTCCCCTCCTCTACTCTTATTTCTATTGTGGTATCATCTAAGAGCCCTACCCACAGACCAGCACCCTCTTGCACTGAATGCTGTACAAACACAAAACAAAAAACACCATTCCTATTCCAAGCCAACAAGTGGATACAGAGAGTAAGGGAGGTCCATTATGAGACAGCACTAGTCATAGGTGGGCACTAGTCTTGGCACAGCAACTGTCAAACTGGTATCAAGTGTTGTGCAGGGATTATAGCAAAGGACAATTTTATGCAGAATGTTATCTAGTGATTTGAAGGGGGGCCATAACATGGTCGTGTAGAGATTTACAAAGTGTCCCTCTCAAGAAAGCACACAGGCATCTTGGACCAACATTTCATCTGGGGGTGGGGATAGGTGGTGGTGGGAGTGTCATAAGGCAATCATGGAAACCAGGAACATGAAGACTCTCATGATGCCATAACAGTCAGAAGGAAGAATGTGCTGGGTCACGGGAAATGTAGTTCAGCTCCAAGGAGGCAATGCCCTACAGCAGGGAGGCACACTTGTTAAGGTTATTGGCCAATGGTTGTTACCCTGCAGCAAGCAGCCTTGATAACCTTTCCATGAATCACGAGTGTCTTAATGTTCATGGTATTGCTTTTATTTCTGCATTTCTGCTGTACATTTTCCTTAAAAGGCTGTAATGAGACTGCAGCTTTAGCCATGAGTGGCCATGACACTGAAGACAAGTAGCCTATATTGGATGTAGGGGGTCCAGTAGAGGAAATCTAAAAAGAGGGTCATGTGACAAAGCAGTGAACTAGGGAAGTTATCTTTGCACCTAATTCAGGTGAATTTTTCTTTTCAGTTAAAACTGAGGTTTTTGCTCAAGATTTAGCGCACAGCTTTTTGAATTCCCAAATGTCTAATTTAAGGACCCAAGTGTGAAGCTCTTACTTACAAGAGTAGCTCTAATTAGAATTACTTGCTCCTCAACAGGACTTAGGGTTGCATAACCAAGCTCTGACTTGTGCGTAAACCCTAAGAATTGAATACTACTGGCCAAATGTTCACACATACAGACACAGAGCTTGCATTGAACTCAATAGGGGCTATAAACAAGCATCAAAAAGCAAAATGTAATCACAGAAAGAGAGAGAGTATGTGAAACACCACATGTGTTATTGGGCTACCCAGTAAATGCCCTGGGCTTTTAATGAGTTGTCCTGAATTTAAGATTTATAAAGGGCCTATATTCCAGATAGATCTCTTTTAATTTGGCCTCATTAGCTGAAAATTGTCCATTGAATGAAACACATCATTATGCTTTTACTGTTTTTTTTAATGATCTGCAACAGATTAGCTGCAGTGAATTTACACTAGATGCCCTCATTAGACCTTTACAGGTAGCCATAATTTTCTTTCCATGTACCCATAAAGACTGATAAATTACTCTGCAAGTATATGAACTCTCTCTCCCTCTTACCCACTAATTCCTTGTTCGTATAAAGCCCTAACAAAGCCACTTACACAACTCCCTTCTGCTTTGTTTTCCTTTAAAGGCTAATTTTTGGTAGACAATTCAGCCAACTGCAATATTTTTCCATATATGATGCCAGAAAATAAGAATCAAGCAAGATCCTTTCTTACATGATTTAATCATTTCCACTCTCGGAAGGAACTGATCTATCGGCTACAGTAAACAGCAGGGGTGTGATATGGGAGCACTAACAGTCGATCAATTATTTAAAGTGCAAGGAAACACCAGGAGAATTATAAATAATAAACAATAGCAGATAAGTGTCAGGTAATCAGTGAAAGGGGGGGTGGGGGACAGGAGGCATAAGGCAGACTATCTCAATCACATGCCCAAAACTACTACTTAGACCATTTAACAAAGCACAAAGGGTAACTTCCATGAAGGGTCGAGCTTCCATGAAGGGTCGAGGCCCTGAAGGAAACTACTGCTAAGTAGCAAGCCTATGCCTACAACGAAATGTGTATTTTGTTTTAGAAAAATGGATTTATACACTTGTTTGAGTGTTGGGCTTCGATAGCTGCTCAGATCTTCCAAGATAACTGTCTAAATTGCTTTTGCAATTTCCCATTTACAAGCACAATTGGTATTTTTGTGTCTTTTGCAAACGAGAGGAGACAGAAATCAGGTACAAAAGACAAAGAATGTGGGACATCTGCACTCTGGTTTGGCTCTTCAGTGTGCAGACTAAGGAAAACAGCTTGTTCTGCATCATGTAGCATCTGCCTAAATTCAGACTCGGATTTGGCAGAGCTATAATGGACTGCAAGGGGTTTCATGGCTACAGACCACATACCGTACCCACAGTTAACTGCACTCATGAAGACGTGTACAACTATCTCCTTGTGTGTCAAAATGGAATCCACTCACAGGTTTGCTGTACTAGCAAATCGTTAGCTGTCAGCTACCAGTAGAAAAGACCAAAGCTACTTTAGGTCTTCTAAATACTATAGCAAATCAAGAGAAATAAATGTGGCTTCAGGTGATCCAACACAAGAAAATTATATTAGCCGGCTCTAATGATACAGTGTAATGATTAGATAGTGGATATGTTTAGAGAGAAAGAGACTAGGGCAAAGTGGCTATCAGAGGACCTTACACACGGGAAGCAAAGGAAGAAAAGCAGTAGCTTAATTTGTTTTAGTAATAACATCTGGGGGAACTCACCCCAGATAATAACCACAGCCAGAAATTTATATGGGCTAGGGAGAAGCTAAGGGCAGTTAACAGACCATTTGGGGAAGTTAATCTGATAGGAGTGACTCTGGAGAATGTAACTTTGATTAGAAGGAGCTGTCTGAATTGATACATGGACAAAGGTTTTTAAAGCTACAGGATCCAGTTCAGAGCACATTTAAGACAGAAGTGTAGACACAGCTTACAGCATAAGATGGGAGTAAGGACATCTGGGCTCTTATTACAGACTCCCAAAGTGACTTACTATGTAGCCTTGATAAGACTGAGGTAAACAAGACACGGCCCTTCTCTAGGAGTAACAAAGGTATAGCTGTCACCTTGGTTGTTTCGTTGTTCTGTGGCATCCTCCCACCCGTGGGGGGAAATACCACGGCCAGGATGGTGGCAGGGGAAACACCCTGGCTGAGATAATGCAATTAAAAGGCACTGTGTAGTGGAGGGTTGCACCCTTGTCTGCTTGTGGACAGGACTCCCCACGAGAGCCTCATAGTTAGCTTCCCACTGACCAGCTTCCAGTGCGAGGATCCCAGCTACACACCAGCTTTATGGAAATGGGAGGCTCCTCCCTCGCTTGCTCCTGTGGCCACATGGCCAAGGGCAAGCCAAACTCGGGCATCTGAACCCTCAGCTTCCAGGCTTGGACCTGCATGTAGGATGCTCGCCAAAGGATTTGGAAGCATCTGAAGCCCCAGGCGGGGGTGGAGGATGTTTGGCGGTAGTAGGGCCACATTTGGTTCTTGAATGACTCACAGATTTGGAATTGATTTGGCTGATTTGACTTGGAACATGAAAAATTTTCCTTAAAAAAAAAATCCTCCCACCTGTGGGATGAGGTCACAGCCTCCAGTGAGTCAGGCTCTTGCATGCAGTTGTGGTACCTAAGGATGCATCTATACCACTTCCTCAGTGTTCCCAAAAGGCACACTCCCAGAGTCAACCTGCTTCCGTTCAGCACATGCCAAACACACAAACGAGCCAGTGGCCCTGTGCTGTGCTGTGCTAACCCCTATGCCACCACTGCTGGGGACAGATCCTGAGAGCACTGGAGAGGGCAGCTGCATTGCCTTGTTAGCTGGTTCAGCATGTGCCGAACACAGGTGCCAGGGGGAGAGAGGGGCAGGCAAGGGGTGTTTCTCAGCGGTGCTTCAAGGGGCACTGAGAAAGCAGCAGAGACGTACCGTGAGAGTCCCAAACACAACACTGTCCTCGGGA
This sequence comes from Crocodylus porosus, assembly GCF_001723895.1. Classification (NCBI taxonomy): domain Eukaryota; kingdom Metazoa; phylum Chordata; order Crocodylia; family Crocodylidae; genus Crocodylus; species Crocodylus porosus. The sequence goes on along the minus strand of NW_017728906.1, from coordinate 183,869,995 downwards.
GGCTTTTCATTTTAAACAGATGTTTTTTTCACATACTCGCAGAGCCAATCTATACTCAATATAACACCACAGACGAGAGGTTCTCAATCTTTTTTGCACCAGGACCCACTTGTAAACATTGATGGCCAGTCCCGACCCAGTGCCCCTCACTCCCAACCCAGTGCCCCCAGACCCCAGTGTGAAACTCTGTCAGCCTGCAAGGGAAAAGCCACGACTTCCGACATTTTTTTTCTCTTTTAAAGGAGAATCCATTTTTAAAGTTTGTTCGTGACGCATTCATATATTCTTGGGACCCACTTTTGGGTTGCGACCCACAGCTTGAAAAGCGCTGCCACAGACAAAGGAAGAAAAGGATACGCAGGCCCACATGCATTTCAAGGGGAGCCAGGTGCCTGGCTAGAGAGGAGTTGGACACCCAAACAGGTTTGTGGATCTGGAGCTAAGCCCACGGGGACTGCCCCAGCAGTTGAGATGCAGGCAACCTGTGGTGTGTGTGGAGCAGGAGGAGTAGGTACTATGTTACAGACACCATAAAGCAGCGTTTCTCAATCTGTGGGTCACAACCTAAAAGTGGGTTGCAAGAATATATGAAAGGACTGCAAATAAACATTAAAAATGGATTCTCTTTTAAAGGAGAAACATGTGGGAAACTCTGGCTTTTCCCTTGCAGGCTGGTAGAGTTCCAGTCTGCAACGGGCTGTCTGGGGCCCCTCTTGCCTCCCCCCCCAGCTCACACACTGAGGGACTGGCACCTGGGGGCAGAGGGCCGCTGGGGCAGGACTGGCCATCAATGTTTACAGATGGGTTCTGGTACAACAAAGGTTGAGAACCACTGCCATAAAGGACCCTGCTCTGTCATGCAGCATGCTCAGCTGCACAAAGGTAGCCAGGCAGTTTAGTGACCTGGACAGCCATGCAATGCCTGGGGAAGAGCTAGCTGCTGCCACACCAATTGCAGCACTGCTGTGGCCAAAGCCCCAGTTACTCCTTTCCCTCCATTTAGTTACGCTACTGCTCAGCTGACACATTAGGGCAACTCTGCCTTTGCTTCATGCCAGGCAGTTGGATCCTGAATTGAAGGCCATGTTTAAATACTGTGATAATTAATTAAACTGTTGCTCCTCTTCCAAGAGCCTTACCGCCTCTTTTTTTTTTGGCATCGTTCTGGGTTTCAAATTGAAAATAATAATAATACAATGCAAGGAAATGGCTGAGGAGGCAGATAGGTTGGGGCAAGCTTGACCTAGATCTATTCATTCCTGGATTGTAATGAATTCACCCCAGAGATGAGATTGGCCCACTACACTGAATACAGAGCCAAATAAGGTCCTTACACACACACACAACTTTCCTTTTAAATGCTAGTCATACCACGTCCTATAGAAGCCATTTAAATTGTGCCCATTATTTCAAATAGCCCTCCTGCAGCTAATTAACACACAGTGCAACAGGCTGTCTCACTGCACTACATGAAGTCTCAAATAGGCAGCCTGACTGAACGGTATAGAGTATCTCTGGGAAGCTACTGATCAACTACAGTCCCCAGCTGGAGTGTAGTGTGGTCTGTACCACCCTGGTGGTGCTCAGAAATGCACAGGATTAGACATCAGCCACTCAGCTCATTTCCATTATATGCTGGTATAGAATCATAGAATAATAAAAAATTAGGGTTGGAAAGGACCTCAGGAGATCATCTAGTTCAACCCCCTGCTCATAGCAGGACCATCTCTAACTAGATCATTAGTTATCTTCCTCCGCGGCAAGCTACCCTAACACCAAGAGATTTTACTTTTAGATCTTATACAAGGCCGGGGGGATTTGGCACCTTTGGAATCTATCCATTTCCAGAGTAAGATTCTTCCACATCCTTGACTGTATTTTAAATGTACTTAATCACCTTCTCCCTAACATAAATCCAGGGAAAACAACAATGGGCATGCCTGGGTAGTTGGGGTACTGAATGTACAAGGCCAACCTAGAGTAGACTCTTCCCCTACACAAAGCCTATCTGAGTTGTATCCCAGGGCTTGGAATTCACTAGCACTGTCATTAGAGCACCAGGACGGATGACTGCTTTCTTTATAACTGACCCCACCTCAATCCCCATGGGCATTCCCTGAGACAATATTGTCCCTGTAATCACCATCATGCACTGATTCCCCCCCCAGTCATTTACCTGATGGGGATGCAGGAGAACTGAGCCAGCATGGGAACTCTGGCTACAAGGGAGCCATATATACCATATCCTACAGCTTATGCTGTGTACGTTATGCTACAAACTCTCCACTCTGCCGGCATAAACTAGACTACACAATGCCAATGTTTTACCACAGATGAAGGAAGTTGCAGAGATGCAAAGAAACAAGAACCTGCTTTTTACTACAGGATTTGTGTGAACCTGACATTGCTTACGACTGGGAAGTATAAGCTGAGCCAACATACTCCTCCCCTTCATCTCTGTCAGCAGACCCCAGGTAGTAATTAAAGATTGTCCTCCTGCAGTGGAGATCATGCAGTGGAGGAAATGTAAGCACGTGAAATGCAGTATAACTTCCAGCTGGTGAATCCCCATGGAGCCAAGAGGGCCCTGCAGGCTCTGTACCATCAACATCAAGCATTCAAGAATCACCGTATTGGCTTGAAATTGTGAGATTAAAAGACAAACTTAAGAAAAAAAACACATTTAAGGTGATTATTTTGTTTTTGTGCTTTTAGAAGTTGATGCTTTTAACAGGTTCTTTGCGACTGAAAGGGCTAAAAATCTTACTAAAATTGAGATTTATTCATAATCCCAAGACTGCAGGTGCTGGGCCTTTAAGGAAACAAAATATAACCTAAGAGAACCCAAAACCGAAACCAAAACATACACAGAAAACCATAAAAGAAATGCTGTGAGATTTACAGTGAATTTAAAAGTGTAGGCAACACTGAGGAAGTATAATTTGCAAGCCACCCTAAAAATCTTTAAATATCACAGATATGGATCACATGTTCATTTTTAAAATGCATGAATAGCCAACTACACACAACAGATTCACATGCTAAAATTCAGTAACTGGAAATAATTAACCCCTGAACGTATGTTTTGCATCCAGCTCAGGCACACAACTGCCATGGCAGATAGGCAGAAAAACAGAGCCACGCAGAAAACGTAACTTAACTGAGTCACAACTTTCTTGGACTCTTTAGAACAGCACTAAAATGCTGGCTGGAGACATCCGTTTTAGCAATTGCTGAACAGAGCCAACTAGAATTTGACTGAAGCTATGTGAGATGTGCGTATCATTTTGCTCCCATTAAAAAGGCGAGGGCATTTTGACTACCACCTCCACTCCTCCTTCCTACCTGGTTTACTTTGTTGAAACGAGTAAGCAGGAGTGGTATTGGACAGACCTATGGAAAAAAAATTCCGATCATGCTCACCAAATCGTCAGGATCACCCCAACAACCCCCGGGCACTGCTTGAAGATCTGTGGGATCCTTAAATGAGGCCAATATGTATTAGAGATTGACACAATCTGGGAATAGAAGCTTCTTCCAGGACTAGGCACTTCTGTGTCAGAAGATTACCGACAGACTGGAAGGAGTCAGCACAAATCCCCGTGGTCAGTCTTCAGTCCCCGGTCCCACAGGAGATTCCTCCGCACCACCCACTCACCTCGCCTCCACGCAGGTGCTGCGCAGGGCACTCTTACCAGCTCTCCATCCCTGTAGGCTACACAGAGCTGAATTCGGAGCAGCCCTGAGGTGATTTTAATTTGTTCTGGGGGCTGTCTCAATCCCTGGCAAGACCAAAATCTGGCAAGTGGAAAAGTGGTTGAGATCCACCCCCCCCCCAATTTCCTCTTGTCACAACAGAGGATTCAGTGCAGAGGGGCAAGAAGGAACTGATCTGTGAAGAAAACTGAAGAGCTATAAGCATAGTTTGGCTAGGAAACATGGAAGAAAACTGGCTACAAATATTTATTTAAAGGCTGCGAAAGCCAAGCAGGAACACAACTTATTTAGGTGTCCAAATTTTCCAAAACGTTCGGCACCATGCAACTACCAATCTGGCCACTTCTCTTACATGCAGAAAATCTAACATCCCCCCACCACCCGCCCCCTGCCCCAGCTGAGCACTGAGCTTTAAGCTGGTTCATGGGCTGCAACAGAAGTAATGATGGCATAGAGTGAAGAAGGGGAAATCAAGGCTGAATGTCAGGAGAAGTGTCTCGACGATTAGATGCATTAGGGTATGGAACAGCAGCCCAAAAGAAGTGTCACTGCTTAGGACTTTTAAGATGGGTGGACAAAAGCACTAGAAAACATCCTGGATAGCAGCAGAAAAAACTGGTTGGATGATGCATCCGGTATTTTCCTTGTCATCATTTCGCTGCCACAACACTGAGGTGCAGTGCAAGTTCACTCGCAACTCACTGCATAGCAAACATTACAGAAGATGAACATTTGAGCTTGCATCGATATATCCCCCAAGAACTCTCACCCAGCAGAAACAGATGTAGCCTGCCCCCTAGTCCCATCTGTTCACACTGGAGAAGCACCACGCAATCTGGCACAGATAGAAATCTCTGCTCAAGATAGAGTCTGGACGGGAATAGCTAGATTGTTTGCAGGTCAGGACAGAGACACGCTGGCAAGGCTGTGTGGGAAGCTTGCATAGCATCTGCTAGTCCAGCGTCTGGCTCAATTCAGTGCTATCACACGCTCAATTCACAGCAGAGTTAGACAAAAATAAAGAACCTGTGTGATATACGCTTCACTCTGCCAAGTCTCTCCACTGATGCAGGAATTGCAGAGACACTTCTCCCTCTCCCCAGCAAGAACCTCCACCCTTTCCCTGTCTTCCACCACACACACACCCACACCCACACCCCTTCCTGTCCACTCCTCCTCTGATACCCCTCTTATTTTAGCAGCTGTTTCAGCAGTCAGAGCTACTGTAGGTCAACAGCACTACAAGGATCCCAGGATGTGCTCTGGTCATGTAAGGCAAGAGGTGAGGGTTTACTTTTTTTGTACTTGTGCAAAGTTCCTCCCTCCACCTCAGTTACCCATTCTGCCAAAACAGGGCAAATAAAACTGCCATGCTCCACAACGGTGTTGTGAGGGTATATACTTTACAGATCAGAAGCCACCTGGAAGCTGCGGTGATAAGGGAGGTGCTTGGGCCTAGGTGGCTCTCTAACCTCTTAGGCAGTGCTTCTCAACTTTTAGGCTTAAGGTATCTCCATAACTTTTCTGAATATGCCATCACCTTGGTTGAGACCCGTTGTTATAAACAAGGATCCTGGTTTTCCATTTCCCATGGAAAAACCCCCATGAATTTTCCCTTTTAGCTGAAAAAAATTTGGATTATTCATTTTAACAGAGAAACCCACAGATTTTGCACTTTTGCAAAGAGCTCTCTGCAGGCTGGCAGAGTTCCAGCTTGCAAGGGGCTGCGGGGAGGGGAGGGATGGAGCAGGAGGGCAGTCAGGCAGGGGACACCATGTGTATGTACATGCACATGACGACCAGACAGCCTAGAGAAGCCCCTGCAGCTCCCACTGGTATGTCTGATGGGGGTGGGGAGGGGCGATTAAGGCTGCCATTGGGAGGGAGGGAGTTGGGCAGGGCTGGGGCTGATGCATGGGAATACTTGGCTGGAGAGCCCTGGTGGGGAGTGGGATGGAGCCACAGGATCTGGGGAGGCGGTTGGCATCCCGCCACTGTGCACACTCCCACAGGGGGCAAGAGGAAGACACATGCTCCCCTATTTTGTGCACAGGGCAGGGGTGGGCTGCCTGCTGTGGGCTTGGGCTCCCCACCCTGCTGCCCACCCCTCAGGGCCTCCAGACCCCAGAGGGTGGGACCCGGCGCAGCAGGGCCGGGCGCAGGAGCTCGGTGCTGTTGCAAGCCCTGCATCACCTGCCCAGCAGCAGCAGGAGCAACCAGTGTGGAAGTGCCCCCCACTGCTGCCAGATGTGCAGGGAGCACCTAACCATGGCAGTGTGGGGCTTGCAGCAGTGGCACAGAGCTTCCTTCCCCAGCCATGCTCTACCCTGCCATGCCAGGTCCTGCCGTCTGGACTGTGGAAGCCCCAGGGGAAGGAAAACAGGGCAGGAGCCCTGAGCCCACATCTGCCCCTCTCCACAGGTTCTGCTCCAGCTGGGCACAGGGGAAGGGAGCTGGGCTCCACCGGTCACTTGGGCCACAGCAGTCACCACCTCTAGGAGGCAGCAGCCAAGGCTCAGGTGCTGCTGTGGGGGGCAGAGGGCTGCGGACCCAGGTCCCTGGCCCTCTAGCCCTGGCAGCTGGGAGCCCCCTCTGGCAGGGCTGGGGGCTGGGGGTGAGGAGTGAGGGGCCTGGACCTGTGTCCTAGTGAGCTAAGAGGCAAGGGAGCTCTGATTTTCCATGATAAAAAACCCAAAATGAAACACCAAAATCTATAGGTATTTAGAATTTATTATAGTGACTGAGGCACTGGTAGGCTTCCAAATTAAAACACTGTGTTATAGGTATATATATAGTGGCATTTCATTTTAATCATGGATTTTGGGATTTTTAATCAGAGAATTTGAGAGAAGGATGGTTTTATCAGAGAATTTGTGACTTTTTATCAGAGAAAACCAGGATCCCTGGTTATAAAGCCTCCCCTTACCTATTTTATACCCAGGCTGCTGCTGTTGCCACTTCGACCAGGTACACCTACCCCGCACGCCTCTGTTTCCAATAGGAAAACCCATCAAATTGCAATTTCATGGAAATTTGCAAAATCGGGCAATGTCTGTGAAATTCACAAACAAGAAAAACCTTACTAAACATAAAACGCCACCCTTGCTCCTCTCTGCTTACTGGCTGATACGTATCCACCAACCGGGTAGGGTTGCATGACAGACAGCCCTCACAACCAACCAGCGGTGAGGGTTGGGGCCATATAACGGATAGTCCTTGCAACCAATCAGTGGTAAGGCAGTGGGGCAAAGACACTTGGGGCAGATACACTCATCTGTGACAGCAGTGGTGTTGCTGGCACCACCGCATTCTTGAAAGGGTCCTGTAGCTCCCTTATGGAGAATCACTGCTTCATGACCCTGCCTATGGGATAAACTCATGGCAGTGGCACCCACAACCATACTGTGCTGCTCTGTATGGGCTCCCTCCCTCCTACACCAATACCAGTGTAACTGTATTTTCACAGCTCTTCAGGTGGGCTAACAAGCACAGCTGTGGGTAGTCTGGCGTCATGCTAATTAGCCTGCCCACAGTGCCTCAGAGACTTGGCTACACTGCTCCCAGTTTAGGAGGCAGCCTGCATTGAGCAGTGCGGGCTGCTGCTGTCAGGCACAGTAAAAGTTTACTCCATAGCCATGGCCTCTGATATTATGACGACTTCCCTGGCTAACCCGGCATCCAGCTCTTCCTACAAATGGTTAAGCTGCCCCTTAACTGTGTTTTTCTTTCCTGCACAGAAACGTCAAGGTGCAGTATTAATTATTCAAAACACATGCAGCATTCTCATATGTAAAGAGGGGGACATAATGTCAATGAAACGATGACCAGGTTTTTTCCCTTTCCTTTGCCAGGAGTAAATCAATTCACATTATTTATTAGATCACAAAATGTTAATGGGAAAATATAAAGCCATAAAGCTTCCCCTGCTTTTCCATTGATAGCTGATGTGCAAAACCTATTAGCGATTACTTATTTTGAAACTTTTTTTATTGTTAATGGATTTTCTTGCTTCAGTGTTTGCGGGGTGCTTAATACCCTCTGGGAAAGATAAACATCAGTGATTATTTTAGGCCTGCATGACCTTGCTGAAGAGTAACATGACTCCTGAAGTGCTGAGAGCACATTTGGCAGATGTTGGCTGTAAGGAAGTCTTCTATTGTGCAGACTTGCTTTGCCTATGAAGCAGTATGCTTTTTTGCCTTGCTGAGTGAAGCTGAGAGAGCACTTTGCATGCACCAAACTGTTACAAGGCATTCAAGAAAGTAACTGACTCATTATTTTGAAAATTAAACAGGATCATAGGAGGAAATAATAACTGGCCGTAGATTTTACAACCCCATATTTGATTCACTCTTACAACTATAAAGAGGGAAGATAGCAAAGGTCTTCTGTAATGGTCAAAAACCAAACAATTTTTTTTTTCATCTTAAACTAGCAGTTGATTTATGATAGATTTTGTTCAATCTTTAACAGCCCTGTGCCCAACATTCAGGCACTGATTCCTTTTGAAAACGAACAAAGCTATGTTTCAAATTCCTGACCATGTCTTGGTTGGTCAACAGCAGAGGCCTTCCCTAACAAAATGATTTGTTGTAACAGAGACTGGAATAAGTCACAACAGCTGTAAATCTGAATCCTGCTTCTATACACAAGCCTTCTGCACCTGCAAATGAACTTGCAGCTCTGAAGCTGAAGCAAACAGACCCTGCAATTAATGGATTTATTAGCTGTAACATGTCAGAATTACTGCAGGGCACTTGAAACATAGATGGAGTTATGAACTAGCAAAACTTCACTCAAGTTATAATCTACATGGTGTAACAGAATTATTTTAGTGATATTTCCACATAGCTCATTGCTCAGTTTAATCCCTTCTGTGATTCAAAGACAGAAGCCACAAACCACACATTTGAGCTCAGTGTTGTGGCCTGGATTCAGAACAGCACCCTTCTTTCCTGTCGTTTAGGAAACATGTGCTAACGGTATTTTAAATCCTATTGACGTCAGTGGAATTTAACACATGCTTAAGTGCCCTCCTGAATCAGAGCCCATTTTAAGGCATTTTGAAGTATCAGGGGCTCAATCTAATGCCCACGGACTCAATGAGAGTCTTGGCACTGACTTCAGTAAGCGCTGCATTTTGGCAAGCACCTGGTTAGGTTAGCGGCGCTCCAGCCCACAGAGCCATGTCATCAGCCCACAGGGCTTCCCACTGGGCCAGAAATCTGGCAGTGGGGGCATGGTGGCAGCTTAATTGCTGTAGTAATTAATACTGCCACCCTTCCACCACCACCAAATTTCTAAACCTGTGAGGAGCCCTGTTGCCCGATGACATGACATCACACATTGAGCTGCAGTTCCTGACGAGGTAGGAAGGGAAAAAGCATTTGCAGCCCAGCAGCTGCTAGGACGACTGCACAAGCTCCAGCAATATCCTCCTTCATCTGGGAGTGGAAGATGCAAAAATGATATAAGATTTGCACAAACAGAAGATAGCTATTCAGAGCCATAAGGCTTGACAGGCTGTACTCACAAGAACAGAGCTGTGCTTCTGCTCCCTAATCTGCCTACCCCAGTCTGTCATACCGGGTCTATTGCCCTAGCAGAATGGTTCACGTATGGGTCAGCTTCCGTTAACTTCTGCATAGCCATGACTTTTTCCCCCAGCATAAGATGCATTTCAGTACTTTCTACCCCAGCTGAAAAGGCCACGGCACTTCTTGGAAAGCAGATTTCACACTCTGACCTGACCAACAAAGATAGAAAGGCATCGCAGTGAGTCAACACAAGGGCTTATTCTCCACACTCAAAGTTTCCCTGTAGCAGCAGCACCTTCCTCTAGGCCGGCAAAGTTAAGGCACCTCCACTGAGCAGAGTAAGTTCTTGATGCCATCCAGCTGCTCTGATCCACCCAGCAGCTGGTACCTTCCCAGAGGGCACTTCACCCTCTGGAGGACAACTGCTGAGTGCTCGAGCTGTGCATACAGGTACTCCAGTGGCTTGGTGATGATAGTTGCTGCCAGCTGTCAGAAGCTTTAGCAGCAAAGGCAAGTGAATACAGACCTAGCTGAAGAAAAGGTTAGGTTGAGACTAGTTAACATGAGCCTGTTTGAGCTCAACTGACTGTTCTCAAGTAGATGCAATTTGGACACCACCACTTGCTCGTTCTGCTGTTAGTTTTCTTAGCTGGGGTTGACTCAATCACTGATAAAACCATTTTACCCAGGGAGCAGGCTAACAAAACAGGAGCTGTGGCAGCTGCTTTTTCCACTTTCTCTGACACTACAGTAGCTTGGGCTAGGTACAGACATTCAAAAAGCCAGAGGTGGAACTGATCTACGTTACGCCGTTTTCTGTACGCAACTAGTTTAAATTAGTAGCAAACAGAACACAAATTTACCCTTTGGTTGAGGGGGAGTGAGGGGAGCGGGCACGCAAGCTGCCTATCGTAGATGGGGTTTTGCCATTTTTAAACCAGTCTACGTGTGCCAGATTTCTGTTGTTACAGGTTTGGATCAGTTTCTGATCACTTATAGTAGTAAACGTGTAATGCACCTGGCCTTACTGTCCCAGTCTATACCAGCTCTTCCTGCAGAGCCCTTTCCAACGAACGGTAAAAGAAGAAAGGCTGAAAAATGTAACTGGAAGTCCTTCTAAGGAAGGAAGGATAGGGGTTATAAGGAATGCGATCTGGAAGCAGCATGCATTAATACCACATATTCAAGTTTGGGAATGAATGCTAACATCTAGGGATAGTTTTACTCTTGTCCTCAGTAGGGATTTATTCTTTAGGAAACAATGGTGGAATTGTGCCCCTAATAGATGGTTACAAAGGACATTATTCATTTTAGATCCCTGTGCCTCATAAGAGCATGGTCTTGCATGGTTTTTATTGCTGAAAAAATAATGATGAGGTCTTGTTATCCACTCTTATGAAGTGTGGCACCTCTACAGGGGTCAACAGAATTCCATTCATTTATATTAGCCGAGAAGCTGTCCATCCACATGCGAATCAAGAAGCTGAGGTAGCAGAAAGGGCTGTTTACACCAGAGCAGTGGTTATCAACCTTTTTAGACTCAAGGCACCCCTCCATAAGTCTTCTGAATTTAGCAGCACCCCACTTCCAAAACTAACTTCATTCCTCTTTCCAAGTTTTTCCAAAATTTCCTTGACTATGGAAAAATACTAGAGCAATTCTTTTGTTGCTCAGTAAAACCATATTAGGCCAGAATATTTGTGATGCTATGGACTCCTATTTGAAACCTCTGGGTTTATCTTATGAACCATATGTAGGTGTTTCCACATATGTAGGTGTTTGTGTGGTACCTACCATCGACCTTCAAAGGATCGTGCATCATCTCGGTTGAGAATCACTACACTAGAGACTTCCAGAGCAGTTTCAATTTCCTGAAAGAATGTATAAGCTTGTCCCCCTCATTTTTGGTCCTTATTACACTTCATCCCAGACGTGGCAGGCTGAGCAGCATGAAGATATTAAAGATCTCATTAGCATGGAGCATCCTTGAATGTGTAGGTATTACAACTCTCTTAAGAGAACTTAGATTTTGGTTGTAAGGGATCAGGTTCCCAAAAACAGCATGGGAAAAAGAAACAATGGGTAAAAGAAAACCTTTATAAGCAGATCAACAGCTTTAAAACACAACTCTGATTCCTTCGAGCTGGTGTAACTTTAAGACTTCCACTGAAGCCAATGGTGCTCAGATATCTATGCCAGCAGAGGATGTGCCATTTGATAGTGTTAAGATACTTCAAGGCTTCTCTGCTTTTCGTCCCTCTTTTATAAAATACTATTCATCCCACAACAATTAACCACTGAAAGGGCTGGACACTCATTCTCTTAGCTAATCCAAATGTATTTTGCTAAGTGAAGTCAAGTATGGAAATTTTGAGCTTTTATCCAGATCCCAGTGAAATCAGTAGGAGTACTAGCCTTTGGTGTTTGGAAAATCTGGTCCCAAGTTTCTTAGCAAAAGGTATGGGGCCAGTCATCACCAGCACAGCTCTACTGAAGTGAATGGTACTCAGTGCACTGCATTTTTATCAGGTATGTGCCAAGCGCGGTAGTCCCTTTCAGAATGTGCCCATATGAGTGGTATCCTGTACCAATTAAGTCATGGGGACTTGAAGGAGGTCCAATGTTTCACTTTAATGTCCTTACCACAAATCCTACACAAAAGTAACCCAGAAACTGTTTGTTTTCAAGACAGTAGATAGGCATGAATTCCTTCTAGAAAACAGACCTTTGCAAGTTTATACTACTACTTTTTATTACGTTTAAGTCACCAGTCACAGAGCTATGCATTATAAAGGAGCATGCCCAAGTGCATCTTTTTCCACACAGTACAAAGCTATGAAGAGGAAAATAAGAAATAAAAATAAAATTAAAAAAAATTAAAAAGCAATCCCCCTTCCAGAACAACAACAAGAAGCAACAGCAGTAAACTGTAGCAAACAGATTCTCAGAAATGACAATGGATGCTGAAACCCAGAAGAATCCTGAACAAATGCTTTTACAGAACATGACTCTAGCATGGAGATGAACCCTGCACAAATAAACAGCATGGCAGCTTACTTTAAAGACGTGAGGCCAGGGTAAAAGTCAGGCATTATCGAAAAATACTGAGCTGTTTTATAATACTTTGGTATGTAATTCATTCAGGAAGCCATGTGTCTCAGCGCACAGCATGCTGGACTGTCTTGCAGAAGAGGTGGGCTTTATTCTGCTGGCTGACTTTGAGCATCTTCCCCTTGGTTGAAGTGAAGGGGAATACTGACCTCCTGTGTAAACTGCTTTGAGATCCATTGATGAAAAGTACTGCATAAAAAATATTAAACTTTACATATAACGAGTACAGGGACAACCAGCATGTAAGGTTAGTAATTTTTTTGTGGGATTAGGGTCTTGTTTTTGTAATGTTTATCTAGTTTTTGCACTTCATTCAGGGCAGATAATGAGAGCAGGCTCGTCTGTTTCTACTTTTGTTTCTGGAATAGATCAAAAGGCTTTAATGGACCTGGGCTCAACATAACTTTAAATGCTCCTTTTTGTATAGATAAATCCAATTAAATAGCCCTGTTGGCTTCCGGGAGGGATTACCGGAGATCTTATTACTTTTACTTCTCAGAATCCAGCACTTCAGAGTAAGCAGACAACTTCTCAAAGAGGCAAAACCAGTTATTTTGGTTATACGCATATACTGAAATGCAGACCTAGCAAAGTACATCATCTCTCTCTCTCCTTAAAGCAATCCTGTCTTTTCAACTCTTCTCCATTGAACTGCTACCGAGGAATACAGTTCTGCATGGCTAGCTCACTCACACAGTTGTAATAAGTCAAAGCAGCTTGGCTCACTGCCCAACAAAACACAAACTCCCCTGAAACCTCCAGCTTTTCCATGGTAACATCACAGTCATCAGCACAGCAAACAATCACTCTGATCCATTCTACTTGTCTCCTTTTTAGCACAGAGAAGTATATCATTGCACCCAGCCCCCCGACCTGTACTAATTATCATCCATGAAAGCAGATAGTGACTGAGCTCGTTACCCTCTGCTCCAGAGTTTTAAATGAGATCAAAGGAATGCAAAGGCACAGGGACACCAAACAATTTCTGATATACTTTTACTTGAAAACAAAGTCTGTGTGAACAGTATTTAAGACAGTGAAAAATGGAAGCATAACTGTGCTCAGCTAGGAGTTCAAGGATCTCATATATTGCATAAGTTCAAAGGTTGAGTGATTTACTTGTGTCATCAAAATGCTGGTAGATGTGCATAATTCTGCAGTTCCTAAAGACTTGATCTTTCTCTCACTTACCTTTGTGTCACTCCACTGAACCAGATTCTAATTCCAATGGATTTTTTGCCTAGATTTATCATGGTGCAAATAAAATCAGAAACTGACCCACAAATTTGAGAATGACAAGGTTTGATTTACACAGTTGTGAGAGCACAGTTAGAACCACAGAGCCTGATCTGCCACTGCCTTCTACCTGACGTTGTCACAATCACCTGTAAACAAGAAGTACAAACTGGGGTTAAAAATAACCCTTCTGATTTTGTGGGTGTTTTTACACTCGCTTTGCACAGAAACAAATAAGGATGTAAGCTTCAAGGCAAAAGAAAAATGTGGCCCCTAGAGTTTCTCTCTTTAAACCATCATCCTGTAGTCTCTTTTATTGTTACAGAAAACTGAAGTCCTGCTAGCTTTCTTTAACACCCTATATAAAATTCTTCTATACTGCTAGAGCATGGGTAAAGTGTGTTAGGCTTGCCCTACACTAAGAAAGTTACCCTGTTATAGCTATGTTATTTAAGACGGTTATTTTTCCCCCAGGACACCTATATAAGCCCCAGTGGGGACACAAGTATACCAATATAAACTCTTTTATACTGAGTGTGTATGTGAACTAGGAGGATTTCGCTGGTTGTTTCATTGGCACAGCTAAATCTGCAATGCTTTCTAGATCAGACACGTCCTTAAGCGTAAGAATCGGTCCCATGGGTTTTAGTTTTTGTTTCTCCCCCCTTATGGCTACATTAAGTAAATAACTTTCTAGAGAAAATGCTTTTGGGCCCAATTCTTATAGTAAGGTCATCTTCATTGATCTGGTTTTATAAAGAGGCCTTAACGGGGAAGTAAATGATATTGATATACATTCCTAAAGCTGTGTAAACATGAATCAGGTGGACTACACCAAAGTTAGTCATACCTAAACATAAATTTTGTGGCAAGTTTGGCAGAAAATTGCCCATTCACGTGTATAAGACCATCCTCCAAGATTTTGAAAAGCTTTCAGTTTTAACTGAAAAAGTTCAAATGGCATATCAGCATATAATACCATAATTGATTTACACCGAGGTCCCTCAATACTGGTCTGGAAGTGTACAGGGCTGTACATCCTGGTCTGGAAGTGTACAGGGCTGTACATCCTGCACAGTTAATCTAAGCGATTGGGACTTTCGCATGCAGCTTGTCTAGCCTAGGTAGAAGAGTCCCCACAACAAAGCCTTTATTTGTGTTCTCACTGTTTCTGCCATCACTTTTGTTTATCTGGGGATTTATTGCATGATTCTCTGTGCTGCAACACTAAGATTCTTCACCAGTCAACTGTGTCAAGTGCAAGAGCTTTTGAGAAGTTTAGTGTCTATCCTCAGTCCAAACAGAACTAATTTCAAGTGAAGTTAAGGTGGAACCTGGGTATGTGAAAGGTAAAGGACTCTGAACTGAAAAAACTGGTGTACATATAATCTAAGCAAGGGGGTAAATTCCAGTTACCAGAGCAGTATAAAGGGGTCTTTGTGTAAATAAGAATCAGGTCTAGTAATTTTAAGAAACAATGGGGCCAATTCTAATTCTCATTCATATCAAGGCTGCTTTACACCGAGCTAACTACAATGGGGCCTTAAAATGTTTCACGCTCACTTCAAGACTCCTTCCTACTGGCCAATGGATTACATTAGTACAGTATGGATGACAAAACCAAACCAGGAGCCAGTGTCTTCTGTGCCTGATCCACAAAATATATCTATCTGATACCTCTTACATTTAAGAGACTGGTTCTTTGCCTCAAGCTACTAGTGGCTCTAGCATTTCATCCTTAGCCCTGGTGATGGTCAAAGTAGCACTGACACCTAAGTCCTTGTAAATTATCTAAACTTAAAGTAAGGATTGTATTACAAAACAAAATTATTACACAGTGATTCTGTTCTGGTTGCAGGCCAAAACAATAACAGCAAAGGAAAATTAGGGTTTCTCTCTGAAAATAACTTCCTAATATTACATGCCCCAAGTTAAGGATTCAAAACAAAATTTTGTTCAGGGCTTCCCATTTTACTCGAGAACAAAATTACAATGGGCTCCTTTGAAAAATCAGGCCCCCCACCTAACCACAGTACCTGCATTTTGTGTTACTGTGTAAGGAACTACTGTTCACCATACCAGGCATAATAGGGATGAAATTCCACCAAGAGAACATTATAAGCCCTAAGAGAGCAAAGATCAAGTGGTTTATTAACCCAAGATGGAATTTCAGCCTCCTTACTGTATGTACACATGGAATGTGATTCTGCTCTTACTCACGCTGATAGAAATCAAGATTGAGTAAAGCTTGAACTACACAAGCATAAAATTGGGTGCAGAAAGACATTCAGGTCGTGTATACTCTCTACATGGGACTATCTGTGCACCTGCTCCCTTGCTCCAGGGAAAAAAGGACTGTTTCCCCACCTACTCCCTACCCCAACCACTGTAATGGGAGCAGGTCAGTATACCAGGAGCCCATGAGCTCCTCAGCACGGGGAGACTGATTATGTCAGGTGTCTCCAAAGAATACACTGAAGGAAAAACCACTTGCCCACCTTTCCTGCATTTTATTTACAGAAAGAGAATTGAGTTAACCTTCAGTGGGAAAAAGAATCAGGGGGTCTTACTCCACCTTCCCCCTTCATTGTGCTTTCGCCTCTGACTTCAATTTAACATGGCTTTGATTCTCAATATGTTGGGCGCTGAGGTGCTCAGTTCCTGTTAGTGGAAGACGTCAGCTCCAATTGTCACTTACTTATTTCTTCTGCCATTGCCAGCTGATGCAGTCCAAATAGAAGACAAATGCTCAAGGTTAGTTCTGTGTCCCTTCCCTAAGGACATTTTTTTTTATTATAGGCTCACGTTATACTGGATAGAGATTTTTTTTTCCCATCTTTTTGCAAGCTGAGAAAGCAGAGGACACATCCCTCCAGCTAAACTGTCCTTTCTAGCTGATAGCGAAACACCAACACTACAATATCCCTGCCCCTACCCAGGAGACCACAAGCTTTCTGTCTGGCTTCCTACAGGTCACAGGTCTATTATCTGACTGATACCAGTTCCTAGTTTCAAGAAACACAGGGACTATATCAAGTGCCCTACTATAACCATCCAAACACCCAAAGACTCCTGATCCCACCTAGTTAAATCCATTAGCAGTATAAATAATGCATCTCTCACAACATTTGATTAATTTTGCATATTTTTGCTAATAGAGTAATGTCAGGTCTTTTGGCTCAATAGTCCTGCTTTGTAAAAGGAATTGACGGGTGTTCTTTTATGAGTTAAAAGCATTAACTAAAATGAAAACAAGTGTCTGGGGGAAAGGAAAGGATTTGCTGAACCTGAGCATTACAACAGGGGGTGATCACAGAGAACCAGAAAGTGAAACTGACTGGAAATAAAACTGAAACTGACTAGTGCCCGTTTCCATTGGCCAAACTGAGTGAAATTCAGGCAGTACAGAACCAGTACAATCTCATAAGTAACATTTCCGTTTGACTGACCAGAGGTGCTGTTGATAACACAGCTAAGGCATTTCTTTCTTATGTTGCTTTTGATGTTTTGTCTGTTTTTTTGTTTTGTTTTGTTTTTTACTGGAGGACTGATTTAAGTCATTTTAACATAATCAACTATCAGCACATCTACTACATCAGCTCCCTGTCTTTTTTTCTAAGTGTGAACCAGCTGCAGTCAGCTGTCTCACCACAGCCGAGTCCCGATGAAGAATAGGGGACTCCATGGGGGAGAGCACAAGGCCTATGGTTTTTGCTGGTGTGGAACCCTTTGCATAACTGTGGACCACATCTTTTAACTTCTTCTTATCATTTGGATTATCAGAAGAAGGTCTCATTTCTGTTTGTGAACAAGCTGCTTCTACCAAATCAATAATAGTCTTTGTGTCAATCCAGGATAACAAAGTAATAAATAAATTAGACATACTGATGTTAAATCAGAAAAATATGGATTACAGAGGTGGATTTGCTGACCCTGGTGTGGAGTTGGGGACTAACAGGTGCCATTCAGAACAACACTATAATCTGCTTTGTTTTGCAGCTAATTATTATAATTTTTTTTTCAGTGCTGTGAATTGAGCAAGATGGCATCAGTGATACTTTTCCCTATATTCATCCCCAAGTTCATTTGCTACATAGCTACTAAGACTTTTTTCTTGCTTCCATGCTAATATTTTATTTTTACTCTGGTGCTCAGAGGGTGGGAGTTTTTCAGGCTCAGGACATAGATCTGCAAAGAAAGAAGGGCAGGAAGAGATGGGATCTATCTAAGGATGAAGGGAGACAAGTCTCTTTAGACACTGGTTCACTAAACTAATGAGGAGTGCTTTAATAAGGTTTTAAGCAGCTGCGTAACTAATACAACAACATAACCGGTACCACAGAGTGTTGGTGGGGCAAATCACATGACTGGAATACTGGTATAAAAGGATATAGCTAGTTAAAGAACAGGCAAGGGAAAAAAAGGGGAGGGTGCAATTACATATCAAATATCAATATACATGCTTTGAAATTCAGGAAGAGGTGAGAGGCCAGCTGAATGTCTCTGGGTGAAGAGAAAAGGGAGGAAAAGAACAGAGTTATATCATGGTAGGAGTCTACTATAAGACACCTAATCAGAAAAGACAGTGGACGAGGCTTTTTTTTTTATTTATAAGAAGCATCGAAATGACAGTATTGAGTGGTTATGGGGCAGAGGGGGGAAATTTACCTGCTCATGTATCTGTTAGAAAAACGCTGTTTGAAGACAAGGACAATGTGCTTAGCACGCGTTAGGGGGACACACATTTCAGAAGGCAGAGGAAGCTTCCTAGGAGATTCTCTCTGACATTTGGTTCTAACAACTAGGGAGGAAGCGTGGGGTTCTCAAAGTAAAAGTACCTCAAATAAGGCTTAGGCAGAATTGAAATCAGTGGTAAATTAGGCACTTAACTATCATTGGAAATCCAGCCATAGGTGCCTTCCTGAATGAGGCAAAGATTTTGGGGTGATTTCTTTTATTGGACCCACTATATAGTTGGGAGAGATGTTAGACAAGCACTCGGGTCCTTCCTGAAGACCTCAGTAGGTATAACGATGTGCATAACTTGTGTGTTTCAGTTTTATGAATTTAAATTGCAGTCCCTTAAAACCTACAGTCTTAGTGTATATAATATACCGGGTTTTGTGCTCCGAGTTTCTTATAATAATATGCAGTCCTATAGGACCAGTTGTGAGGGGAAGGGAGCATGTTTACTGCCATTAAATTTTCATTTGAAAGAAAGAAAGTTTTATAAAAAGAGAAACAGCAAGCAGAAAGGGAAATGTTAAATGGCCAGGGCAGGAATGGGGGCACATGGCTAGGGAAGAAATGCTAAGGGAGGTGAAGAGAACATGTGGAAACCACGTGTTCAGCACGTCTGTGTCAGTCTGGCCCTCTGGCACTTTCTTCTGAGCTAGATAAAACATTACAAGGCAGTGTCAGGAGCATGAAAGGAGGGGGAGAAGGGGTGGACCTTAGGTGAGAGGGGAGTGACTATGGGGGAGTGGGGAAAGGAGCGATGTCTACTGTGGCTGGGGATAAGTGGGGGGAGCCGAGGAGGATTCAAGCACTCAAGAGGGGGTTGAGCGTACAAAAGGTTACTCTGGGTAGGGAACAGAGAGGAGCTTCTAATTTGTGCCTAACAGTCTGCACTTTGATCGGGCACTGGGAGGCTGAGGTACAAACTATATGGCCTGAGAGTACTTGCTCTTAAAACAACATGGTGAAGTATTTAAATAAATAGGAATTTAAAGGCACGGGTCATCCAAATGCATATTCATGACCTATCGGCCCAAACAGAACGAATACACATCTAATACAGAGAGAGTTCAGAGAGGATGTTATTGACTTCACAAACCATCCATGGCACTAATGAAGTCACTGATATTTATTGTGTACAGTAAATATGCATGTCAAAGGTTTTATATAAGTGTGTATATATAGAAAGTTTTTAAAGTGCATACTCTTTACTCCACAGACTGGATTGACTTCCTCTGAGCTATTCTGGTCCACCCTGTAAATATGTGTGTTAAAAGTCCTTATGAAAAGTAGCTACTGTGTATGGGCAAAAGACACTTTTCAAAGCTAAATACCACAGGTTACAAACACTGTTTTTTTATTTTTTAACTACCCCAAGTAAGACTGGGTTGTATTATACAATATTCAGATTCTGAAACTTAAACCTGTTTCTCAGCTCTCCCAGTAGGGATACAAATGTGTTTTAAACTTTTAGTGCAATTTTTCCTGTGAGTTCCTTATGCCCCTATATCCTCATTGAAATCAAAATGGTGCATAGTAGAATTTAGCACAAGTTTGTCTCTTATCTGTTTACTAATAATTTTAAAAGAAGATTCTTTAAAATCATTTGATAAAAAGAGACAGAAAAAAGGGGGTGGGTGGGGTGAGGGAGTGTATTCCCAGCTGCTGGCCATCACATTTACAGTCAATCAGCAGCAAATATTCATGCCTGAGTTTCAGCTTCTGGGAGGAGAGCTTTTGATGACGTATTGACACAGCTTGAACCATGGCAATTCAAACAGCACTGCTATAATTATAAGGATTATATTTAATATTCTTCTTAGAAATGAAGGTCCAAAGCAAGATGACCTTCATTCTTCTCAAAACTTTGCCAAAACGTGTCCTAGAAACTAATTATGTTAATATATAAAGTCAGTAGTTAAAAAGAAAATAAAGTAAGAACTCAGCTCACTGATTGCAAAGTTCACTGCTAGGACCTACTGGGAGTTATGCATCAAGGAGGAAAGTGAAGATACAAGTATGAGCATGAGATCAATTGGACTTCCACTAAAATTGAAAAATGGTTTGACAGAGAAAAGGTATGCAATTAGGTTGGGTAAGGAAATAAATCACATGTCAGTAAAGGTCCTACCTATCTGTAGTACAAAAGCATCCTATCAAAATTGGGGCCTGCTGTGGTACAAAGGCCTTATGGGCATGCCTTATTTTACAAATAGACTGCCAACTAGCCATGTACCTAAACTTACACATATGTGTAAATATTTGCAGGGCTGGAGCTATAAAGGTAGGTAGCCTCTGCTCTGAAAATAGATCTAAGTGCATCTATCTTAGACTGATTTAAACATCAAAACATTTCGTGTGTATGGAATCAATACATTTCTCCAAACAACAGAAATCTAAAGGGAGATTCTGTTGCCAGTGTTGACTGCACCATTGCTGAAAATATGGGGCTTGATACTACGTTAGAATTAATGGGAGCTTTCCCACTATTTTGAATGGGGAAAGGATGAAAACCATTTTCCTGAAGATGAGGGAGCCTGATTTTCTCCGATTAAAAAAATCTCCAATTTTGGGGTTAAAAAGTATAGCCCAAAATCCACATTTTTCTGTGATTAAAATGAAACACTACTAATATTCTAATATTCTAAAAGTCTTAATTAATAAATAATATAAAAGCCTTAATCTGTCTGTCTGTGCCTAGTGAGTACCTACTGTCAGTGTGATTATCTCTTCAACTACAACTGCTTCACATCTGGACATCTTCCTTCTTGTTTAACTGTTTATGTGGTCTTCAGGCACCTGACACAAGCCTTGGATGGCCTAGTATGTTTTTCACTTGACCAAAGCCTAGAGGTAGAGTACTCCCAGCCAGTAGCGTAAGCACTGTTTCTTAACAAACCTGAAGCTTTTATTATGGGTTGGCTTTTTCTGAACTATTCTTCATTCTTTCTAATTCCTTTCTTTAAGGTCTCTTACTAACTAAACCAAATATATCCATGAAGTAGATAGTTCTATATTCACGTACAACATACATAGGTCACATACAACATTCATAAAGTATTTTGGTGTAGCCAACATCCAGCCTAACATTCATCTGCAATGCACTTTAAGCAATAGCTAATCAATTAATTATGTAAGATGAGACATGGTAGAGTTTCTTTAACAATCTAAAAGGTTGATGGGGAGCCCTGGTTACTGTCAGGTTCCTGACCAACTTTACGCTGATTACTGGAAGCTTGAGAAGAATGGCAAGAGATCAATGTGGCTGCATGGGAGCTTCTAAAATGCCTCAAATGCAAAACGAAAGCATACAGGCCATAGAAGAATGGGCAGGTGATCAAGGAAGTATACCAAGAAATAGCAAGAACCTGCAGAGACAAAATCAGGAAGGCAAAGATAAAGAACAAGCTACAACTGGCAAAAGAGGTCAATGACAACAAGAGTTTCTATAAGTGTGTTGGCCAGAAAAGGACCAAGGAAGCTGTGGGTCCTTTCTTAAAAAGCCAGGGGTAACCAAAGATGCAAAGGCAGATCTACTCAACAGCTAATTTGCCTCAGTCTTCATAAAGGAATTAAGCTGCCAGACACCTAATAAGGATTATCTGGATAACAAAGGGGACAAACTGAGGGAAGAGATAACAAAAGAGATGGTCAGAGAGCTTTTGTTGGGTCGGAATGAATTCAAGACAGAAGGGCTGGATGAACTTCATCCCAGGGTCCTGAAGGAACTGGCAGAGGAAATCTCGAGCCCTTGACTTCATAAAGTCACAGGAGATAGACCAGATATCAGAGGATTGGAAAATGGGTAAATGTAGTGCCCCTCTTTAAAAAAAGGCAAAAAGGAAGACTGGCTTCACTTCAATACTTGGAAGTTACTGGAGCATATCCTAAGGAAGGCCATTTGCAAGCATCTGGAAGAGGAAAGGCTGATCATAAGTAACTAGCATGGATTTATGAAAAACAAATTGTGTCAAACCTGATCTCATGCTTTGACCAAGTAACTACTTGGGTAGATGATGGGAACACTATGAGTATAGTGTATCTGGACTTCAGCAAGGCTTCTGACAAGGTCGTACATGACCTTCTCATAAGCAAATTGGAGAAATGTGGGCTAGAAAAAAACTACGAAGTGGACAGATAGCTGGCTCAATAGCCACAAGCAAAGGGTAATTATTAATGGGTCCATGTCAGAATGACAGGAGGTTTCAAGTGGAGTCCCATAGGGGTCTGCCCTGGGCCCAGTGCTGTTCAACATGTTTATTAACAATTTAGATGCTGGCATAGAAAGCTTCTTGAGAAAGTCAATAGATGACACAAAACTGGGAAGCAGTCCAAACATGTTGGAGGATGCGTGTACAATTCAGAAGGATTTCAACAGATTGGACAGCTGGGCTAGAGCTAAAAAGATGAAGTTCAATGAAGACAATGCAAGGTGCTACACCTTAGGAAGAATAATCAAAAACACAAATATAAAATGGGTGACGCCTAGCTAAACGACAGCACTATGGAAAAGGACTTGGGAGTCTTAGTAGATCACAGACTCAGTATGGGTGCAGTGTGATGCAGCTGTACTAAATGTGAATGTGGTTTTGAGCTGCATCAGTAGACACAAGAGGTGCAAGACATGGGAGGTGATGATGCCTCAACTCGGCACTGGTTACATCTCAGCTGAAATATTGTTTACAGTTCTGGCCTCCACATTTTAAAAAGAACATGAAGAAGTTAGAGAGAGTCCAGAGGCAAACAACAAAGATGATAAAGGGCTTGGAAAGCAAGTCACATGAAGAGAGGCTGAAGGAGCTAAGGAAGTTCAGCTTGTGGAAAAGGCGCTTAAGAGGGGATAAAATAGTAGTCTTCAAATACTTAAAGGGCTGCCATAAAGAAGGAAAACACCTTTTTTCTCAGCTGCAGAGAGTAGGATGCAGACCAATGGCTTGAAGTTGCAGCAAAATGGGTTTAGATCAGACAGCCAAAAAACCCCAAACTTTTTTCCACTGTTAAAATAGTGAGGCAGTGGAACAGGCTGCCTAAAGAAA
Organism: Crocodylus porosus; assembly: GCF_001723895.1. Taxonomy (NCBI): domain Eukaryota; kingdom Metazoa; phylum Chordata; order Crocodylia; family Crocodylidae; genus Crocodylus; species Crocodylus porosus. The sequence goes on along the minus strand of NW_017728906.1, from coordinate 183,846,621 downwards.
CTGTGGATTATCCATGACTGGAGGTGGTCAAGAAGCGAAACTGGACAACCACTGGTCAGGGATATGTAGGTGTAGTTATGCGTATGTTCACATGCCCATGCCACATGCCCTCTGGAGTGCAGCAGGTTACCCCAAGTGGGATAGGGGAGGCTGGGGCCAGTAGTTGCTGGCCCCAGCAACTTTACCTTGGTTCCTGGGGGATGGGGAAGCTGCAGCCACGTCACTCCTGCAGCTTGGAACCCGGCTGGCTGGCAGCCGGAGCATGGCTCTGGCCAGCCAGGCTACGATTTTGGGTACAGCATGCTGCCCCTGTGTGCACCGCCCTGCTTTTTTCTGTGCGGGTATTTTTTGACCCCGGGGCTCTCCAGGGGTTAAAAAAAAACCCAAACATGCTGCAAGATAGCAAAGTGGGACACCCCTGAATGTCAGGCATGTGGTGCCGCAGATGGGACTCTGCTGCCACATACCGTATGCCATGGCCACGATGCCCAAAATTTGCATAATTTTCAGGTCTCAAAGCACGTGACACTAAAACACTATTCAAAACAGATCGGTTTTATAGTCCTGCTTATTGGAACATATTTGATAATGGAGTCAAGGCCAAGATTTCATAAAGTATTAGAAACTAACATTAAACCTACACAAATAACTCGATTTCAGGTGTGTCATGCACTTACTATTGTTCACTGATGTAAAAAGCGCTGGTCTGATCTGACTGGGGGTCAAGATGCTTCAAGCACAGATGCTCAGAGACAGAATGTATGAGATATATAAGCACTTGCATTGAACAGAATAACAAAATAAAAATCTGGGTGCCTATAGTTACGCTTCTAAAACCCTGGCTGCTAAGTAAATTGATTTTCAAAAGTGATCACCATAAACTGAACAACCTTTACGGTACTTTTGCCACATGCTATTGGAATCTAATCTCCTTGAAGAAAAAGAGACTGAGTGGAGACGTTATACCAGTTTTCAAACATTTGAAAGGCTGCCATAAAGAAGAGGGAAAACAACTGTCATCCTTTGCTGCACAGTGCTTTAAATTGCAACAAAATAGATTTAGATCAGATCTCAGGAAACGCTTCCTTGCTGCTAGAGCAGTAGAGCTAGAGCAGAGGCTGCCTAGGGAAGGCAAGGAATCCCCTTCATTGAAGGTTTTCAAAATGAGGCTGGATAATTATTGAACTGGGATGATTTAGAGCAGTGTTCCTGCACTCGCACTCATGGGGGGGTTAGACTAGATGACCCTTGAAGTCCACTAGAAGCCTACGATTTTATAACTCAGAATGACTCATCAAAAAAACACTGCTGTCAGCCAGGTCTTCCGACACGTGTAGTTATTCTAACAAGAATGTAAAAAAGATTAGGATAAAGAAAAAAGTCAGAAAACACTCCTCAGTCTGAGAAGGTTCAGCTCAGAGGCACGCTCTCCAATTATTCAACTCTACTAAGGACCCAGGGCAAGGGAAGAGGGAATCTGAGCTGTATGTTCATCTAAGCCAGATATTGCTTCTGCAACTTGTGCCTGCACCATATCCAAAAATACTTTCTTTCTTCCCTATATTTATCCCCACTTTGGGGGTTTCACACTGAACCAAATATTATCATGGGAGGGGAGGAAATGAGGGCATTGCTGATATGCACTATAGTTTTGTTTGCACTGAAAGATCCTCACCCAAAGTCCAGTGAAGCCAGCAGAAAGGTTCCCTTTGACTTCAGTGGGTGTTGGATCAAGCCCAAAGAGCACACTGTAGGGCAGCAACGCCATCCAGCACAATTGCATCAGAATTGATAAGCATCCTCCTTTATCGGGTACAGAACCAGCCAATTTCAAAGATACTTTCCAAAGGAGTCCTGTTATTGCTGAATAATTCATTGCCCAGAGACCTCCAAAAATGAGCAGTGTACACTTAAGTATTGTGCTAGCTATTCAACAGAGACAGAGCTCACTGTGTTCAGTCAGCTCATTTCTTTACATTGCTGTTGCCATGACTATAAGAAAGTGATTGTACCATTGTTTGCTACAGCCTCTTGATAAGCCATTACTCCTCTAGCCAGAGTTTTGCCTCAAGTCACATTTTGGGGGAAAGAAAAAGAAAAGAAAAGGAAAACCCACAGGTATAATTAACTTTCTGTTCAAGATCATTCGGCTCAGAGACTGTCAAAGAGAGACTGTATTACAGAGTGAGGAATAAAAATAAGTCACTAGTGTCTCCTTGTTGATTGTGTACTTTTTCTGTATGCTTTATTAGTACACTAGTAAATTCACTGAAAAAATAGGTGTTGTTAACTTGTTTCCAAAGAGGAAAATAAATCACAGGAAAAGTCCCAATGCTTGATTCTCAGCAATCAGGAGGAACCCCATAATAACAACCTTGTGTGTGAAGAAAACTCAGTTTGGAAATTGTAAGAAATTGTAAACAACTGTACTTGGATTACAAAAACTAGTTCAGCAATGAGTTGTGATGAAGTTAGCATATGCAATATTTAGTTCTGCCTAGACATTTTAAAAAAAAGAAAAAAAGACATCATGTACTATTTTTTTGCAATATTAGGCTGATGACCAATACTTACCAAAACTAGAACTCTGAATATTTGGAAAGATTTCCTCATCTTTCCTACTGACAGTAATAGCAAAGAAACTATTAACAGGCTGTGGGAGTAGGAGTCAAGAAATTTGGGCTCTATTCCCCATCTGACCTTGTGTCAAATGCACCTTTGTATTCCTATTTCTCTTCCCCTGCCTCTGTCTCACTTGTATTTTTAGCCAGTAAGGTCTTTGGGAAAGGCATTTCTCCCACTGCCTGTCTGTATGATACCTAGTACAGTGGAGGCAGGAAGTTTAGTTGCGGTATGTAGGTGTGTTTAAAAAGCCTAATTATTTGGCATATAGTAGATGCCTATCAACATTTATAGCAATGTATTCCATAGGTATGATAAGTCTAGCCCAATATTTTCTGAACAAAAGAAACAAACAAAACTGTTTTCCCAAGAGAAGAAAGGATGATTCTTTAGTCAGTGCAGTATTTTATGCAAACATCAGTCAAGTTTCTGATTTGCAGAATTTGTATGCTTTCTCTTTCCCCTGCAAACAGATTGCCTTGTCAGCCATGCTGAACTTTCTAAAGAAGCATTTCCATTTGTCCCAAAGTCCTTCCATGCCAATTTTAATTCTCAGCCTTCTCTATCAGTTGCTGCAGCCTTGTTTCAAAGCTCCACAGACAACCTGACATAGTGACACAAGTCGAAATAACTCCAGGACACATTTCCAGGCATACAGCCAAGTTCAAACTGGTTTTGCTCCATATAAATGGAAAAGCTAATTTGTCAATGTTTGTTCATTATTTTTGCAGATTTGAAAGATGTATCACTTTATGTTAATTTTACAGATAATTATTTACTTGTCAGAAGACATTGGTAAAGATTCAGTAGACGTGGACGTGAATCTGGTCCTGTTGCTATCAGGAGTCACTTGGGCTCACAACAGGAAATGAGAACAGTGTAAACACATTCACACCAGCTGCCACTGGGGAGCGCACATACAGCTAATCTGGATATGCTCACAAATCAACTCCTGCTCTGTGTTGCTATTTGGCTTGAGCGCTCAACTTCCTCACTGCCCACAAGCAGGTGGCTAGATCAGGGCAAGGAGCATGTGACAAAGTATCTCCAGAGACCATTCAAACTTTAAAACTCTTTAAAGAGAGTAAAAAAAAGAGAGAGAAGTACATTGACAGCATTGCCAACTATTGTAGTTTCGTGAGTCAAGTGCTTAAAACCCCAGCTCCTGGAGTCACGTGGGAAAAACCTTGAAACTATGACCTGAGTATGCTATGAATGTCAAACGCAGAACAGGAAGCAAATAAAAAGAACTTAGCAGACACGCACACACATCTGCACACACCAAAGTACAGCACTTGTACTATTGTCCACCACATATGTTCAAACATCATGAGTCAGGCTCCAAAAACATGAGATAGGCTTAAAAACCATAAGTTATTTGTAGCCTCTATGGTACATTCAAGTCATAATTCAAGCTTTTTTCTTCACAAGCATGACCACTAGAAGCTTGCTTATTTAAAAAAGTGAAAGATATGTAAACACATGACTACAGGAAATGCAATTTTATGATTTAGGTTCCAAAGACTGAGAGCCTGACTTGAAAATCATTCTCTTCCTGCCCACCTTGAATGTTTTTAAGCCAATCTTGTTATCTCTGGAAGCCAAATCATGGTATTTGAATAAATGCGGGCAGTAATACTACAGCGCAGCAGGATTTTAATTAGAATAAGAATACGTAGGCCTTATACAGTAGCTTCCATCAGTTTACAAGTGTGGTAAGCATCGTTTTACACAGTGGAAATTGAGGCATGCAAAAGTAACCTAATCTACCATGTGTGGCTCAGTCTAATGCATTAGATTGGGCCCCAGTCCTGGGTCTTCCACCAAGAGGACCCTGGAGTAGGAATTGTGTATAATTTGTGTTGTGCATACGGTGGGCATTTAAATAAACGTATTACTACTAGCTAATAATACTTTGGAAGAGCTTTCAAGGGAAGAAATCATTTGCTGACTCTCCTGTGGTAAATGGAAAGCTTTCTGTGGGACATGTGGGAGCATAAATCATCCGTTTGCACGTTTATGTGAAAAAATTTGGCCTTTAATGCTGCTCAGTTGCAAAAGTGAATTAAATCTCAACTAGCACAACACTGTTTTTCTGAGCCTGCAGCCAATTCCATTGCCCTTTTTCCTGCTCAGAGCGTTTCTAAGCAGCAACAGAGTGAAATAGATGAGTCCCTCATGAGCAAACCTTGTGGAAAGCAGTGAACAGTCAGGAATCATGTCAGCTTTATCCTGCTGTTTGTGAGAAAACTATGAGCTGCAACCCCTGTACAGTCAGAGGGAAGTGGGACTGAAAATGCAGAGGCTGGAAAGGAGTGGAAAGCTCATTCCCTTTCCTCTCTTCAGAGCAGCCATGAGAGGCCTTTGGACTTTGGCTATTGTACTAGACGTTCTCCAGATGCAGATGGAGACAGTGCCTGTCCTGAGGAGTGTACAGTTTCCGCAGACAAGACATACAAAGCCTGGGAGGAGAAGCAGAGGCACAAAGAAAGTGACTCGCCCAAGGTTGCACAGAAGGTCATGCCAAGGATGGAAAGAAAGTCCACGTTTCCCCGAGTCTCAATAACTGATCTTCTGGACCATACGATCTCCCTCCACTGGATGGTAATAATAATTTCCACTGGATGCTCCAAAACAAGTCTAATGAAAGTTGATTTTTCAGCTACATGTTATGTGACATGCTCATGAGGGGAAGTGGAGGCTGGCAGCCAGAAAGATGGGATAAGAAGACAGCAATGGACATTTCCCCTGCCCCCTTCTTGGCAATTATGGGGGAAGGAAGGGGTGCTCTCCTTTGCAGCAGGCGGAGCCAGTACAGGCTAACATTGACAAGCGAGAGGATGAGATCAAGGATGAAGGCTTCATTCAGCATCCAGGGACAGCGCTGTGATAGAAACTCCTGCACCCTCCCTGTTGCCAGAAGCTGGGAGGGGCAAAGGAGGTGGTAAATTTGGCTGCACATGTTTCTTGGGCTATTTGGCTTACTCTTCTATGAGGTAAATTTTTCAAATCCTGTTATTTGTAAAATAAGAGTGTAACTTTGTACCATATGCACTTATTTTTTTTGCACTTATGCTGGCAATGTTCCTTCAGGGAAAATAAAATAATATGAGATAAGTCAGGGTTTCAGCAAAGCAGCACCTATGACTCAGAAGTACAGTCACCCTTTCAAAAATTCAGATTTTCTCATAAAGAGCTTCACATTTCTGCTGGAGCCACTTCTCAGCATAGAGGAAGTAGAATCTGTATCGATGGTACCACATGCAAGGGATTTGAGTCTGTGCAACACAGGGCATGTGGAAGGCATATTGAGAGATACAGGGTAGGGTCAATGGAGGCTAATTGACCAATTAATATGACTCAGATAATGTGTCCAGTCCAGTCGCATTTGAAATCTGCTTTGCTATCTAATCGTTGCAGAAGGCATGAAGGTGAAGTCTGCCTCAGGAAAAAAAAAAAGAAGGGAAATTCCATAAAATTCACCCAAGTGATAAAAAAATATTTCAAAGGATGCAAGTGTGGGAAGAACTGAACAAACCTTGCCAAGCTTAACTAGCCAATATTTAGCAATTCTAACTTACTGTACTTTTCATTAAGACGACACTTCGTGCGGCTTCTAGAAACTCTTTAGACTTTGGTTCAGAGAATGGTTGTACCCTGAGAGAGAAAAACTAACTGGTGGCCCCTCTAATAAACTTCCATCAGCCAATCAAGACTTCCCTACTTGCAAAGTAATCCCGACTCATACCTTTCTATCTGACTAGATGTAATCAACTGTCTCAACCAGGTCTGATAAAGCAACACAACACTGCACCAACCCACGGAACCGGGAATCCTCCCCTAGTGTATCCTAGGATCCAAACTTTGTTGGTGAATGGATCCCATCCCAGCCTGGACAAACGGATCCCGCTTTAATCCACCCATCCATGCTATTGTGTCAGTACTCTAGCCACTGCCCTTCGATGAGCTTTATAATAATGGTAACTTACACCTGTATTCAGATTCTGCCCTGAAGAATTAACACTCTTAGTTCCATAAAACTCTCACTTTATTTCAGTGACTTCCACGTTTGAGTAACTGCTTGTTATAAAGTTCTCCAAGCCTAATTAGACTCCCAGTGACATTTGAGCAACTGGATTCTTTCCAAATAATACCTTCAATGACACTCAGCAAACCCATTGCTTTCCATAGGTTTGCACGGATTTAACTGATTGTGGCTTAGTGACCTAGAAGAAATCAATCCAGCTCCATCTCTGTCAGCTGTGTTACTTCTATGGCTTTTTTTTTTTTTAACTCTTGTTCACTTGACTGCCCAGGATGTATCCAGAGTGGGGATGTGGAGTAAGATCACATTTTCACAGTAACTTTTTGAA
>NW_017728906.1:183834296-183839526 GCF_001723895.1 Crocodylus porosus | reverse complement strand
AATAATAATAATAATAATAATGATAAATTATAATAAATATCCATGTACAATTTCCCCATAGAAGAGTGAAAACTGTAAGGACTCACTTATGATAGATGACAGATAGATCATTTACTGCACTCAGAATGCGCTCAGACACCACGGTGACAGATGCAATGTAGAAACAAGAATAGGATAATGACGCCTTTGAGACTGAAATCCCCAAGGCCCCTAAGTAGTAGAATGAACAGTACTCAGCATACATTGCTAAAACAATGGGATGAATCAGACTGCCTGGGATTTGAACTTGCAGCTTCAGTCAAGGTATTACAGACCTAATGCTTAAACCATTAATAAACATCCTCCAGAACCTAGCTGTACTATATGTAAGCGTGTGTGTGTGTAATATATTACACACATACACATGTATGCATTTGTGTGTATTTTACACACAGAAACCTGGCTGTAGTACATATTATATCCACACACACGCATACACAAATAAAGATAGAACATTTTTTCTGGTACATTTTGTGCTGTGGAAGATAACAGCAAAAGTGAAAAGGTCAGTTCTTTTAGGCTGGTACCCAGACAATACAAAAAGTTTTCCTTCTAGAGAGATCTGTCACTCAGATAGATACAATCACATGTGTTTAGAGATCAAGCCTGCTCTTTGTTCTCCAGTCACAAAACGTTATTGCCAAATATGCTTTACAGAAAAACAGAGAGGAACCCCAAGCCCTTATGTTTTAAGCTGTCAATTGGAAACAGATGATTATTGAATAAAAGTAACAAGACGTGTGCTAATGCTTTAAGGTGCTTGCCATTTTTTAACTAACAATGTTTCAGACTCCAACAGGTTTAAAATACTTACTTTTGAATGCCATCTATATAAACTATCTCTGCCGCATCACTAAACATAAAAGCTTGTGGCTAATGTAGTTAATTGTAAGTGGACATTGATAGTCTCCTACTAAGCCTCATTGTTGCATATATGACAGTCTGACAAAAGGCAACCAGAGGTCATTTATTTCTATTCCCCAAGGAACCAAATCCTGCTCTCACTGAAATCAAAGGGAGCTTCACTACTGATTTGCTAGACAGAGAGGTGTGCAGACAAGTGCTCCACTGCAGTCTGAGTCCTTATTCCTGTTGTACACTTTATCTTCTTGGAGGTCTTTTAAAGAGGTATAATTATCCCAATACAGGCATTACCTCGATAACCCCTTTGGCAGAGGTGATCTCAGCCTCTTAACCAATACATTAGGTATTGGTGCAGAGACTGAGCATGTGCTGCTTTATCTTAGGGCTTTAACAACTCACATCCTGGCAGAGTTGTTAAAGCCCTAAGATAAAGCTCAGGTGTGTACAGGTCCTCTGCCAGGATGTGAGGGCTTTAACAATTCACATCCTGGCAGAGGACCTGTACACACCTGAGCACCTGTACTCACTAGCAAATTAGGCAGAGGCAGGCCATTGGTCTAAATTGCAACTTTCACCAATGCAGTTTACATGGGTGCCCCGTGCTGACACTGAAAAATTGAACTTAAGACACAAAACTTCAGTGTAGATAAGGTCTGGGTCAACGTTTCTCTGCAGATCTGCTGGCCTTGAAGAACGCAAGGAGAATGCTTCTTGTTCTCAGCACCCATCAAGTCTGGATGTATAGGGAAGAGAGATCAGAGCTGTGCCTTCACCCTTCCAAGCGCACTCAGATTAACTAGTAGGGACCAATGCTTGCGTTCTCCAGCTAGGCTACGAAAGCAACCCCACAGGGCTCAGTTATTTCCTGACTCACAAGTCTGCTGTGAATTTTGAAATCACAGGAATTGAAAATGGTAACTTGGTACATTACTTGGCATGTGATTATGAGACTACAGAGCAAACAGTAAGGGGAACACATACTTCCATTATGTGTAGCAATGACTTCAAAGTGGTGACTTTCTGTTGCTTAATTAACTAGATTTATCAAAGCAGCAAATGAACACAAAAGAATAGCTGTGTCAGAGTAGAAGGATTAGTGATGTTGTACAGCGATACCACTAAAACAATTCTGCTTCATGAGCTTTGAAGCTGCTGCTTTACCATCAAAATGTGGTTCCAGGATTCAAACAAAATTCTCAGTGAAGTCGTATACTGTGTTAATAAGAGCTGAAGCATCTCAAAAGGATTGTATCAAATCTCTCTCTTGTCAAAGGCCATCCGGTTCTGAACCATCATAGGGGTAAGTTTGTGCTGATTGTAAAACATAAGAAAGTGATGCCAAGTACTATAGCGTTTGGAGCATTTACAATCTTTAAAATTATTCCAAAAACAACCACACGAACTCTGCACTCAGAAGATGAATATGCAAGTATTTTCTTCAGAGCTTTTCAGAGCATATTCTTAGTACTTTCAAACAGCTGCTTCCAGCTATTTCATAATAATAGTAACAACTAGTAAAAAAAAAAAAAAAAAAAAAAAAGCACATAAACCTGTTCACTTAAATTAAAAAAAATTGGAGCTTTCTGGGAAGTATATTACTATGCAAGAGCCTTTTTTAAGATGCATGTAAAGTATCTAATTAATGCTGACTGAAAAAAAATCAGATAATGAATGACTCACTTGATTGTGATGAGAAAAAACTCAGATTTAATCTGAGCACTGAATCAGGTCAGAGCATTCAAACTCCTTTTGGACACAATGTTATCACATTAACACTTACATCATCACCCTCACATATGATGCTGAGTAATGCGGCCCTAAATTTAGATCCACACACTGTGGTGAATACCAATGTAACATGAGACACAATCCCCGTGGTCCCATTTTAGAATAAACCAAGAATTAATAAAGACTACAAGGTGAGGAGATAACCTATGCTGGCATCATTCAAATAATGGCTGTCCCTTTTCTTAATATTTTGCATGTGTTTGTTAGTTAAGAAATAAGCAAGACAGGCAGACATACTCCTCATACTGGAATAATAGTGAGACAACCTCTTTCATACCTAACCCACTCAGGCCTACAGTTTCCAGTTGAAACAAATCAACTTGTCAGTAACAGAGTGACTTTATCTGGGGAAAAAAACCCCTTCAGCTGTGCTCCATTAAACATGTTCCACGATAATAGCAAATAAACCTTTTTGGTCAAGTTCATACTTTAAGTACTAATCCTTAGAAATATTTGTTTAGCTAGACATTATGATACAATGTTAAGAATTCGTCCTATTTAAGTGTTTGCTGGTCTTTAAAATAAAAGGCTAACCCTTACACACAGTTTTTCACTGTCTGTCTGTCTATTGTATAAATATTGACTGAGTTCAAGAAAAACAATAGCAAACTGTTGCCCAGAATTAAAATAGTTCTTGAGATTGTGTTATACTCTTAGAAGCCTTCGACAATATGTTAAAATACCAGGGACTTTAACCCCTAGGAATATTTAATGCTGCTTTTGTCCTCTAACTCAGTAAGTAAGAGCTGGCTGGTATAACTGAGTAGATAATGGCACCAAGTGTCTATAATTCCTCTGTTTGTAGAATGAAGACCAGTTGAACTAGCTTGGAGGACATGCTGGTTTTAGTCAGACTGATACATGTAGATTGATTACAACAGTTCCAAATTTCAAACCCCTCAATAAATCCATATACATCCAAATATTGCCTTTATCCAGAAACATCTGCAAGCACCCTTAACTTTACACACATAAGAGACTGCTTATGTCTGTGAAGTTAAGAGCCTGGGCAAGAGTTCTGCAAAACTGACATACCTGCCTTGTCGTGCACCTGTTAAGTCAATGGAGGTTTGCCCACTGACTTCACTGAATGCAAAGGCAAGACATATGCATGCCTGCATGCAGAAGATCTTCCTAAGATTGCTCAAGCAGAGTTTCAATGAGTGTGCAGCAGCAGGATGTTGGCCACCATGGGCCCCTTGCTTTACTTGTGGCAGATTAGGTCATAACATTTCATGTTGTGTCAGGGCTGACTGCGTAGTTTTAAGAGATTATACAGTGGGTTTTCACTGACTGGTTTGGATCAGGGTGCTCCTGTCTCAGGCAGGGGTTGCAAGCTCTTGAGGTCCCTTCCAGCCCTGCTTCTCTATGATTGTCATACTAGCATAAAGCAGTGACGGATCACACCCGGTACTGCATTCTCTTTAGATGCCAGACAAGAAAGTTAGAATGTACTTACACTCACAGCAGATATCTGGAAACACCCGTATAACTTGTTGAGCTAATGAAGTTTCCCTGAATTGAAGGGACTTGGAGACATGTCTGTGTCTGGGGACTTATACTGACTTCTTGCTATACACCAGCTTTAGAAGATCCTACTTGTCTACTTGGGACACACTGTGATCATACGCTACACTTGTAGCAAATGAAGATCCTCTGCAGGAAGCAGCCAGTTGTGCTGTAAGTGCTGCAGCATTTCCCAGCCTTCTTCACTTTGCGCTTTTGTCCACTTCCCACTAAATACAGGAGAGCAGCTTCCCACACACCACAAGTACGCTAGTAGCATCCAGCATCCACAGTGCCCAGGCCTGAAGACCTGCGATGCTGACACACTCTGCAACACTTCCCAGGGCCCGCTCGAGCGATGGCAGCATCAGTGACCCTGCACCCTGAGCCAACAGCAGCTAGTGCCCAAGCACCCTGCACCACTGGTCCTCAGCATCCCCCCACTCTGCTCCAAGAGCGCCCGGTGTACATTCACTGCACCAGCAGCACTCAGTTGCCATATCCCAGCCCAGGGGCTCCAGAGACCCATGCCCTGTGCCACAAGATACTGTCCCCCCCATCAGGCAGTAGGCACCCGGCACCCAATACCCCAGTTTCACCTGGTACTCAATAGCCCACAGAGTCTGTGGTGCCCGTTACACAGCTAGTCTGCAGCACCCAAGGCTCCACAGAGTAAGCACCCAGCACCCACATGGCTGTTATCCAGCACCCAGCATGCCACAGAGTGGACACCCAGCACCCGTGCAGCTGTTATCCAGCACCCAATGTGCCACAGAGCAAGCACCCAGCACCCACATGGGTAGTATCCAGCACCCAGTGTACCACAAAGCGGTTACCCAGCACCCATGCGACTGTTATCCAGCACCCAAGACTTCACAGTGGGCACCCAGCAGCCATGCAGCTGTTATCCAGGCCCCAACGTGCCACAGAGCGGGCACCCGGCACCCACATGGGTAGTGTCCGGCACCCCGCATGCACGCGGGCATCATGCACCCACGCGGCTGTCCTGGCCCTCGCAGAGCCCAGCCCCCGG
>NW_017728906.1:183832680-183833635 GCF_001723895.1 Crocodylus porosus | reverse complement strand
GCCGCTGGCGGGGCGCGCAGGGGAAAGGAGCGGCGCGGAGCCGCCCAGCGGCGGGACGGGGAAAGCCCACCTGGCCCTGCCGAAGAGCAACCTCCGGCCCGGCCCGCACGGATGAGGGGTGCCCCGGTGACTCCTGAGGCGCGGGGGGGAGGGGGTGCCTCTCCTCCTCCTCCCAATGAAGCCAGCTTCTCCCAGCTCTTGAGGGGTGTGGTGCGAAAGAGGCGGGGGGCCTGCGGGATGTTTGGCCGAAGACCTCGCATGCCCTGTCCCCCTGCCTGGCCAGCCTTGGTGCGAGGAGGAGCGTGGTCAGTCCCAGCTAGGGAATCTCATGCAGGCGGGATCTGTCCCGGGTAGCACGGGCAGCCCTTCTGCTCCCCCTCGGGTCGTCTGTGATGCCTGCTTGTTTGCGCCACAGGAATAGGGGCACAAACAGGGCTGTGGCCCTTATCCAGCACCCGAGGTGCCACAGAGTGGGCACCCAGCACTCATGCGGCTGTGATCCAGCACCCGAGACTTCACAGTGGGCACCCAGTGTGCCACAGAGTGGGCACCCAGCATCCAGGGCTGCGGCTTCAGAGCCCTGGGTTGACTTCCCAGCTCTGGCGCCAGTGTGCTGCGTGCCGCAGGCCAGTCACGTAACCTCCACTTCTGTTCCTCACCTGTAAGACTGAATGAAATCGGATTTGGGGCTGGCCTGCCCATTCAGACAGCACGCTTGACAGCCCCTCGCACACAGCACTGGCTTGCATTTGACACGCCTGCAGTCACCATCACAGTAAAGTGGGTGCATTATAATAACACGCAAGAAGCACTTTCCTGCGGAGCCCGTGTTTCCAGGTGCTTATTACTGCCTGTGCATAGAACAGCTCTTTGGGACTTACCTGGCAGGGGAAGCAGCGTGACCACGTAGCCGAGCTCCCCAGGGTAATTGTCTCTGATATGTCCTCCATAGGAG
>NW_017728906.1:183829327-183832580 GCF_001723895.1 Crocodylus porosus | reverse complement strand
ATTGGGTGGTGGAACCGGAGCGTGCTCCATCCACTCCATGCATTGACCTGGTATTGCAGTGCTTCCAGGACCGGTGCAAAAAAACAGAAAAAAAAGAAAAAAAAAAAAAAAGCTCTTTGGGACAAAGGGTTAAAGTAATGAAAGGATGCATTTGCCCAAATGAGCAAACACCTGCTGCGTCGAAGTGGAAGCACACGTGGCCGTGTCAGCCGGCAGGTCTAAAGGATGAGAGACCAACACAAAACATGGCAGGTTCCTACCCCGGCACTTCTGGGTTCTCTGTGGTCGTCCGGCCTAGGAACTGCAGGCCTGGGCATGGACAAAATGTAGAGTCCATCCCAATTAACTTATTCTTCCTGAGCCAACAGGGCTGGACTCACTGATTTTCAGGGCATGCCGTAAGGCCTGTCTGATCTCCCAGGCCTTTGGACATGCCCAGGTTCAGAACAGGCTACTGTGACCGAAGTAGGAAGAGCAATGGGTTTTTTTTTTATGCTGAGTAGTTGAACAGATGAGGAAGGGTTTATTGGTATTTATATTGTCCAAACAAATTGTTTCCATGAGTCCAGAACGATGGTTTGATCCATTGGCAACAACTGAAATGAATAAATTCATGGCTATACTGGAGCACATCACTAGTTTGGACATAGCCTTTATTGGCTAAGATTATCAAAGTTGCCCGGAGGAATCTGGACTGGATGCTGAAACCAAAGAAGCTCTTCCCAGAGTAAGTGGCAGCAGCAGTTTTATAGTTCTCACAAGCATTGGGGAATCCTGGGAATGTATGTACATTTTAGGTGGTGGTGTAGTCCAGTGTTGCGGTTGAGGTTGACGTGAACAATTGGTGCTAGACGTGGTTGCAAATCTGAGTGTAATCCATGTTCTTACATGTAAGCAGCAATGCTTTCAGGGTGCAGAATGCTAGCCTATGTTTTTAATTTTTTAGATTTTTAATTCTTTGAATAATAAGTTTACATCTTTCAGATTCGTGTTCTTGGAGATGTGTGTCTTTCACATTGTTCTGTGATTAATATATCAGTTTTCACAGGGCTTACCAGCAGAGGCTGAGTTGTGTCTGACTATCCTCTTTATTCCAGTACCAATTATGGCTGGTTTGCTGTCTGCTTTCTTGTGAGCCAATAAATACTTGACTTACTTGCGGTGCTTGGTATTTACATCTTTTCATACTAAAGCATATGTTGTGCTGCAATATTCAGGTCCCAAAAGGTTGATTACTTTTTGTATTCACTGACATCAATTTATTTAGGGAACTTCTGAAATCAAATTGCAGTGGTAAGTGAATTCCCATCCTTGAACTTGTGCTCAGTATGGCATTTGTTTTTGTGTGAATTCACTATTCATATTAAAGTACTCCGTGGGGCTCCAGCAGTGTGTCTCTACTCAGCAAGACACTTACTACCTGTATTGACATATAGTGTCTAGGAGCCCCAGCCATGGCCCAGAATCTCATTGTGCAAGTTGCTGTACAAATGCAGAACAGAAAAAATAATCCTTCACCCAAACAACTTACTGTTCTTGACCACATGCTTCATGATTTCCGAACAGATGGATTGTGCAGTTGCTTAAGGGTTGCAGTAACCTTAGTGGGACTTCATATGCACAAAATCAACCACATGTAGAAGTGCTCTTTGCAAGCTGGGGCTTTGAATTGTCAGCCATTTCCATTCCTTTTTCACTGCTGCTTCTTGAACAACTGCAACTTTTAGGGTATTGACACCTAACAATGGAACTGTTCCCAAACGTCACTGGGAACCAGTTCACAGCTGTATGAATGCTGTGGCTGTGCTACCAGGGGCAGGAACACGCACCCAGGCCAACTTGCATTGCAGTAGATGAGACAGAGGGGAGCATTTGCATCCATGCTTTGGGAGTCAGTGACCTGTGGCTGGGGGTATCGCCTCTTTTCTGCTTCCCCTTCTCTCCCAAACATGAGTTCCGTAAATGTCAGTAGCCCACAAATGACCAAAGTCTAGTGTACTTGCCTGAGTCGGAGAGGGAAGGATTTCACAGACATTAGGGGCTGGAAGGAACCTCATGAAATCATCGGGTCCAGACCCCGCTCCACCACAGGCGGGAAGTCAGTTGGGATCAAGTGACCCCAGCACGAAATAAATCCAGCAGTTTTTTGAAGGAGTCCAGAGTAGGTGCTTACACCACCTCTGGGGAGAGTTTGTTCCAGACCCTAGACACTTGTACCATAAAGAACATTTTTCTTTTTTTCAGCACCAGGCTGCAGCCCCTCCACCTCCAGAACCTCCTCTTGAGGGTCTAGTTGAATTTCACCACCCAATTTTTGTTTCTGGTTACCCCATCTGGGGTCCAACCAAGTCCCAGGACCTCATGGTCTATCTCCTCCTGGCCCTTGCTTGACTTGACTAGGAAGGAGGCTCTAGCCAGGAAGATGCCCGGAGACTGTAGGGCTGCTTTCCCCTCACTTGTCCATGCATGTTTCTGGGCAGACCACCAGTGGGTGGCATCCATCAGCTCCTTGGATGCCTTTGAGGACTGGTGGGTATGGCCCGGGGGGTGGTTTACTCAGTGTCCCCCTCAGGCGCACTTATTTTCACATTTTGACCCTTTGACCGACAAGACACTCCTATCCTGGGGGGGTTTTTTTCCATTAGTTTTCCCAAGAATTTAGTTGTTCCATTTGTCCATCAGCCCCCATAAAATGGGGCTGCTAGTTAGCCCCGCCCTGCGATCTGGGCAGTTATCACCTGGAAGATGTTCTCAATGTGGTGGTCTTTAAACTAGGCTCACTGGGGGAAGGGGAAAACGAGGGCGGAGGAAACATCGGGCTGCCAGACCAAGCAACATCCACAAGTACAGCCCAGCCTGGACCAACGAGTGGAACTGATACACAGGTAAGTGACAGGGGCCAGGGTAGTGCTGAAAGTAGGGGGCCAGTGCACGCATCCACAGGAGGCCTCAAATGCCTCTACACAAATGCTTGTAGTATGGGAAACAAGCAGGAGGAACTCACGCTCCTGCTAGCTGACACCAACCCGGACGTAGCGGGGATCACGGAAACGTGGTGGGACCCAACGCATGACTGGGCGGTGAATGTCAAGGGCTATAGGCTGTACAGGAGGGACAGGATAGGAAGGAAAGGTGGGGGCGTGGCACTCTATATTAAGGAGGAATACACATCCTCGTCAATTAGCAAGGAGTCAGGGGAGGGGCACTCTGAAGTGCTTTGGGTTAGAGTACAAGGCAGTTGAGGGGAAAGAGA
>NW_017728906.1:183801262-183829316 GCF_001723895.1 Crocodylus porosus | reverse complement strand
CTGGGCTCGTTTCACCCCAGTACTTTTTCCTGCCATGGCAGGGGGTCGGACTCGATGACCTGCTCAGGTTCCTTCCGACCCTACGAACTATGAAACTATGGTGGCCTGCTTTGAACGGTCAAAGCATGCCCTCCCAGCCCGAAATGGCCAGGGTATCCTCCCCTCATTTGACCTCCAGCTGGGTCCTGGGTGCCAGCCCTGAGCAGGCTCCTCTGCCTGGGTCCTGCCACTTGCCTCACTAGCAGGAATCCTGATGTTTCCTATTTAAAAACTGCAAATTCTCTGATTTAAAAAAAAAAATCCCAAATTCACTTTTTAAAATACCCCAAAACCCATGTTCTTCCACAATTAAAACAAAAGACCGCTTACGTATATCATATGAGAGATCAGTTGGACAATGTTTTATTGATATATTTACAATTTGGAAGCCTACCAGTTTCTCTATGACCAATAATAAAATAAGTTCTAAATATTTATATGACTTCATGTTTGCTTTTAGGTTTCTTATCATAGAAAAATTACAGCTCCCCCTGACCCCTTTCACTAACCAGGAACTGGGGACAGCTGCCCCTGCAGCCATAGCTGCCAGCAGGTCTCGTCCTGTATGGCAGCTGGGCACACTGAGTGTGTGATGGGGGGGACATGAGGTTTGCAGGAGGAGGGTGTCAGGGTTCTGTAGGGTTTGAGGGGGGCTGCCACATGCTCCTCCCTGCCCCTGCTGCTGTGGCACACACACCCTGGAGCTGGCAGCAACAGCCAGGCCATCAGGGCCATGGCCTGCTTGGAGGCACAGCCCCACAGCTGTGCATCACTGCCTGACCCACATGGACAATGGGCCTGGCCCCACCTGACCTGGCCTGGTCTGTCCTGCCCTGTTAGCACACTCCTTTGGACATGAGCTGTGGGTGGTGGCAGGAGCTGTTCTGATCCTGTCCACAGGCTGGGCCCATTCTCCCTGCACAGACAGCGCAGTGAGGCTGTGCTGCATTGGGAATGGCCCAGCAGGCTGCTGCTGCCAGTGCCAGGGGCTGTGCACTGCAGAGACTGGGGGAGCAGGTGTGTGGTGGTCCCCCGTCAACCACCCCCACAAGCTCTATAGCCCCCCCCCACACACACACTCTGCCACTCCTCACAGACTCAGGCCCTGCTTACCTGGGACAGTGCCTGGGGCCAGGTCAAGCCACAGCCTTGCCCTGCTTGTTTGCTCTGCACGCTGAGGCAGCATGCTAGGGTAGCAGGAGCACCAGAAACGCGCTGGCCAGATACCAGAGCATCTCTGGGGGTCCTAGCCCCAGCTTATCTCAGGGCATGCTGCAGAACTGTGCCCTGTGCTGCTTTTTTCCTGGTTGTTTTTTGATACCTGGAAATTAAGGTATCATATTTTAGAGCCTGCGCTGCAAATATTCAGTGCAGGGAACATTTTTTCATTCTCAGTGTGTCCCTTGCAGCATCTCAAACCAGTTTGCGATGCAGCAACAGGCATGTGTGTGCTCATCTAGACATGCCCCATGGGAGCAGTTCAGTCCAGGGCTGCTCTGCCCCCGTGCAGCAGCCAGGGGAAGCTCCAAGGGATGTGTCCCAATGTCCAAGTGACTGGGAGGCAGTGTCCTGCTGAGCTGGGATAGCTTTCCCTGTCCCCTGTGGCCCCTTGCTGCCTAGGCTGATGAGGAGCAATTTGCTCCAAGTTAGTATCTACACTTGCGCGTCGGTGCATTAGTTTGATGAGCCGATTTATTTATTTATTTTCTAGTACCTGTATGTACAGGTACTACAAAACAGTGCATTAATCTACTGTTCAGTAATTGATACACATGTATAGTAGGGCTGTGCAAAACAGCACTATTCCACTTTGACTTCCATTTCAATAGAACAGTGTTTCATTTTGAGTTTCATTTCTTTTTGAATGCACTGTTTTGTGTCGTTTCGTCGAAACTGTTTTGCTGTTTCAATGTTTCTCCCATAGGCTATAATGGCAAGCACAAAACTGCCTATAACTTTGTCATTTTTACCTTGATTTGGATGAAACTTGCAGAAATGGTAGCCCCTTCTGAGAGCATGAAGCCTGCCAAGTGCCAAGAAGATAGGTGCAGAGGGTTCTGGGAAACTGTACCTCAAGGTGCTGACAAGGAAAGCTGTTACTTGCCAGCAGCAGCAGCCTCCTGTCATCCAGTAGGCAGATCCAGGGGCCCACACCACTGTGGGGCTGTGCCAGACTCCTCCCAGGGGTGCAGCCCCCGATTCTACCTGCTGATTGGCAGGAGGCTGCTCCTGCCGCCTGGGATGGGCATTAGGCACAGCCCGCACCCAGCACCAGGAAGGTTGGTGCTGCCGCCGGTCCCAGACAGCAGGAGCAGCCTCCTATGGTCTGGAATTGGACTGAAGGCAGATTGGGGGCCTGCACCACCAGGAGGAGTCCAACAGCTCCCGCAGCCCTCCCAGGGGTGTGGATGGGCCCCCGATCTGCCTGCTGGATGACAGGAGGCTGCTGCTACCAGCTAGGGCCATCGGTGGCACCAGTCTTCCCAGTGCTGGGTGTGGGCTGCATCCAGTACCGGGCCCAGGTGGCAGAAGCAGCCTCCTGTCATCCAGCAGGCAGATCGGGGGCCCACAGCCCTGAGAAGGCTGCAGAGGCTGTGCCAGACTCCTCCTGAAGGTGTGGGCCCCCAACCTGCCTGTTGGATCACAGGAGGCTGCGGGGCCAGCAGCAGTACCAATCTTCCCAGTGCTGGGTGTGGGAAATTCAGATAATAAATGAGTATTCTTCAATTTTTTAAAAAATCAACAAAATAAATGGTACATCAAATTTATAAAATATGTGCGCGCACTGGCTGTTTGTGTGTGCTGGATACCAAATTGATGTGTTTTTCTAATACTTCCACACTGTTTAATCAGGACTAAAAGAAGCCTAGAACTGCATGCCGTTATTTATTCAAATAAAAGTAAACTAGTAAAGTTAAGCATGTGAATGCCTTCTGATATACTGGAAGCAACTGCTTTTTGCCAGCAGGAGATGGATGCCATCATCATCAATCAAAATAATATTACATCTCATTCACTTTAATGAAATTCACTACGTCTCAGCCCTAGTTTTTTGGTTTTTATCCCCATAAAATAAAGAAAATAATTTGATTCACAATTCAGAATGACAGGAAATATGGGGGACAGATGGATGGAATGTAAGCAGAATAAGATACCCACAGTCCAAACTTGGCATATCCTAAGTCCTTGAACTTGCAAGCTCTCCTGCATTGAAGTCACTAAAAACTAATCTTGCATATAACTTTTCTTGTATATTTGCAGCATTGTAATCTGTCTGGCAGCCAAGGGTCAAATCCAGCTGAAATGATGGTTTACATCAGGAATGTTAAACATGCCCTGCAGGCTGGATCGGGCCCATAGAGCCCTATAATCCTGTCCATGGTGTGTCCTCTTTAGCTGCACTGGCCCAGCTACCCATGCAGTGCCTGGGATGTTCACCTGCAGTGCTCTGTGGCACTGGGGAACAAGTTTCTTCTTAGGGGGGGAGGAGCCATGAGCCTAAGCTGGTTTGGGGACCAACCCTCTGCCACCTCTAATTTAAGTCTTAAACTTGGGGTAAATAGTTAAAAGCTGACAACTTCTGACCATTAGTAATCTAAGCCTAATAAAACACTCTCCCCTTTATTGCTCTGATGGGATCATTTCTTCTTAAGCAGGGTTACTGCTCAGGAAATTTCCATGGTGGCTGGTTCTAAGAGTCTCAGACAGCAAAAAACAAAACAAAACAGTATTTTCCTTCCTCAAGGCTGCCTCACCTTTGGGGACAGCAGGCACAAAATGAATAGAATAATCTGATTTCAGGATTCTTCTCCTGCTGTTCACAGAATTTCACAGTATTCTTCTGCTAATCGTATTATTATTATTGTAATAGTATCTTGAGGCCTCTGCCAAGTTACAGTCCCTTTGTGGTAAGAGCTGTATAAATATACAGCAAATAGCCCCTGCTTGAAAGAGTATACAATCTACAATTCTTCATCACCTTCTAAACAGGTCTCTCTCCCTGGCAAAGGTTCAGCTATCACCCTGTGAATGAGGTACTGCTACACTATATAACCTGCTTTGTGAGAACTCTCTCTAGGTGAACAAAAAGGCAGTAGTGAAGCTACATCCACCTGATTTAACTTGGTGAAGCAAGAATTGAGACTATGTAAATACTATCATTTCTGTCACCTCTCTGCCAAGCCATTGCAGATGTTGGGGCTTCATATTGCAGTTTCCCAGTGGAGGATAAATCAATTATGCCAAATGTTGGTTTTTCCTTAGTGTAACTTGCAATTTGCATTGCTGTGGCTGAGAGTTGGTAAGATACATCAGTAAGGCCCTGACTAGAACTACATGTCCTCATCTGTCCACTGAAAAAAACAGGATGTTGAAAGGGGTTCAGAAAAGAGTCACAAAAATGAATTGAGGTCTTAAAAAATGCACCTCGCAGTGACAGACTTCGGAAGCTCAACCTTTTTAGCTTATTCAAGAAAAGGCCAGCAGGTGACAATCCTGCATGGCTGAGATGATCTCATACAGCAAAGGGTTTTTAATTTAGCAAAGGCATGGCAAACAGCAATGGCTGGAACCTGGAGATGGTTACATTTAGGCTAAAGATAAGGAACACATTTTAAACAGTGAGGGTAATTAAATATTTGGAATCACTTACCAAGGTTAATTTTCCATCACTTGAAATTTCTACTTTCTAAAAATATACCCTAGTTCAGGGCTGTGCAACTTCAGTTCGGATCTCTTCCCCTCCCCCTGAGCTGTCGGCAGCATGTGGGTCCCGTGCACTCCAGTGGCAGCACGTGATCCCTCCTGTTGTGCAAGTTGTGCTGGTGGCATGTGGTCCCCCTACACAGACTGTAATGTGCGGACTCCTGGGCCCACTCCACTGTATGGCAGCAGGAGAGGCAGCTATTAGCTGCATCTATGCAAGACGCTGACTCCTGCATAGTAGCATTACATGACAGGAAACGTGATGCAACATTACTGTGCAGTAGTAACAAGCTACTGTGCAGTGAGCATCACAAAAAAAGCTGTTCCTTGGCACAACTGCACAGTAACTCTGGGCCCTAGTGCCTAAGTTTACATGAGATGCTGATTGCGGGGTCATTACTGTACATTTAGTACTTGTTTATACAAGTACTAAATGACTGCAGTAATGATGCAGCCACTGGGGCCCAAGCGCCACATATTAACTGCTCACAGGCCACATGCAAACCATGAGCTTCCAGGCAGAAGCCCAACCCATCCCAATACCAAGTTATGGGCCTGTTTCTGTCCTTCAAAGAGACATAGTCAGTGCCCTCTTGCAAACCTTAGCCCGAACACTAATGCCCAGTTCCCATTGAATTTTTCCCCCAAGTGTTGACTCCAGTTTGATTGAAGCAGAAAAATAATCACCAACTGCTTGCTGCAGCTTCACCCTAAGTACTTGCATTACAGAATAGGGGGACTCTTCACAGACTTTTATGTTAGAAGAACTTATAACACTGTGTAACAGCCCAGCAAGTGCCTCCTACCATAACAACAACTGAGCACAGGGCCTTTATTGTTTTCTTAATTTACAAGGATATTTAATATAAAATAAACGTTAACGCACCATACAAGTTGCAAACTTAAATGCAAAATTTTTAAGAAATGAACAAGGGAAGCTTCTCTTAGCACTATTCCCACAATCCAAACCTTATCTGTTCAGGCCTCTACCAGTTGGAATGCTAATGGAAACATGCATGTTCCCAATGTGTGCATGCTAGTGTTACCACAAGAACCATGAAATTGTCTTCTATTTATTTTTTATTGTTACACACATTTTATTCTCAGTAATCAATTTAATTAAAATATGAACACAAAAATATAGAAAGCATTTTAGAAGCATTATAAATCCCGTGTCATCTAGAGAAAGTAACACAACTTATCTGTTTCAGACAATGTTTAAGCCTGTGAGAATCCTCCTTTGCCACAGAGATGAAGCTGGCAGGAAGATGCCCCAAGCAACACTGTAATGCCTATATCACACCCCTTGGAGAGTGTGCACCTGGGACTCTGAAATACCACTTCTGTAAAGTCACCTATTCACCCAATTCCTACTAGCTCCCTCTCTTCCAAATAGCAACATTTCACTAGGGAAACTTTCCCATTTAAGTGCATCTCCAACAGGGACTTTCTCTGATAGATTATTTAAATCTAGGCTTTTTCCAGACTGGAGAAAGCCCTCTCTTATCTCCATCGCCACTAAACCAATTAGTTTCAATCAGGGTGCCACAGCACTCTGGTATGCCTTGAAAGCTCTATGCAATGTTAGTGCTTAGGTGTGCAAATGATTCCCAAGATAAACAGAGATTTCAAACAGGAATTCATGGTATTAAAAACATTCTGATCTGGTACGGTCACAGTTCTTTGCAACAGAATTTTTTTTGGTGGTCAAAAAATTAGTGAAACTAAGAGCTGGCCTTTTCCAAGGGATGTCTTGAGTCTAAAAAGATTGAGAATCACTGGCTTAAAGAGTGCTCTATTAAGAAAAATGTGTGTCACTACTCTGTGGGGATATAGTAAAGAATTCTTAGGCCGTTGCAGCTACAATGCCTAGTTTTGCTTATCTTTGGTTAGAGCCAAATTCCAAAGCAACACATTTGGAATTTGCAGGTCTGAAGGTAGGTGAGAATTTAAGCTAGCATAATCTAGATGCTGAGGAGTCAGAAAAAGTGTGTAAATTACATTAAAGTTTGTCTCTGAATTTTACCCACCAGCTGTCAGTCTTCCTCTGGGCAGGTATATTTTGGAATCAGCACGAAGTACATCTGGTCTTTCCATACAGTTCTCTCACCACACCAAAAGTAATTTTGGTTTTTTGCTTCTATAGGACAGAGTCTTCCTCAATTGCAAATTGCACAAAGGAAACACACTTTTTAAAGTTATTCCCTTTTAGTTTGTGGGAGAAAAATATACATATATACAAAAATAGGTTCAAAGCAATCATTACAGCCATTATGTAATTTTTATCCAATAGCAGACATATACCTAAAATAGGGAAGTTCACTCATTCTACATTAAATACATATTTTTGTGCAATTACAAAAGGTAAAAAGTGCAAAGCATATTCATTTTTACTGAAAATGCCCCACTTGTATACAAAGCTTAAATGAGTATGGGTACTAGATAGCCTTCATTATGGGACAACACCTGCCCATTTGTTTCAAAGCCGTTTGTCAAAGAGTGTGACAAACTCTTTTCTACACTAGAAAAAATGCTGCCATTTTATCTCAAAAAAATGTTGCTCTCAAAGTAGAAAAACTGGGTTTGGTCTTCCTCAAAGGTGACATGCTCAAGGCCAAATCCAGTAGGCCTGATCCAGAACAGCCAAATCAAATTAGTAAGTGTCTTTCTGTTGATTTTTATGGACCCTGAGAACAGTGAAAAATGAAACTTAAAAAAAAAAGTTAACTTTCAGATTTGCCAAGCAGGACATGGGATCAGATGTTGTGACAGTGTGGAGTGCCTGGAATCTAGGCGCTTGCCACAGGTTCTCTGGGAAAGTCACTGTAATGTACAGATAAGAGAAGACACACGTTTTACACTGATAACTTATACAAAAGGATTTTATATAATTGAGAATTCAGGTACATGGAGGAAGAGTTGGTATCCTTGACTAGAACCCCGTTACCTTTTAATGTGTTGGCTTCATTTCTTTAATTTTCTGGTGAGGAATTATGTTACTGGTATAACAGAGCATGATTAGCCTCATCAGCCATCAGGTCACTAATTTTCCCAGGTGATAGGCATGCATAAGTATAGTACAGTAGACAGACCATTCAAAATGGTTCTTTCAATCCAGATTCAAATAGAAGAGCAACTTTGAGCCTTCTCTTGCACACCCATACTCTTCACTCCCAAAATTCCAGAGTCTGATTCATTAAATATACTTCAAATGGGCCAAGCACTACAGGCTACTCAGCGCTTCCCAGTTCCTGGAAGAGGCAAAAAGAAGAATTGCAGCTGGGTTTCATGAAGCCTAGAGAGCTAGTAGGCATGAGACAGTAGCCTTTGTACATACTCCTACCAAAGTCAGCACTCTCAGATGTCTGTTACTGGATAAGCCTTGAGGAATTATTCACTCACCTTTAACCACCACACACTCCCACCTCATCTGTTTAATACAGAAGCAAAAGCACTCTTTCCTCTGTTTCTCTCATTGTAACCACATTAATGACTCAATGCTCATAACATAAATATACAGAAATGTGATAAGAAGATATGATCTCAATTATGCAGAGATAAATATGTACTTCTCCAGAAAGTATCTCTCATGCACAGCACTGTAATGGATTCTACAATGCAGTAATGCAGAAATGTTTTCTTTCACAAGGGCATAGGTTCTTCAGATGGGCTGCAAGTACAAAAGGAAGTTCATGCAACCTATGCACAGAGTGTGACTGAGTTTGCAAGACGTTATGCAAGTAAGTCAACATGGAGAATTAGCGATAAGAAGAAAATGTAGCAAATTCCTTTATATCTTCAGCAATTTACTGAAACAGCTACATTTAAAATATAAAACTGCAGAGAAAACTCTTGAAGATCACATGCAGATATTTCATGCTCATGGCCACTTTCAAAATGAGATGCATGGATCCTCAGTCTATTTTCTCCTCTTGGAATAAGTCTGCAGCATCCATATAGCTTTCAAATTTGTTATATTCCTGTATGAAAACAAAGATTGTATAATGTTATCAAAGAACAGCTGAATAACATAAATGTATACTGCTTTGTCTACGCCGCTTCATTCACAAACAAGTGGCAGCAGTGATTCAGGATATTAAAAAGAAAGCTTCAAAAGCTTACTTAGCAAGTCTGGTTTCACTCATACTAAGGGAGACAGTATTTCAGAACAGAAAACAGCTCCCTGAATTACAGGTGCTCCAGCTGTAATTTTACTAAAGGCAGTAAGATATTTTTAACAACTGGAGTTGAGATCAATATACACAGAAAGCAGGACAGAAGACAAGGTAAAGGTGCACCTTGTAGACTAACTGAATCAGAGAGGTATAGGTTTTCATGAGCCACAGCATCTCTTTGGTTCAGTTGGTCTATGAGGTGCACTGTCTCACTTTTTGTAGAAAACGTCCTCCGTCTGACTTCAGACTAATATGTGTATACTACCTCTCTCTGCCCACAGGAAGCAAGTTTGTTTTGCAAGTCATATTTGCTTTTAAGAAGGGAACTGCTTTTTATAGGAAGTGACTGCATTTCTTGCATGGTTGAAGATGATTTTTTACCTTCCACATACTTCAGCAGCCCACCAAATTTGTTTTATTTTTTCACCTCCGTTGAAAGCCGCCCTAACGTGCTCACATATCCCATCATACCTTTTGAATCCAGCCACTTTCTTCCAACTGATTGAAAAGCCTTTCCACTGTATCTTTGACTGATTCATCCTCAACATCCTCCAGCTCTGTTTTAGAACAGCAGAGCAGATACAACTTGTATTTAAAGTGTTTGAGTTTATGATAAACCCGTGTACGATTTGCACACACCACACCAACCTTCAAAACCTGAATTAAGAGGAATACATTTGATTAGCTGAGACAATTAATGCACATAGAACAATAATCATCTTGGTGATTTAGAGCATGGCTACATCAGTTTAGCATATCTGTGAAATAATGAACTAATAATATGTATCTAAATGGAATAAACAGTATACCTGCTGTCACCTTTGTACCCTAGTTCAGCAGGTACAATGGCTAGTCATTTAATGCAACTGTAGCTCCAGCAGGCCATTTGCTCAAGATCTACTGTGACCAACCATAAAATAGAGGTGAAACACTACTACTTGATCTATCCAAGCAGTTTTATTACAAAATCCATTCACAGCTCATATGGATGGTTTTAGTATTAAGTAAAAGAACTGATTAGACCCCTTTTGGCTTACCTTTATTATCTGAGATACTTACTTCAGCATGAATGCAGCTGAAGTGACAAGAAATTAAATGAATTTATTAAAAATACAAGCTGAAAATTCCTTAATTATATAACTTGGAAAAAGCTGAACCACTGTCATAGTAAAAACACACAACTGCTTCTGACATTAAGAAAATACCAAAAACCAAGATCTTTACAGATACAAACTACACCATATCTATTTCTATGAATAAAGCCTGTAGAAAACTTTGTTAAAGTACTGGTTTTCAGAATACAAAAAAATAAAATGTGCGCGTGTGGTGTGTGTGTACATACACACATATTATATCTATCTATAATAATAGGCTTACTGTCTGTCTAGAGCACCATGATTGGTTGTCTTGGCAACTGGTCACAATGCTTACTGAAACAACCAATCACAGTGCTCCAGACAGATGGAAAAAAGCATCTTATTATAGAACCCAAGGCATTTCAAACAGATATGCAGGCAAGTCAGAGCTAGAATGAAGCTATGGGGCCCCCTGCTGCGGAGGCAGGGGAAGAAGAGTGGTGGGGGACCAATCCTCCTCCCGCCCCCACCCCTCAAGCCTGCCTGCCTTTCCTGTGGCCAGAGGGTGGGCTGCCAGTGGGCCCCAACACTTCCTTCCATGACGGCAGTGCCCCCCAGGGCTGCCAGGGTGGGGTGCCAGTGGGGCACCACTGCCATGGAGGTAAGCACCCGGGCCCCCTGCAGCTTAGGGGCTGTGTGACCTGCTGGCAGCTTGCTCCCTAGCTGTGGAAGATGCAGGCAGGCTCTGGAAGAAAAAACAAAAACAAACACAAACCATCAGGCCCCTCGATGCCCACCCCGCTTGGCAGAGCCTGCCTGTGCAACCACCAGGCTGGGGTGGGGTGGGGGAGGCCCAGTGCTTCCCTCCGCGGTGGCAGTGTCCCCTGGGGCTGCCTGGGCAGGGTGCTAGATGCATAGGTGCAGCCCCAACTCTCAGGCAGCATTCACTGGATCCAAGAGGATGCTGGAAGTCCAGGTGTGATCAGGGAAGCTCGGGCTTGGCGCGTTTCCAGCACCCTGTGCACCGTCCCTACTGCCTTCTCTTTGCCTGGGACCACCTGAGAACAGGCTGGCTGTGCTGGCAGCCAGAGAAGGCAGCAGGAAAGGTGCACAAGGTACTGGAAGTCCACCAAGCCCAAGCTTCTCCAAACATACCCAGGCATTCAGCACTCTGTGCACTGTCCCCTTCTCCGGATAGGGCTCTAGTACACTTGAGGAATATTGCTGTCGTTTATTATAGATGCATGGGATGTGTTCATTTGCCACGTAAAAAAGTCATTCAAATCGAAATATGCTCCTGAACATGTACGCTGTTACACTATTTAATCGTAATGTGCTGCTGAATGTTTACACTGTTATGCAAGTAAATTACACATAGACAGTTTCATGTAGCTGTTTGGGGGTTTTTTTGAGGGCGACAAGTTTTGATTCTGTTAAAATATTCAGTCAAAGAATTAGTAAAAGTCCTGTATTTAAAGAAATACTTTTGCAATAAAAATTTAATCACAAAGGTTTTGCGGGTTTCAGCTAGTGCAAAAATAATACGACTGTTCCATTTAAGAGACTTATCTGTCTAATTTACAGGAATATTTACAGCTAAGAAAACATGCCTGTATGTATGTATCTTTAGTCATATTAAACATGGACAAGTATAATGATACATAGTAAGTAATTAGTGTAGATACCCAATACAAAACTGGTATATGAAGAATGATTACATTCAGGTAGAAGTATACTGTAATTCAGAACAAGGGAAATGCAACAGGATAACCTTATGCACAAATGAACAAAGAGAAGCTATGGTAAGAGCAGATATTCACATGCGTTTGCATACACTATATAATCTGCAGAAGGGAGCCTTGTGCCATCTCAATACTTTGGGCAGGTATTTTGCATAGCTATGAGCATGTGTATACATGCATTTAAGCATGTCTAAATTTGAAGTGCATTAAGTGATTTTTGGCAGGTGTCTACATGTGGAGGGACTTGGCACTAACATTAGTGCCAACTCCCTGCACATGTAGACACCTGCCAAATAAATAAAATTGCTTAATGCACTGTAAATTTGACTAAAGTATTTTGACTAACCTTAGTGCCAAGTCCCTGCAGCCCTGCCATGGGCCCCTAGTGCCTGGACACACCCGGCACTCAAGTTAGTGTCTACACATGCATTAATGCGCTTTAACTAATCATGCTTCAGTTTGATACCTACATTTGAAGGTATCAAATTCAGGTGCAATTAGCCTAATTTCACCATTTTTAATGCACATTAAGGGTGTGCATGTATAGTTACACACCTGTAATGCACATTGAAATTAGGCTAATACTCATTAACACATCGCTTTAATGATGCACCCAATGGGCACAAAGAAGGAGAAAGATCCATCTCCTTTGTGTGTCCCAGACACATAAGCATAACTTCAGCCTATAGACAGGGATAAGGCCTATGGACAAAAGTGCTGCACATGGCTGAAATCTGTGGTGGATTTCAATGCACTAACCCACCAGCACTTCTACACAAGATCTAGTCAACTCTGGCTTTATGCAGGAGAACTGGATTACACCTTATGGTATGCAACTAGGAGACTGACGTCTTTCCAATACATTCAGGTATCTAATTGTGTTAGACTGAGGTCATTTTTGCATAACAAGCAGCTAAGTGGCAAAGAGCCAGTACTCTTCCAGTCAGAGAGTTTAATTCAAGGTAGGATTTATTTATTATTTTTAATTGCATGCATTTCCTTTTACCACTTTATAAATTACAAGTTTTTCTTTTTTAAGCCAAAATGTAGTGATGCATTTCATAGCTCCAATTGTTAATCTTCCAAGTATCCTTTTAGACCATAAGCAGCCTAAGTTTTAATCAGTCAACATCCTTTCCTGTGAGCTTTCTGTATGCATGACCAAACGTTTGCATATGTGAGCAGTCCCAAAAGACATATGACCTACTTGTCCACATCCTCAACAGCACAACTTGGTATTAGCTGTGTTTATTTTGTTGGTAATTACTGGAATGCAGAAATATGGGAGTAGTTTCAGAGACATTTTATGCGATTCATGTAATCAACTAATGGACCAGAACCTCAGCTACTCTGAAGTTAATGGATAGCACCAATTTAAAAAGAACTTTGGATCTGGCCTATACTATAAAGCTGCATCACATAAGATTAAATTAAACAAAAAAGTTACACAGGCGTGAGGTCCAGAACTTGGTATGGCTGCCATTCTGTAACTTATTTAATATGAACAAAATTGCTGTAATTGCATAAAGCTCTGCTACCTGCCCATACACAAAACAAAATTGCAGGAAGTTATGTTGAGTCCTCATAGTACTACTGGAGAATAAGACTATAAACATTTATAAAAGTCTAAAATCTTGAATCATTCTTTAGAGGAAGAATGCTAAAAAAGGGCAGCATTAGAAACCCCGGGGAATCCAGCACCACACAATTCCCCTTTCAAAATGCCCCACAAAACTTGAAACCAGATTCTGGACTTCTGTGGAGCCATTCAGTGTGCACTAAATAGCCCTGTTTTCCCTGCCCACCTTGCTATTTGGGTATTCTGCACATTATTTTCTAACAAGTCGAAACTCCTCTACTCTTAAATGCTACCACAATGTATGCCTGAAATTGTATCAAAACTTTTTTTTAAAGAAAGATTCTGTAGAATTCAGTATGGGAAATGTTCCAGACATTGCATTTATTCTAATTTTAATTGCTGAGATCTAGCTGAGCCTGAACACAAAAGACATTGACACTAGTGTAATTTACAGAAAAAAGTGGGTGAAGTTAAGAGTTTGAGTCTCCTGCTGCCCTCCCCTCTTAGGTGTTTTTACCTAACTTAAAAAGCAACCCAAACTATGCATTTCCATCTAGTGCATTCACTAAGGCTGTGATGGCTCTTTTAATTAAATATTTTTCTGAACTGTTTAATTAGCATAAGTCTGCGCTGTTGCAGTTAAGCCAAGTGCTATAGGAGTAAAAAATAGACACTGCAGTCAATGGGCTGCAGATAGACCCTCCAGCACTGTACATTTTAACAGCTTCTACAGCTAGCCGAGTTACTGGCCACCACAGGAACAAGCAGCGAATATGAACAGCTTCCAGCAAGTCACTGTTTCTACTTTCCCCTTGTGGGCAATGAACCTACTGTGCCAATTTCTTTTGTGATAGAAATCCACACTTCTACTTGTATCTAGAGAGAGGTCTCAGAGTCTCGTAAGCACGTGGTAACCTCAAAAGATTACTCTGCTGAATGTATCATCTGTTCTAGAGATCTCCACAACAGCTTAATTCTTTGTGAAGGCGTGAAACGCACTAGAATCCTTGCAGGAGCACAGTCTAATCATATCTGAAAATAAGTTGTACCCTTCAAAGGCAAAATCTATTGCTATTTGTATCATGCTAAGAATGTCCAGTGTGAAGCCATAAAGATTACTTCAAAGGAAAGCATGCCATATCCACATCATGAAAAAATCACCTGCAGAAATGTTCCTGATACTAAGAAGCTTTCTGCACATGCGTTCAATTCCAATTCTTCATTTCTAAAGGAAGATTTTCTTAAGAATCGTCAGTAAAAAGAAAAAGCTCAATGCCAACCATGCCTTTCTACTAAATTGATTCACTTTGCCTGACTTTGTGTTGATTTTGTCTCACTTTTTGTAGAAAGACCTAAATAAGTTCAGCAATGGATGTGAGAAAAATGTCACTCAGGGACTTGCTGATTTTGCTATAAAATGTTGGGGTCTGCCTATGTATTTTTACAAAGTCTAGGAAAGCTTTGTTATAAATAGGCAAAGCCACTCTGTCTGAAATGACCTGACATGTTGACAGGAATGGACAGTAAGACAATATAAATTCTGACCCACTTCAATTCAGATTTCTAGTGTTATGGCCACTCTATACCAGTTCCCCAAAAACCTCCAAAGTAATCAAGTGTAGACGATGTTGATTTAGTCTTACAACTTCACAGCCATGCTACTGCTGTCTAGGTTCCCTCAGATCATCATTAAAAAGGACTAAAATAAGAGACTCTGACAAGTGGACAACAATGCATCTTCTTGGGCAAAGAAGATACAGTGATCTTAGGCTACAATAAAGTACAGTAGAGGAATAAAATGTACCCCAAAATACTCTAACTGGACCATTATCTAGAAGTTAACTGAAGCCAATGAGTCAGGTCTCAAACATGAAGAATCCTTAGATCTAGATCTACAGTCATGTTGATTCTCTGCGGCTATACAGTAACAGAATGTCAATGTCCTGAGGCTTATGATCTAGAAGGGAAATATCCCTGTTAGAATCTTAATCCAAAGAGAAATATGAAGTATATTCAAGTCATGATGATGTAATATCAGCAGATGTAACAGCTGCAGAATGGATGGTATATGAGACTGAAGTGGATAGACCTGCCACTTGTATCAGTGATCACTAGTGAGTAAGTACTGTCATGGAATCAGAATCAAAGCTGGAACTGAAAGCAAAGGAAAGGCTAGTCTCTTCTAGAGTAATGCAGATTCTGGCACCGATTGCCAGTATATGCCTAGTTTCTACCTAAAGATCTGGTGTGGCCAGAAGCAAAACAGCAAAGAAGTAGCTGACCCCCTAATCAGTATTACAATGATAAGTACAGAATCCAAGGGTCCATTTTGTACCACTCTCAACAACCAGAACCAACAGCATCAACACTGGTTCAGTGCAGGTCAGACAGTATCAGGGAACTTCGGAGCCAAGTCTGCACTACTGACTTAGTGCCAGGGGACTCAAACAGATTCTCTGGGCAGATGACATTGGCTAGAACCATTGCAGGTAGACAAAGAAGGCCCAAAAGTCTTATAAGACAGTCCAAGAGAAGGTAAATAATATAATATCTTTTCTCAGAATGTAACTTGGCATAAAACAAACACACAAACCTCCCCCTTTCAGGATGGCAGAAGGAGCTGATAAAGCAGGTCTAGGCAAAGTCCTACCTGTTGGCTCCTCAATGTCCAGAGCTAGAGAAATCTGTGCACCTAGCTTCTATCAAATACACTGACATGTACCTCCAGGCATTGCTGGACACCCTTTTTTAAAGACTAATCTTATCTCAGGCTGCATTTCATATTCACATATCCATCTTCAAGGCTAATGTCTGCAGGCAATTGGCATAAAAACCTCATAAAAATAACAGCGTTTGAACGCTGGGTCCTTCTGCACTACATTAAAGTATCTGAAGGCAGCCATCAAGAATTCAATTCTTTCCTGTGAGAACAAAAAACAAATCTGAAAAACAAACCTACACAAAACGTACTGACTGTTTACACATAAAACAACTAATGGCTTGTAGAGAAGACTATGAGTGTAAGGGCTTCCCCCATATTGCCTTAGGAGCAACACAGGCCTGGAGAGAAAGCCATAGGGAGATAAGGCAGCTTCACTTCCTTTCAACTTCAAACCTGTGGAGAGGCAGGATCTATGTACCACTCTTGTAGGGATTACTTTCAAAAGGCTCCAACTTTGGTATATGAGGGACACACCCACACAGGCTGTGGACAGACTAATATTTCAAGGCCTCTGAAACATTTAAAAAAGGCTAGTGTACAACTATATATGCAGGATAAAGTGTTATGAAGCAGGACACAGATGCCGTATTTTCTCACATACAACACATACTTTGTTCTGAAAGGAAGAATGAAGGGGAAAAAATTCTAGTCATAATGCACAGAGCAGGGGCAAGCTCTAATCTACAGCTGATTTACCCTCCTGTTCCTGCTTAACTAAAGCTGAAACCCTAGCTGTTGCTAATGACTGATTTCCATGGATGGATCTACAATTCTGAAAACAGCTAAATCTCCAAGGCTGTGAAATTAGGGGTGCACCGACAAAAATCTTCTTGGCTGATACTGACGGCCAACTATTAACCATCCATATCAGCTGATACCTATCTGATAGTTGATTTATAGGAATGCAGCCTGGCAGCTTGGAGAGGAGCATCCGGCCAGTAAGTCTGAGGGAGGAAGTGTGAGGGAGGCTCCCACAGGATGAGGGAGGGAGTGGAGAAGGGGCCAGGTTGGTAAATGCAACCCCAGGACCGGGATGGACCCATGGGTAGCCCATCTGGGGGGGCACAGGAGGGTGGCTCTCTGCTGTTACATGAACCCCTGGGGGAGACATTGGAGGCATTTGCCCCCTCCAGATATGTGCGTGGGGTGAAAGCGGACTGCCCACTGTGGGCTTGGGGCCAGGGGCTGCACTGGCCTCTTCCCACCAGGGGCAGCACTGGGAGGGATGGCTACAAGCAGTTTTGGGGTGGCCATAGCCCACCCCGTAGCCTCCCCCCAGCGCTGCTGCCAGTCGCCTCAAGCACATCCAGCCCCAGCCCCCTACCAGGAAGAGGCCAGCACAGCCCCTGGCCCTTAGCCCACAGCAGGCAGTGCGCCATTGCCCCACACACAAATCCAGAGAACACATGCTCCTCATACCTCCCCCCAGGGGTGCATGCAGCGGCAGGGAGCCACCCCCACCCCCCTGGACATGCCACCCGTGGGTTTGTCCTACTCCTGGGGTCCCATTCACTGCCTTAGCTGGGCAGCCCCTGCCCCACCCCCTCCCTCACTGTGGGAGCCTCAATCTGCTCCCCCCCTCCCAAAGATTTACTGGCCAGATGCTGCTCTTCAAGCTGTCAGGCTGCATTCCTGGCTACCTGCATGCTGCAGCTGCACACATTCACATGGCATCTATTGATAACAATATCGGCCAAAAAAAGCCGATGGCTAGTAATGTTAGTTCTCCTGTTATCAGTGCTGATGTGATATTCCACTGATATATTAGTGCAACTCTATGTGAAATAAATAAAGCCAACTTGCTAAATGGGTACTTTGTGTCAGTTTTTCAGCAGTCCCAAGGGATGCCCCTGCTCATTACGGGATGGGACGGCCTGGGTGAGGGAGATTCCTTACCTTCCATCAATGCTGAACTTGTTAAGGAATACCTTAAGATGCTGGATACCTTCAAGTTGGCCAGCCCTGACAGTTTACATCTCAGGTTGCTTGCCAGTTCCTCAAGTATCACAGCCCAGTCCCTGGCCCGGATCTTCGAGAACTCCTGGTGCTCTGGTGAAGTGCCCAAAGACTGGAAGAAGGCCAATGTGGTGTCTATCCTCAAGAAAGGGAGGAAAGTGGGCCTGTAGTTTGCCAGATCCATCAGCCTGATGTCTATCTCGGGGAAGATACTAGAAAAGATAATCAAAGAAACCATTCTCAACAGACTGGCCAACGGCAACATCCTGAGGGACAGCCAACACGGGTTTGTTGAGCGTAGGTCTTGCTGGACTAACCTTAGTTTCTTCTACGACCAGATGACCTATCACCTGGACAAGGGAGAAGAGACTGATGTCGTATATCTTGACTTCAAAAAAGCCTTCGATCTGGTATCCCATGATCACCTCTAAGCAAAACTGGCCAAATGTGCCCTTGGCTTCACCAAGATCTGCTGGTTGGGGAATTGGCTCTGTGGTCGGACCCAGAGGCTGGTGGTTGATTGAAATCAATCGTCATGGTGTGCTGTGACCAGTGGGGTCCCCCAAGGCTGTATCCTTGGGCCTATACTATTCAGCGTCTTTATTAATGATGTGGACATTGGTATCAGAAGCGGACTGGCCAAGTTTGCAGGCGACACCAAACTTTGGGGTAAAGCATCTACACCTGAGGACAGGAGGGTGATCCAGGCTGACCTTGACAGGCTCAGAAAATGGGCAGACAAGAACCTGATGGTGTTTAACACTGAAAAATGCAAGGTTCTCCACCTTTGGAAGAAAAACCCAGCAGTATGCTTATAGGCTCGGCAATGCTACGCTGGCTAGCACTACAGACAAAAGGGACTTGGGGGTCGTGATTGACCACAAGGTGAACATGAGCCTTCAATGTGATGCTAGTAAAGCGAGCAACATGCTGGCTTGCATCCATAGATGCTTCTTAAGCAAATCCCAGGTCACCATTCTTCCATTGTACTTGGGCCTTCGTGAGGCCACAGCTGGAGTACTGCATCCAGTTTTGGGCTCCAAAATTGAATAAGGACGTGGAGAAGCTTGAGAGAGTGCAGAGGAGAGCCACGTGCATGATCAGGTCAGGAAAAAAGGCCTTATGATGAGAGGCTGAGAGCTATGGGAGTCTTCATCCTGGAAAAGTACAGGCTCAGGGGTGATCTGGTGGCTGCCTATAAATTCATCAGGGGTGCTCACCAGGATCTGGGGGAATGTCTGTTCACCAGAGTGCCCCAAGGGATGACAAGGTTGAATGGTCACAAACTCCTCTGCAACCGTTTCAGGCTGGACATAACAAAGAACTTCTTTACTGTCTGAGCCCCCAAGATGTGGAATAGACTGCCGCCGGAGGTGGTTCAAGCACCTACTTTGAACGCCTTCAAGAGTCATTTGGATGTTTATCTTGCTGGGATCCTATGACCCCTGCTGACTTCCTACCCCTGGGGCAGGGGCTGGACTTATAGATCTTCCAAGGTCCCTTCCAGCCCTAATGTCTATGAAATAGAAGGAAAGAGACCAGAAGCAACTAGCTGGCAAAAAAATTGTCCTAAGACAGTTTAGCTTGATTAGTGGAACATCAAAACCATTACACAGAAGACGTGACTGAACATCTCTAGAGTAAAGAGCGATAAACCATTAAGAGCAACCAGCTCCCCTCATTGCCTGTATAGTAATGCAACAGTCACTGCACTCAGAAGGAATCAAAGCAGGGTTCCTCTACCTACCCTGGTCAGAAAAAGCAGCTTCCTCACTTAATATGCACACTCCTTTTGGGGATCTAGTTTTTGAGGAAAAGGTGCACATGTGTGTGAGAAAATATGAATTGGTTTGTCCAGCTTCATTTTGAAACATGTATAGAGTAGGAGCAGGCAATTATTTTGGCTGGAGGGATGCTTAACAAGTTTTGGCAAGCTGTTGAGAGTGCAAGGGTAGCCCTGCCCCTTGACAGGTGCCCCACCTCCTTGGTCATCATCTTGGAACTGGAAGGCCTGTCCCCTAACCCCTGATCCTTGCCACAGAAAGGCCCTCCCCTTTCCCCGAAAGTATTCCTTTGGCAAGGGGGTCTGTCATCTTGGAACCGGATGTTACTTTCTTTTAAAAAACGAACAACCCCCCCCAAAAATCTACTACAACATGCATGGATTTGATTTCAAAAAATATTTTTGTCCTGATTTATGTGTTTGCACAGTGTACACGGAGGTGACTGCATAATAGCTTAAAATGAAGTTTTACTTTTGTATGTTATGAGGGCGGGGAGGGGCTGTGTGTATGTTGGGGACAATGTGGGGGATGTAGGTGCACATATATGGCGGTGCAAGGGGGGGTGTAGGTACATGTGTATGGTGGGGTGAGAGAATGTGGGACCCCCCCTTACAAGCATTGCCCCTTCACAAATGCCCCCTCCCTCATTGTGTACAGCCCCTGCTACCAGCAGCAGGTGGCAAGGCCTTGGGGTGCTCACAGCCCACAGCAGGCAGAGACCCCTGGTGATGCATGGTCCCGGTGAGCCCCAGGACTGCACGTGGCCAGGCCACTGGCAGAGAGAAGGGTAGAGCCAGCCTCATTTCACAGAGCCCCTGCCAGCGTGGGCCCTGCTCTCCTGCTTGCGCACTGCCACTTCCCCACTGTGTGTCGCCACTGCCCAACATTCCCGCCCACTCGGTGCTCCAGCAGTGCACAGTTCCTGGCTGGCTCCTACTCTGCTGTGCAGTCCTGGCCATGAAGCCAAGAACTGTATGGTGCCAGAGCCAACCCAGCCTGGCTGGCATCCTGTGGTTCTGGGCTGCATGGTCAGGATTACAAGGCATAGGATTGCACGGTGTAGCAGGAGCCAGCCAGGAACCACAAGGCGGGACTGGCTCTTGCTGCATCCTGTTGTCTTGGCCACTTGGCTGAACCAGGTGGTGTCAGCTGGGCTGGTTCCTGCTGCACTGATGATACTCCACCACGCCCTACCTCCACCCATTCTCATCTTGGATGGAGGGAGGGTGCTGTCACAGCTCCATGGTTGCCAGGCCAGAAGCCTCTGCTAGGAAGAGGCTTCTGGTTGGGGGCGGCCTTGCTGCTGCCACCAGCTCCTCCTGCTGCTAGCGCCTGGTCAGTTTTTAGATAGGCAGCCACTGGCAGGTAATAATTTCCAATTTTTAAAGGAGCCCCATGGGCTGGAAAGATTGGTGTGGCAGGCTGGATCTGGCCCATGGGCTGTACTTTACCCGCCCCTGGTATACAGGTAGGTCAGTCCCACAATGGGACTGACCTTCCTCTCTCATAATGGCTATAAACATTCCATTTTTTGAACGTTTTAAACCCCATTATGTCTTGAAACACACACGCACACACACACACACACACTACACCACAGCCACACAAGCACTCAAAACATGACTTACTTTCTCTAGCCCCAGCCATTTCTTCCTTGAAAGTATTACGAATTAAAGGGTGAATGTTAGTTAGGGTAGAGTACATCTCAGTATCAACTCAAGCACATTGAGGCATGGTACTGCAAAAAAAGCTACCCACGTATATCACATATGTTGATAGAAGTACTGTTTTGTTTCATTCAGTCTAAAATACAACATAACTTACTAGTTAATTGCTCAGGAGATTTTTTGTTACCTGTTTGTCATGTGACATGAAGTCATCCGTTTCCAAAGTGTTATTGCTGTACAGCTTTCCCGATAGCAACACATCAAACTTACAGTACCGATGCATTTCACAAGCCTGACAAGACATATTTACTGGATACGTCATGATTATACGGACGTTAGGATAACTATCCACTCGTTCCTGAAAAACATTTCACATATATTTGAAGAGCTGACCCTGGAAATACACAAGGAGGCCCACCTATGCAAGATGCTGAGTGCTTTCAACTCCCATGAGTTCAGGGACTAGACTCATATAGGACTAGATCTAAAGTCAACTCCCAAAATATAGAAAGAAAAAAAAATACTAGAATTACTATATTTTCATTCTGGAGTATGGATATATTTCTGTACTTTATTAAAATCTGGAGGCATTTCAATGACCAAGCCAGAAAGCTAGATACCTTATATCGTTCTTTCCAGCGGCTTCTAGAAATCAGGTTTTCAAGACGAGGTTGAATAAAGCGGTCGTCCAAATAATGAAGTGAAGTTAACATATCTCGTGCGTACCTCTTTTGTCTTGTTCCATCTGTTCAAAGAAAGAGTCACTGTAAGATATTTACTGATGAAGAAACACATACAATATATGAACAAACTATGGAATCTTCAGAGGAATGATGGATCTTTACTTTGAAAAGCATATAGGTCATTATTTACTTATTGAAGAACAGTCATTTCAATGACTAAAAGTAGTGTCAGTAAAGTCTGTGGTTAATGAAAGGCACATCATTCAAGTACAGCTGGTGTAAGGACTTACTAAAATTTGTGATATGTAATATTTAAATATACAAAATAGAAATAGTAAAGGTTGTAAATGTGAATGGACTGCCCAATAGTGATAATTCAATCTGTTTTATCATTAAATAATTCATCATCACACAACACCAAAACATGCACTCTGCTAGCTCCCTTCCATTTCTGTTTTCCAGATAAACTCTAAACAATCATCTAATGAACTAGAATTACACTGAATATTTATCTTAATTCTAATGAAAACATTCTGAAAATAAGGAGCTGTGTATTAGTAATATTACAATGAATAGTGTATAAACTGCCCCAAAACATTTTAGAGACTGAGAGAGGAAAAAAAATAATCAAAAAATCCAATATTAAACTCAAGAATTCAAATCTGCTAAAATATACAGGTCTTAAACCACCCAGACAAATTTAACTTTGCCCTGTGGTGATGTGTTGCAATCACAATTACTGGATTTTAGTATCTGCAGTCCCTGAATACATGGAAATGGATTTTTTTTAAAATAGTTTCTCCCCCACTTCCTGACCAAATGTGTCAATACAGACCTGAGGAAGGCTGGAGACCTACTGCTGTATATAAAGAAACCCACTATTATACCTAATTTACTTTAATTGCAACCTAATTTCCTCAGTATAACTTATGCACAAAATTTCAATAAATTTAATTGTATTGGATGCTTAAGGAGCCTGTGTTAGTCCATTACTTCAATTATTAAGGACAAAAATAAATCTGACCCCTACTGCTAAACTAGCTCATTTTTAATTATTTTAACTCAAACTAATTAACAGATGTACTTGTAAGTCCTCAGAAAATCTATTCTGCTGAAACGCTGGAGAGAATGTTATGATGAATACAAAATAAAGATGAAGGATTTTCTTTAGTGCTAAACTCAACTAAACATTCACTAGGGACCCAATAACAGCATCTTGCAGTAGGAGATAAAACTATATTAAAAGAGGGAAACTTTTCTAGACTACATATCTTTATAAAGAGCTGTAGGAAGCAGAGTATATTTACTATACTTGCTCCAATTTTGGCGGCTTCTCTAATCACAAACTATTAGGAAAACCTGAAAAAACTAGTATTGGCCTCAGAAAAAGAAGAAATAACTAAGGGCTTCAAGAACATACATTTCTGCTGCTAATTCAGCATTTTAAATCAGCATAAACATGTTTTCCACTTTGTCCTTGTTTCTTGACTACACCAAATATCCAACAACCAACTATTAACTACCCTGTCACTGCAATACCAGAGTATTGGCAATGCCCTTATCTCCCTGGCTTTTTACCTGTGGCATGTTATAGTTCACATGGTTTCACTGTTTTGAATACTGTTCCTTGTCATTATGGGCGAGGAAACAACGTGGTGATTCCTTGCTTAATGACTGCCTGAAAAACATAGGGGCTGGACTCAATGGCCTATGAGGCCCTTTCTAGTCTCACATACCCTCAACATCCCACTGATTCTCTTTTGTATCTAGTATTAATGGTCTCCAAATTCATCCCTTCCCTAGTCTTAAGTTGCTTAAGAAACTTTCATGTAAGTTTCTCCACGAGGAGACTTGTCAGCTAGAGCAAGCAAACAAACATGCAATTTTTAGGCCAAGAAGTTTCTGATTTGAAGCAAATCTAAGAGAGACTTGGAAAGGAAACTTCATTTGGAAAACTCTGTGCATTTTGGCCATTTTAACAGGGGAGGGGGAGCTAGTGCTTTGCAGCATGCAGCAGGTATTACAATCTGTTAAGTCTGCATGATTCTGTAGCAAAGTCACCCTAGTTTTGACTGTGAACAAAGCAGGGTTAGAGTCAGAGCTGCTCTGCTATTCTTGTATTCCCATAGAATGGTGCAGATGTTTACAAATCCTAAATAATGTGTATTGTTTGATAGTGATAGTTGTTACATTTGTCTGTGTGGTCTCACTCTCTTTTTTTTTTTTTAAGTTTAACCAAAATCCTCAGAAAAATCATAACCTACATTTTTCAGGCAATCATTAACAAAATAAATTATGCCAGATTCTTACCCACACTGACAAGGAGCAATATTCAGAACAGTGAGACTATATAAACTATAACAACATGTGGCTTGCAATGTTTTGGGAAGTTAACTAGTTTTTGTAGTGGAAGTCAGAGTATAGATTTGGAAAAGGGAAGGCTATCTTCATTACAGACTTGCTACTGTTAACCAATAAAATTTGGATTTTCATTAATTATACAAAGAACAACTTGTATACAACTCTCAAAAATGCTTTTCAAACTTGAAAGAATTAGGCTCTTTCACTTATCTCAGATTACTCTTTGGGCAAATAAGCCAAGTGGGAAGTCCCATAATAAAGTGGCAGATCTGGGGAGAGGAATCTAAATTAAGTCCCAGTCCTACACAGTCACCCCTGGAGACCACTTCTTCAAAACACAGATACTCTTATTAGAAGTATACCAATTTGAATTACTCTTCTGTTTAATGTTATTTGCTTACCATACAATGAGCACAAAAATGTGTCATCAATTGCGTTGATGAGAAATGCCTTTACTACTCTTTGGAAATGCACATAATGGTCGCAGCGGGAGACTGGGAAAATAAACGGAATCAGGTAAAGCACATTGGCGACAAAAATTCCACAAATATTACTTTTCATCTACCAACTTTGATAAAGTACAACCATAAGAAATAGTTTGAAAATGGAACCTCCCTAAGTTATGAAACAGGAATGTCAATTGAAACAGTGCATTTTAGCCCAATGTATTTCAAAAACCTCTATCATACAAGTCATATATACACACTGTGCTTACTCACTGTGCTTACTTGCATACTACATCCTCCTCTGCCCCACTCTTCCCCCCGAAAAAAATTAGGGTGCATATCTTAAGTGGGGAAGTTTATTTTTCTTTCCTGAAGTAGAAACCTGGACATGCTGTGCTTGAATGATGGCCAAATTGGCTCCATATTCTCTCTGACCCAGGAAGCAGAAGAGGCTAAATCCAGTAATAACTCTCACAGTCATTAAGGAATTTTGAGTAGCTAATGGCTGAGCACTGCAGCTTATGCCTGAAGCAGCAACTGAATTGGCTCATGGCAAGCAAGCTGGAGCTTGCAGTAAGGAGCATCTTGAAGGGGCTTGTAATGCGGAAACAATACTATTGATAGAAAATTTATATAAAGAACTATTTATAATAAAGTAGTAACAGTCTTGCTACTGCCCTTTCAAGAGTTCAGGCCTGGCTCTGTGGCTGTCTTGACATACTGGAAGTTCCTGATGTCTCACCCAGAGTATCTCCTGGGAAGCCATGCTTCCTGGACATTACCTCCAACAGGACTTACTCCATGTCAATCATGACTCAGTAGTGGGCACGTGGGAGGGGAAGAGGGAATGGCAGGGCAGAAAACTGCTCTTTTTTAGATGTGCTGCCTGCAAAAACAAGGCACATGTCTTTTTTTAGGAGTGGGGGGGAACATAGGGGATAGGGGGCTTGTAGTATGTGTCAAAATGTGGCATCCTACTAAGGCAATTCAACCTCTGAATTTTTTAACAGGATATGGCAACAATATAGAAAAAGCAATGACAAAAATACCTTATATTCAGCTGAAACTATAGGATGGGCCATAGGTAGTTTCAAAAACCAGCAATTACCCAAAATACAACTAACCGAGAAAATGAAGTCTTAATGAATATCATCAAAATTTTGGTAACAAGCAGCCTAGGCCTCTATTATGCGTATCAACAGAAATATTATTTGTATTATCAAATAGTATTTGGTAAAATACTGCACCCTTATATCATTAAAGACATTCATATTTAAATTAAGGTAGCTTCCAACGTTTGCATACTGCTGTACATTACACCAGTGTTTTGTTCAGACAGATTACCAGCTTTTCCACAGCATACTGGGTGTGTACACAGAAGTGCTCCATGCACATTTTAAAAAGTTCTCTCAATAACAGTGCTGTATAGCATCATAAAGTTACAGCGCTCTTAAACGTGACAGAAGTGCAGTGTTTGGCAGGGGCTTCTGAGCCTCCCTGCACTTTCAAGGCTAGGAGGAAGAGTGTGCTCTGCACTCTTCTCCACTGGTCAGAAGTGTGGCCAGTATACAGAAGTAATTTCAAGTGCTGTGGGTTGCTAAAGTGCCGTAAAATATGCGTCAAAATTTAATGCCTCTTTTAACAGGGGATAATTTAAAGCACTGTACCCATTTTTAAAGCGCTGTAAGGCCACTTCTATTAAGCCACAGCAATAAAGCGCTTTAAATGGCAAAAAGGGTAACTTCTGTCCACACCCATAAGTGCTGTTACATTGCCTCATCATAAAAGTGGCACAGGAGGCAGTTGGTGCAAACACCTATTCAGGGATGAAATTAACTAGAGCTCAGGACATATGACCCTGTATACCAGG
This sequence comes from Crocodylus porosus, assembly GCF_001723895.1. Classification (NCBI taxonomy): domain Eukaryota; kingdom Metazoa; phylum Chordata; order Crocodylia; family Crocodylidae; genus Crocodylus; species Crocodylus porosus. Next base: position 183,802,512 of record NW_017728906.1, on the reverse strand, counting down.
TAACTTATACCAATGTCTGCTCCATATTAACACGTGTGTTAAAGCATGTGACATGATGTGTCTGCACCATGAACCAATTAAAAGATGCAAATAAAGTATCTTTTCCATAACCACACTCTCCCCGATAAAATAAAAGTTATAAAATTACTGCATACTAGTTGTGGAAGCTACAGTACTCCCATAGTAAGTTATGGCCTTTGAAAATATGAATTTAAGCTACCATACGCTTCACAGCCATGCTATTTTATATTTATATAAAAACAAGGTTCTGATGAACACAAAATCATTACATGACAAGCAAAGTACTTCCACCAACTTATAGCTTATTTTAGGCTTACGGTGTGGTATGTAATACTCCACTAAGTGGCCTTTTAATGGAGCATGTGCTCTCTCTTGGAGCAGGTTCAGATTTTCATCATGTTCTGTAAATTCCTCTTCATCATCATCATCATCAACTATAAAGTCTTTCATACTCTCGTCATCATCACTGCTTTCTGTTGGTGTGAGGGGTAACTTATAGAATGACTCCTCTATTTCCGTTTCATCACTAGACTCCTAAATAAAATCAAAATAAACTATTCTTTGAGTTTTATTTATAAAACAAACAAACACACCATGCAAGATTTGCAGTCTTCAAGTTACACCATGCTTTCAAGTAAGAAGGAACAAAACAAAACAAAAAAATGCTGGCAGACTAGCTAACATCTTTCTGAAAAAGTGAAAGAATACCTTCACCTGGAATTTATCTAGGTTGGTCTGCCTCAGTAATGTAGCTGCGGAGAAAAACTTGCCCTGCTATGCCTCTGCTCTACCTTGCCCCATCTGTAGCAATTTACTTTGCTTCAGAGCTGCAAGTCATCTCAATAGGTAGCAGGTTTCACATAAAAGGTTTAGCAGCCTTGTCCCATGTGTCTGTCAGTCATTTTTTTAAGAGGAAAGGAAAAGAGCAAGTATTTTGAGGAGAATCCCTTTAGTTACATAGGGATGCAAAATTCTAAAACTATTTGATCAGTTGTTTGATTATGTCCGGAAGCAGAAAACCCCCCTCAATCCTGAGCAATGAAAACAAAGTCAAGACTGAACCCCACCAGTGCCTGGTTGGAACGTGAAGACTGGCAGATTTGGTACTCTGAATTTTCAGTTTCATAGTTTCTAGGGTCGGAAGGGACCTGAGTAGATCTAGTCCAACCCCCTGCCATGGCAGGAAAGATTACCGGGGTCAAATGACCCCAGCAAGGTGTTCATCTAAC
>NW_017728906.1:183790828-183800897 GCF_001723895.1 Crocodylus porosus | reverse complement strand
ACCTGCCTGAGATGCATCTGTGGATGCATGACAAGGTACGGTTGGCCTTCCTGACTGCGTCCCCACACTGCCAGCCCATGTTCATCTTGGAGTCAATGACGACTCCAAGATCCTTTTCTGCCTCTGTACTGACAAGAAGGGAGTTCCCCAACCTGTAGGTATGGAGCGGGTTGTTCCTCCCCAGGTGCATCACTTTACACTTGTCAGTGTTGAACCAATCCTGTTCTCATCCGCCCACCCCTGTAACCTGTCTATGTCTGATTGTAGCCTATTGCTCCCTTCTAGAGTGCCCACACTCTAGACTTTGGGAATTCCCAGTCCACCTCGAGTGAAAAACCCCCCAATGAAACACTGCTAACCAAGATAAGACGTGTCCCACAAGGTACAATAATCACCTCACAATATTCCCTGTCATCAGATGTCTGGATGGCATTTGGTCTTGACACACATTTTGATTCTGTTAACACTTTCTGGTCCTTACTAGGCAAATTCTCTTCTGCCGTAAGGGTGCTACAGAGGTGCTGCTGCTCTTGAGAGCTCTCTTCATCCATTATGCAGTTGCGCTTAGCAAACACTTTTCTAACAGGGATATCACTGTCATCACTCCCATCACTGTCATACATTACCGACGTGCTTAACCGCTTGCGCTTTCCTAAAGCAATGGGTTCATCCTCGGCATCCTCCACAATAACTGTGTCAAGACTTTTCTCCTCATGATCTGCAAAGCTACTCTTTTCAACTACAGTTTCATTTTTTTCATCTTCCAATGAGGACGAATGCTCATCTTCCGAAGACGACAGCTCTTCATCAATGTCATCATCGCTGTTAAACACTATAACGTTTCTTTTTGTCCGTCTCCAGTCGACCCGGGTTTTGGCTTCTGGTTCTTTTAGCCTCGAGTTCCTTCGTGTTTCGTATCTTCTGACCGGTGTTTTCGTCTCCATTGAGAAACAACTGGAACACACACAAATACGTATGAGGGGATCGCAATGCATTCAGAAGCAGGCATTTTCATTTTGGTGTATCTATGGTTAGCACTTTACTACAAAGGACTCGTAGAAGGCAACAGAAACATCACCAAGGCATCTAAAGCCCAGCGCATAGCAATCATTTCACCAGCGACAATTTACAAGACGGTAATTAGAATAAAATAATACGGAGTTCGTGGACATACCCCACCCCAACCCCGCACGACGCCGGGAGCCCACGCAGGTGCGCACAGCTTTGCTGCACGACACGGGGCAGGAGGCCCGCGGAGCCGCCAGGCCGCGACCCCTCGCTGCCTGGAAAAACCCCACCTCACTCTGCCCCGTCCCGGGAGATTCTAAACCGCCGCTCGCGAAGGAGATCCACCTTCCGGAGCGTACCCGGCTGCGATTGGCCGGCTCCGCTGTCATTCCGCCCCGGGAGTGTTTCCGGAAGTGCGGGAAGCGGCGGGAAGGCGCTACGTGACCTGTCGAACCGTCTTGCCCTTGGAGGTGGGGTGGGGACGTCACGTGCCATGGCTCCTGCTTTCCTCTCCAGGAGTTCAAGCGGGAAAAAGGGATTCCCAAGGTGGGCAGCCCCCAGCGCCCCTCACCCCCAGTCCTGCAGACTCTCCCGGCTGCCTCTTTCCCTGCCGGGGGAGCTGCAGCCCTGGGTCCCAAAAGCTTCCCTGCTGAGCAGAGGGAAAGTCCAAATCCGGGAGCTTTGTTCACATCTAAAAAACCCCACTGGGACAAACCCTAGCCCTGCCTGCAGGCCCATTGCACAGCTGTGCCCAGCCCCACACTGCATGCTCTAGACACCAACAGACTTTTCTCAGGTGCTGCTGCAAACCTCCCTTGCAGACCCTGGTGTGTCCTGGTCCAGCTGGGCTTGATGCCATTGCCCTCGCTGCTTGGCTCAGATCAGGCACAGTCTATGCTAATCCCAAATCCTGGATGTTTGTTGATATTTAAAAAAAACCATGCTGGGACAGGAATGGGAGGACCCAAAGAGGAGGTGTCTGTGGAAAAGCAGGCTCAGCCCTGCCTCAGGGCCCATTGAACAGCTGTGCCCGGCCCCATATTGTGGGTGTGTGGTGCGCTCTAGACACAGCCAGACCTTTCCCAGGCGCTGCTGCAACACCCCCCCCCGCCCTCCGTGGACCCTGGTGTGTCCTTGTCAAGCTAGACTTGATGCCCTGTTGCCATCACTTCTTGGCTCAGATCAAGCATGGTCTATGCTTACCAGGGCAAAATATCATGATCACCACAGAGGCTGATCTAGGAAGCTGCACCCAGGGAAGACCGCTCTGCTGACATGGGACAGTATGTGTGTAGGTAATGCATACTTAACCTTGGCTTTATGCCCACTTTATGGAAACTGGAGGCTCCTCCCTAGCTTGTTCCTGGGGCCGTATGGCTGAGGGCAAGCGAAACCCGGAGGCATCCAAACCCCGTGCCTCTGGGCTTGGGCCTGCACGTAGGTTGCTTGCCAAAGGATTTGGAAACATCTGAAGCCCCAGGTGGAGCTGAAGGATGTTTACCAGTAGTAGGGCCACTTTTGGTTCTGGACTAACTCACACATAGTGCAGATTGTCAAACTCACCTTATTCCTTGGGCTGAATCTGGACTTGCATGGCTCCTTTTGGGCTGGATATAGCCTGGGGCATGTGGCAGCAATTCTGGCTCTGGCCCAGGGTAGGTGGTGGCAGTGGTGAAAGCAGTAGTGGTTCTTGTTTCTGTCATGTGCCACATGACAAACCTGCCGCTGCTGCCACCTACCATGGGCCAGAGCTAGAGCTTCTGCCATGTGCCACATTCCCTGTGTTGCAGCAGTAGTGCCAGCTCTGGTGTGGGGCATGTAGTGGTGGTAGCAGTTCCATCGTGGAGTGGTAATGCTGATGGTTGAGGAGGTAGGGTCATTGTGGTGACAAAAGGCAAAGCAGCCAGAGGGAGACCGGGCCTGTATCAGCCCTTGCTCACCCTCCTGTCACTAGCCACCACATTCACTGGGGCCAAGGACCTCAGATTCTGCAGCAGGCCACTGCTCTTAGCTATGCCCTCCAACTTCTAGCCTGGTAAGCTGGTCAGGTCGGCTCTGCAGGCCAGATCTGGCTCATAGGCCATGTGTTTGACACCCCTGGTATAACTGATTAAAACAGGGGTCAGTATTTTTTTGTCAGCATGGGTTGGAGCTTGCTGTCAAACCACTGTAGGGCTCTGTCTGGTGCCTGCTGTCAATAGGTCCCAGGTGCATTATAAGGGAAGGCAGCAAAATTTCTTTTGCCCTGGGTGGCAAAAGTCCTTGTGCTACTGCTGGGGAGGACATCGGGCTAATTTGTAACAGGCCTGCAAAAAAAGGTTGGCCCCCACAGATTTATAGTAAGTGCATACTCCAGGTAAAAGCAAAGCCTTTAGTACGCAGAACTTTTTATACCTACTGCATTTTTGTATCTCTCTGGTGCTGTATAATAGTATTTCTGACTATGACGGTGATCAAACATGGTAGCAGGCTACCTAAAGAAATTGTAGGATCTCCATCCCTGGAAATTTTCAGCAGGAAGTTGGACAGACACTTGGCTGGGGTGGTTTAGGATGCTCCTGCTTTGAGAAGATGAATTTGTGAGGTCCTTTCCAGTCCTACTTTTCCATGAACCTATGATCTATGTTTTTTCCAAGCTGCACTCAGTCAGGAAAGTTAAGTATGCATAGGTTCTTTGTAGGACCCAACTTTCAGAAGTGCTGAATACTTGCAGCATTCAGTAACGTCAACATGCAGTGTCACTGAATAGCATTCATCCGCTGTCCAATCCTGTTCTTGCTGGGATTAATGGCATCTTGTTCTTTTCAATTTTCTTTTCAGGTGTTATTTCGTACGTATAGTCCACAGATATCCTTTTTTTCTGAGTATATCTATTTGAGAAAACTAATTAAAAAGTTATGTAGTTTGGAAGAGAATGGGTCTGCCTTGACTATGAGACCATTCTATTCAATTGTGGTTAAGGCTGGACATTTATTTTTAAAAAGGGTTTTTATCTTAATTGATCTGTGGTGGAGCTCAGTACATTTCTACTGGCATTGACAATATTGAAGCATATAAACAAGGTCTTATAGAACCTTCTTCATGTTCCTGTAATCATAGATAGTAAAGAAATCCCAGTGATAGAAAATATACAGAAAAATCTGTGTTAACCATCATTTTAGTAACTGGCATTTCTATTAACTGGAATTTCCGGCTGGCTGGCTGGATGTGGGGAGGAGAGGGGGAATCTCGCACACGGCCACTACCACCACCCACCTACCACGCTGCACTGCTGTCGTTCTGCATCCAGCTGCTGCCGTCCCCCACCTCCCCTTGCCCTGGCCTGCATCTGGCTGATAACCCCTGCCTCAGGTAACTGGGATTTTTATATAACCAGCATGCCACGTTCCCCACTCGTGCCAGTTAACACAGCTTTTACTGTATATGAATGAAGAGCTAAATTCTGCTCATCTTATTTGAACAGGATGGCCATTTATTTACATGGTTCTCCCAATTAAGAAAGGGTGGAAAGGCATTGGTTGGACAATGGACTTCCTGTTGAAATGATTACTATTTCTCTCTCTCTTTCGTATGGTATCAGATATCAACTTCTAAATCTACGAGCCACTGTTGGTATTGTGGCTCAGAGTGCGGATTCCATCTACCCTGTCTGGGCTTCTGTAGAGACTGCAACTTCTGATTAAGTGCTGTGCTGTTCGTTGGGCACCACATTCACACAGCGGGCTAAGATGCTCATCTTGTAAACTGTTGTTTTGAAGCATCCATATCCAGATTTCAGTCTGTTCAGCTTGACCCATGATTCTCTGTCCAGGTCATGCCTAATGGGGGACTCATTTGGTGTTGGTATAAAACAGTGTAGGAATAGATCTTACCTCTCCTAGTGGTCAGCCCACTCCAATGCTGCCCATAGAATTTGCAGTATTGCCAACCCCACTGTGTCAAAAATCAAGAGACAAACTCTTAAAAATCAAGAGATTTCGTATGTAAATCATGAGATGCTCTGTTCTAACCCTTCCTCCCCCTGGTTCCTCGCGCATTGCCCTGGGCAGCCCCACTTCCCGTTGTGGCCCCAGGCTTGGTGCTGACCTGGCAGGGCTCCCTACACCCCCTGCAGCTAGGCCCTACCCAGGCTCCACTCTTGCCTGGGCTCCCAGGGACTTGCGGCTGGTTCTGGTCTGGTTGGAGCCAGAAGAAAAAATCCCAAGATTTGAGTGTTAGATCATGAGTCAAAATTAATTTTACCTAGAAATTGCAACTCTTATGATAATTTTGTGAGAGTTGGCATTACTAGGTTTGGTTCAGCATCCCCGGTCTCTTCCAGGTTATTTTTATTTTCCCAGTTTCAATTAATATTGTTGATATCTAGTAATAATGGTGTTTTGAGTGCCTTTTGCCCTAGCTAGGCATCTTTTACTTATCTTAAAATATAAATAAATAAAATTAGCGTATAAACAAAGTGATCAAAATTTGACTCAGTGCTTAGTGTTTCTGCAGAGAGCTAGAGCTTAATATTTCATGCTTTTCACCATGATACTTGCTCCCATATTATTGAAAAACATCAGCTGGTAGTATTGCCATCTAGCGGCAGAGAATATGAATCACTGCATAAAAATATGCGGTACATAGTAATGTAGGAATTAAAATGAACACACAGTACGTGAACAGCTAACAAATGATGCCCCCCCCAAAAAAGAAAACGAACAAGAACCAGTGCCCAGAAAATTATGTTAATTTTTTTCCTTAAGAAAATATGAAGATTTTTAATAATCTTGCTTTCTCAAATTAGTGAGGAAACACAAGCTGATTTCCAAATATGTCTGTGTTCTATGATCCAATCTCAAGCCGGTCTACACAGGTGTAGTGGGAACAAATAAGTTTAGGAAGGGAACCCGCTGGAGTGGTGAGCAATTAGGATAGGTTAGTATTAGGCTCGCTGTCAGCATGCAGTGTCCTGCCCACTAAGAGATGGGATGTGTCAGCTTTGGTTTTTGCTGAGGAGGTTATTAACACCACACACAGAGAACCAGAATTAAAAGTTAAAAATATAAACAAAAAATTATTGAAAGGACAGTAGGGAATATAGATAGAGGTAAGGGATAACATTAACAACAACAGTATAACAGTGTGACAGGGGACTGCCTTGAGGCTGGTCCAGTCATTGGCCTGCTCACCTGTCTAGGGCAGTCTGCCCACCTGACTCACCTGCCACACATTTAATGGAACTGAACAGTTGTTCACAGGTGGTAGGTTGCCCATTTATTGCCCTGATGCCAAGGGCATAATACACGGCTCCAAACTATCCCTGCACTGTCTCCCGTGGCTTTGTGTGCAGATCACGTCCAAATAGTTGACTCACTTAGCCCTTTCCAGGCCCCTATGCTGGTCCTCTTACATGCCCCATAACTGAGTCCCATTCACATTGCCCCTTTTATTGAGTCACACCCATTCTGACCCCACCATGGGCCACATGCACTCTACCCTACTCTGTATGACACTTCAGGCCCCTTGGCCCTACTTCATACAGCCCTTCAGTCTTCTTCTCTCTCACACTTGGTCCTGGCCCTTCGCAGACCTTCAGGCTGCCCAATTAAGGCCCTATACTATGTCAGGACATCAGACCTACTGCCCCAGACTCTGGGCTGACTCTGGCCCCTGGCCTTCTCTGGCCTCAGGCATCCCAAATTTGCCCTACAGCCTACTCAGGTCTCACGCGTCTGTCAACGTGCTTGGATCCCAAACCTGTCCTCTCTATGGGGTAACCCACCAGGTCATGGGCACTGAGGCTTTCTGGCACCCCATCCTTACCTTTCACAGGAGAGGCACAGATGTGGCATTTCCTGGAGAATGCCCTGCCACAGGCAGCCCCACCACCCATCCTACCCCAGCAGGATGCAGTTTCAGGTCTTACCTAGGACCAAGAACTTCCTCCAAGCCCATGGCTCCCACCCTGACCTCCAGATGTTCTGGGAGCTGCAGTCTGCAGGTTGAGTGATGTTGCTTCTCTGGTTCCCTAGGTGTGACTGCCAGCTCTGCTCCTAGGGCCTGGGCTTATACTGAGGCAGCAAGAGAAGTGAAGTCACACCCCTTTCTTGAGGGGAGGGGAGCTCCCCTGGACCTGATTGTAGACTGCAATACTGTCAGGTCTGGAAGACTTCAGGGGCGGAGCCCTGGAGAGTATAAAAGAAGTTGCATGCCCCACATGAGGGAGATGCATCGGGGATGGAGAAGAGAAGAGCAAGGCTTAGAAGAGCTGAGGAGAGCTGCTTAGCAGGGGGAAGCAGTAGCCTGAAGAGCCCCTGAAGACTTCCATCGGTGGGGAGTTGCGGACGGCTCCAGTGGTTAGGCTCTTGGTGTGCAGAATGGCACATGGCGTCCAAACCCTAGGAGCTGTGTGAGGTGGCTTGGGTTTGCAACCTTTGGCGTGCAGCCAGAGACATAGTACAGGATGGTGCATGGAGCAGGATCTTTGGAGCTGCTTGGGCAGCTCAGGTCCTCAAGCTCCACACGAGGCTGGGAACTTGGTGCAGGAGGTGCTGCGTGGAGGGTGAGAGATCCTGAGAGCTGCTTGAGGTGGCTCAGGTCTACAGCTGCTGGCACGGGGCAGCAGCTCAGTGCAGATGACATTGCACCAAGGGCCTGGGAGCAGACCAAGCCCCAGTGCTGCACAAGGCTGCCCAGGCCTCCAACCCCTAGTACAAGGAGAAACGCCCGCTACACACAGCGGTGCAAATGGCCCTAAGCCAGGCTGGTGGCAGCAGAGTCAGGTGGCAGGAAAGCCTGGCAGGGAACAGAGCTCAACCTGGAGAATGGGAGGCAACCCTCTGGGACCGTGGAGTAGTAAGTTACCCTGGAGTGAGAGTCTCCACAGGGGAGGGACCCCCAGGGTTGTGAAGGGGCACCATGTGGGCTGCTCCTGGGTGATGGGGGCGCTTAGGAGTCTTTGAGGTCTTCCACTTCTTTTCATTCCCCCCACCTCCTTTCCTGTAGTGGTACTTTGGAAGTGGAGCCCGTGCCCTGGAGGGCACTCAGGTAGTCTAAGGGTTGCTTGTTATAATTGTAACTATAACTGTGCCTTATAGTTTATGTGAATAAATTGAAGCAATGGTTTGTATATTTATAGAGTTATAAGGTTGCCTGATCAATATCCTTTGTTCTGGGTTGTTCTATTGTTCACTTGTATATCTGAATAATAATTGTGTGTGTGTGTATATATAGTATAGGGTTTATTGTTTTGTAAATGTGTACATATATATAAAATCTATGCCCTTACCTGTTAATGTTTTTGTTGTAATAATAAATTTGTATATAGTTAAGTAATTGATTGACTGGGCCTGACTCTATAGGGGACAGAGGCGGCCACTGGGCTTCTGCGTCCCTCCACAGCAAACTGCCCTGCCAATAATTCCCTCAGTTGGAGAGGGGAGAACAAACCTGTGTACACACGGGCTACATTTTGTGGGCTTATCTGAGCTACTGCTTTGCCCTGCTGAGCAGCTCTCCTCAGGTCTTCTAATCCCCACTCTTCTCCCTTCTCCTTCCCTGACGCATCTTCCTCATGCTGGGCACACAGCTCCTTTTATATTCTCTAGGGCTCTGCCCCTGAAGTCTTCCAGACCTGACAGTATTGCAGTCTACAATCAGGTCCAGGGGAGCTCCTTTCCCCCTCCTGTCAGGAAAGGGGCATGACTTCACTTCTCTTGCTGCCTCCTGATTGGTGGATGGGCTCCACCAATCAAAACAGCAGAATCTCAAGCCTGGGACTCAACCCAAGATCAGAAAGGTAAGCCTGCTACAATTGTATCTTAAGCCCTCCAAGGGGGCAAGTTACCAGCTGCATTATTGCTCACAATCTATCACTGCTTACAAGGCTGATCAAGAAGCACGCAGATTATCCAGCAGCCAAACACATCCAAATAGCCACAATACAGCACTCCCACTCATGCACTCGTTTACAAGACCAGACATACTCTCCAATACTCACAATATGCACACAAAACCATGCTCCAGGGGATGTGTAGGGGTGTGTGTGTGGGGGGGGTGGTGCTTTAATTTGAGTGGCTCTGAGAGCCACTCTAATTAAAGCGCCTGCAGCATCATATGTATTCAGTGTCCTGTACTTCATAATGGCAGTGGGGGTGTTTAACTAAAGCTCGCTTGATGAGGTTTAGTTAAAACACCCCTGCTGCCATTTTGAGACATGGAGATGCTGAATACACATGATGTGGAGGCTGCTGGAGTGTTTCTATTAGCACGCTCCAGCAGACTCGCAGCAGACTCAATAGACTCAGTTAATCGAGTCTGCTCCGATGCATGCTAATTAGCAGAGCTCAGTCACGTGTATAGATGCCCCATGAGACCAACGTGCCTTTATTTACTCTCAGTTAGCTAGTCAGTCCAACCGACAGTGGGGATATATGCCAAGCAGGGATGTGAAAGGTTTAAAGGCTCTTACGTGAAAGATTAAATCATTAATTGTTTAATTGTTTAACTGATAATTGCAATGGTAACTGGTTAGCTTACTGGTTATTCTTTAACTTGGGGTGGGCACAGTCTGGCAAGGAAGTGGGGGAAGGGAAACCATGTGGTGCCCCAGCGGGAATCAGAAAGCAGGAAGGAGGGAGGCGGGAAGGAGAAGGAGGGAGGGGAAAGGGGGACTAGTACCTATAGAACAGCAGTCATCAACCTGTAGATCGAGATTGACTGGTCAGTTGTGGAGCCTCTGACAGTCGATCTGTCTCAGTCCCCCATCTCGGTTTTTTTCAAGCTAAAGTTAGGCATAAAATGAGTGGGCAAAATGGCCAATTTCCCAGCAGCCCCTGCCCTCATGGTTTGGGCCCATCTCCATGGAAACCCCAGCCACACCTGCCTGGGAAAGCTCAGGCTGGGGTTGCCATGGAGACCAGCATAAGCAGCACTGGCAGCGTGTGCAGCAAAGCAGTGCAGGGGGCTACTCTGGAGCTGCTGGGAACTTGGGATGGGGGGCAGCTTGCTCCAGAGCCAGGGCAGAGCCACAATCTGTAACCTGCATACTCTTGACACAGGCAGAGGATTGCAGCTGTGC
>NW_017728906.1:183789025-183790298 GCF_001723895.1 Crocodylus porosus | reverse complement strand
AAACAACGTTTACATCCCTAATGCAAAGGCACAGAAATCCACAGGTCTTCTGAAAATATGCATGTTTATACATACATTTTTCTTTGAACCATGAGCTAACACGTGGACGTACACAGCTAGATTTTATTGGTTTTTTTGCATATCAGTGCATTATCATTTCAATCCACTTTCCACATTTCTTGGCTGTCTGACAGCTTCCAAATCACTCAGGAAGCTATCCCTTGGTTGAGAAGAACAAGTGAACACTGATACCTTCTAGTCCTTCCAGGCTATGAATGTGGTTCATGATTTTTCCTTTTGGTTTTCACTCTCAAACTTGATTGATGTATCAAGTCATCCTGCAGGAGATCTGTCCTGTGTCTGATAATACTCACTACTTCCCTTAAGGACTTAGATGTCAGCATAAATGACACTTGGATGGGAGGAGTTACAAAACATTTGGAGGGTAAGATTGGAATTCAACATGATCTTGAAAAGTTGGAGAAAAGGTCTGAAATAAGTAGGATTCCATTCAACCCGAACAAGTGAAGAATACCTACTTCTAGGTAGGAATAAGCAAATGCAAAGTGAGGAGTGACTGGCCAAACAACAGTTCTGCAGATAAGTATTTAAGGATTATAACAGATCTCCAAATGAATAGGAGATTGTTGGGATATCACCATGTACAGGCGTGGGCCTTTGCATCCCGTTGACATTCATTGTCCTTTTCCCTCACCGGGCCAGTGCCAGTCAGCACAATTGGGTCGGTCTTCCTCCCTGCTACCTCACCTGCCACGACTTTGATGACTCTATTAACTGGGGAGGGGTGATGACTCCCCGACCCAGAGCCTACTGGCACTAGCCAAAGGGCTGGCCAGGCAGAAAAAAAAAGAAAAGAAAAACTTATTTGCAAAGGAAAAAGAAATAAAATGAAACCTGCTGTCCATTCAGCAATCTTCCCCTCGCTGCAGGAGTCTCTGGTGCTGACTCTCTCCTTCTTTATCTTCAATACATACACGCCTGATCGCCAAAGCCACAAACAAGCATTTTGTTGGGATTTTTTTTCCAGTAATTACTGCCCCGCCAGCTCAACTGACCTCCCGTGCTGGCCAATTAACACGGGAACTGTTTTTTCTTTTTCTCTTCTCTCTGAGCTCCTCCGAGCTCTGAAGATCTTGTAAGTCTATTGCCTCATTCCCAGGGACTTCAGTCCTGGGCAGCAGATGGGCATTTACCCTCACTGCCACCCTTATCTCTTTCCTTTACCTCCTCTCCTTGTCCTGACATGCGGAGC
>NW_017728906.1:183746000-183781063 GCF_001723895.1 Crocodylus porosus | reverse complement strand
GGTCTAGAAAATGAGAACTGAAGTTGGACTGAGTTATGCATAGCCATGTAGGCAAGAATAAGGCAAGGATGTACTAGATAAGAGCAATTCAGAGAGGATGGTACTGTTTTGTGGTTGATTGATAGAGAGGATAACTGGGAGTGGCATTTTTGGTAGACTGAGGGGCTGGGGGCAACCTGATTAATAGAGAAACCAGTGAAGAAGAAATTACAACAGTTAAGATGTGAAATGACAGAGGTGCAGACAAGAGTTTAACTATCAGGACAGAAAGGGATGATTGGATTTTTACAATGTCATAGAGGAGAAAGCAGAAAAGTTTAGTGATGGCCTGCATATGAACAAAGGGCAAGGAATATGTTATTTTTAAGCCTGAGCAGTCTATGAAACACTGTCCTGTCCACAACTCATTGGTTTAAGACTGTCTTGTGTTAAGACATCAGTTAATCTCATTAAGTGATTGTGACAGTTGTGCCTCTTTGGGGCCATTTACACTGATTAAGGGTCAACTGCCTGCCTTCTCACCTGCCACGCCTTGTTGTTACTTTGCTTGTTTGGAATATTTTAATCAAGCAGGAGGCTGCCTATTTTCTGTCTCGGTGCCTGAGGCACCATTTGTGGCTCCTTTCATCCCCTTACACCACAGCCGAAGCCTCACAGATGTATCTGATGTTGTTCAGGTCTGTTCTACTCTTTGTGCCACGTGGACACTCTCTGGCTTGTCCCTCAGCCTGTGCCCTCGCCAGCGCCCTATAGCTTGTCTCACACTGCCCGTTCCAGGGCTTCTCGCCAGTGCCCACTCCAGGGCTCCTCACTGCCCCTTCACTCTGGGGTTCCTCACTGCACCCCCTTGCTCCGGGGCTTCTCCCTGTCCGCCCTTGCTCCGGGGCTGGGGCCAATGCATCCCAAAATGCTGTGCCCTCTCCGGCGCCAGGAACCCCCACACTATTGTGCAGTCCCTATGAGGCCTCCTTCAACCTCTGATAGCCTCACCCGGTCCTCCAATCAAAACAATAAACACAAGAACACAAAGCCCCTGGGCTACAACATAAAAGCTAGACTGTCTGATCAAATAAGAATCAATCCCTGCCAGGGAGAGAGAGCGCACCAACCCTGGCAGCAACCAGGGGATGTTCCCACCGTCAGAGTTCTCCCCTTCGTCCGCACTGGCTGAGTTCCTCGTCCCTCGGCTGCTGGAGGGTAACTGGCCTCCTGGCCTCTTGCCTGGGCTTAAGAAGGGCTAAGCCCTGCCCCTTCTTGTCACTAGGTTTCACTGGTTGCCCTAGCAACCAGCACCTGCACAGTCCTGGTGACTGGCAGCTTGAGCCTCCCCCTTCTTGCCACTAGGGGTCTCTCCCAAGCAGTTTCTGCTCTCAGTCGCAGGGCACTGCGACAGTGATCTTGGTTTTTTGATAGAGTGGACAATTTAATTATAATACTAAAATTTATGTAGTGAAAGTTGCATTTTAGTGCAGTCCTTCCCCATGTGTCCTGAACAAAAATCTTTCCTCTCTTTTCTGTTTTGTTTCAGGTGGCTGCCGTCCTCACGTTCCAGAAGTAGCTGCACTTTGGGGATGCTGTATGCATATTTATAGTTTTAACAAACTTTTACAATGATAGGAGATATGTAAATGTAACTCTATTATTACTTGGCATCGTATAACAAAGTATCTGAACCCATGAATTACTAGTCCAAAGGAAACAAAATATGCTGGTACTTGGCAAATAATCAGAAGTTACAGAAATTGTATTTAAGGAAATACCTATCTGAGTAGAAATATTTCTTTATTTTAATAAAATAAACTCATTCACTTCTCTCAGTATATGTGCAGTCCTTAAAAAATGGCACAGAGCAAATGGAACTGACAACTAACACGGCAGGACCCTTCAATTTCTCCCTCCCTAAATCTCGATTAACACCTTTTCTGCCCACTCATACTGTCCCAGAAGAGAAGTCCTGGGAGATCAGTCAAGCTTTGCTGTGTGCCCTGAAGGCCATGTGCTCTCATAAATAAATGAGAAAACAAATTTACAGTAGAAAGCCCATCACTGAACTTTCTATCTACAAATTCCTCATAAACCAGAAGATAGTAAATTGAAGGCCCCAAGTTTACCGCAAATGTCAACATATTACAAAAAGGGTAGCAGCTCTTGTAATCAGGGCACACTTCATTTGAGGTTATATACATAAAGACTAACACCTTATACCATACCCAGAACTGAAATGGAAACTGGCACAGAACATGGAGCCCAGGAGAAATGTGCTCCCTTTGGGAAAAGCCACTCAATTATTGGGTAGTCACACTCTAAATTTCCCCAGAACATTGTGGAGGATGAAATATATTGTTTGAGTAAGGCTGACAGATAAGGAGGCGCTTAGAGACCTGGATCAGATTTTATCTAAGATTTGTTGGGGCAACTTAGTGTCCATGCTACTTTTCAATCTCCAGTGCTACCTACTTGTATAAGGGATATATTTCTCTTTTAAATCTTGAGGTATGCAAATAATTAATTTGTCTTATGATTTTAGCCATACAACAAGCCTCTGAATTAATATAGCCAATGTTCATGTATATGAAAATATATTGGGGAGGGGATGGATTGCTTTCATTAGACATAGATATTTGCCAATAGTCTGACTTGCAAAACAGCACTAAGTACTATTTTGATCTTTTAAAAGATTTGCTTGGTAGGCATTAAACCCAGTAATGGTGCAAATAAAACACCAACATATTGTTTAGAATTATAGGCATGTAGCAGAAACCAAAGAGCTTTAATCACAAGAAACACCATTTTTTCCTAACTGGAAGTTAATCTAACTTCAGTTCAGTTGGACCAGAGAAAAATAAGTGTAAAAACATGCTAAAGTTGAAAAATGCAGCTGCATAAGCAATAAGTAACTTCAACTAAATTGTCACAATACAAAACTTCCTACTGATTTTTATAATTGCGCAAAACACAGACAAATATTTCTTTCTTCAATGGGAATGTGTTGATATCATGCAGGGGCATCGATTCTTGCTTTTATATAAAATCCTATTTTGGGATTGGTATATAAAAGATTTTGAGATAATACTTTTCTTTTATTATCTATTTTTAATTAACTATTATTTATAGTTTTTTCCATAAAAGTTAGCAGATGAAATACAGAGGTGATATCAATGATGGTATAAGTAATATATTACAAAGTTCCCAAAACACTATTGTCCTTATACAGTACCTATATACTCCTCATATGTACAACTTCAAATTCATGTCTTATTTATAGTCATATTGTAAATGTATGTGTTAATAACCAAAGGAACAACACAATCCCCAACATTGCAATTAGATTGTAGCTCAGCTGATGTTCACATTTTCCTATGTGTTTGGGTGATGACTTGATCTTATCTGCTGCTATATAAATAGAAAGCAAAGCAGCAGCATTTCAGTATCAGCTCACTATAACTGTCATTTTCATTCTTTGTTATTTCTGTTATGGTAATGGCTAGAGACTCACACAAAGCCCCATGGTATTAGGAACTATACACTCATATATTATGAAAGGATAGGCTCTGCCCCAAAGAGATTTCCAATTAAGAATAAGATGAAAGGAAAAGGTTGGCTTCAGTTAACTGACAGTGGAGCACAGGGAAACAACAAGACATAGACCATTAGTCTGGCAAATAGCACAGGTGTGTGCATGGCATTAATCTGGCACATAGCAATTATAGCTCCTCCATTTCTTTGACCAAATTAACCAAATTAAGAAGATATTGGAACCAGAAGCAAAAATCTGATTTAACAGTATTTTTTTCCCTTTCCTAATGTATTCCTGCTTACCTGTTACAGTGCCAGGAAAGTAGCAGAAACAGACATTTCGTCTTTAGATGGGAACCGGAAGAAAACGAAAGGAAGTTTGAAGAAACTTTCACCAAAATTAAAAACAGACAACTATGTGCTTATCATATAGAAAATTTTGTTCACCATAAACTTCCTTCACATATGTTCTCAGCATTTCTTTCCAGAAAATTCACACCTGATTGCTTGCTTTACTTGAACATGATTAATTGATTAGCACCAATAATGTTTCCTGCAGCTGGAGAGATACTATCAACTAAATTGGCTACAGTCTCTGCCTTTGCTTGGTATCAGGATTTAGCCTAATGAGAATTGACAGTGCTTGGTTGACAAGGAACTTTGCAGACTAGAAAATAAAGGTAAATCATGTACTCAGTTCACCCAGAAAAACAGAGGATTGTGTCCAGTTTATGATGATTCTAGAACAGCAATGTAAGCCTCTTGCTTAAAAAAATTCTCAGGTCAAAGAGTATACAGAAAGACATGCAATATATTTATTACAATAGTCAGACCAAGTAAACTTGCTCTAGTCAATATCACAATCTTATGGGATAAAAAAGACTAACATTCAGTAAAAGCAAATTTTAAAAGTAAACTCTTTGAATATATTGTCAAATGTGTATTTATTCAATATTGTGTTATCCTCTTTTCAAGCAATGTTGTAAGCACGTTGATGCCAGATAAGAACAAAGACAAACATGTTCTTCTCCACCTATTTGGTTTCTGTTGTTGAGGTAGATAATTAGGGACATCTTCAAAGGCTATCTAATGTAGACAAAAATAGTTCTCTTGTAATTTTAATGTTACCCTAGTGATTTTGGATTTTTTAAATATAATTAATTAATTTTCCATTAATTACTGTAAATTGGGCAGAAACCAAAGACGAGACTGCTCTTAACAAAGATGGCTTCCATGAGCTTGAAGAAGTGCCCATAAATGAAATGTGTTCCAGTCTATTGTTCAGAGGTTTAGACCACTTGTTGTCAACCTTTTAAGACCCTCTGTAGACTCAAGGCATTGTCTGGAAAATGCCAGCTCTTAACTTCTGCTTGTTTTTTACTGGCAGAAAAATAATAGAGCAATTCTTCCACAGCACAGAACTCAGAACGACCACAACAGGTCAGGATGCTTTTGACACTATGGATTCCCATTTGAAATCTCTGGGTTTATCTTGTAAATCATGTGTAAGTGCTTGCTAATAGTGCTAATATTGTGCAGCATCCTTAAAAAGATCACATGGCACCCCCACATGCCCTAGGTCCTAGTTGTACCGCCCAAGAAGGTATCCATCCTGGCCACTTATGTTCTGTTGTAATTTATTCTGTCCAGAAGATGCCTAACTCCAGGTAACCCCCTCAAATGTTAGTTACAATAAAACTGTAACTAGCAACATTTTGTTAGTGGTAAAATGCAGGGGCTTCTTCAGCTTTTAGCTAAGGGCTGGGCAATTATTTTGACTGGTGGGCTCTTAACAAATTATGGTGAGCTGTCAAAACGGCTGTACACAAAATCTTTCAGAAGATATCATTTTAACAAACTATAGACGAAAAAGAAATCATATACTAGAAATCAAATATCTGCTATAACATATTCTGGTTTTATTTTAAAAAACAATGTTGTCCTGATTTACGTGTTTTTGAGTATTGTATATAGAGGTGATTGCATAATAACTCAGAATAAAGTCTTATTCTTGTATATGGTAGATGTGTGTGTGGGGATGGGTGTCCACATTTGTGTGGGGGGAGGGACAGGTGTGTGCATATGTATGGGGGGTTGCCTGCCTGCTAAGTCCTGGAAGCTGGCTGGGGGTGGTGGGGCAGAGGGTGCATGCAGGAGAGCTCACCTGGGCAGTGCGGTACAGGTACAGTCTGCCTCTGCCCCCATCTGGCCTTCACTTGCTCCTGCAGCATTTCACATGAGGCCAAATCCTGCCCTGTTCCATATGGGGCAGTCCATGCCTGCTGACAAGGGGTAGCCATGGGCCAGATACAATCAGTTGGTGGGTCATATTTTGCCCACGTCCAGGTTAGCCAGATACCATAATGGCTATCATACTTGTCCAAGAAGTGAAAGATAGGTTCTAGGCCCTCTTCAGGTAGAGGGGGTTTGAACCTACATCTCTCATTTCAGAGCAAAGTGTCCTAACCAACAAGAGAAGGTGAGTTGGGGAGAGTGGAGTCAGGTCTAAAATCTAGTAAGTGGCACAAAATACGACTTGTGCTGTTAACATTAGCTGAATAAGTGTTAATTACTTGCCACAAATTACCTGTGTACTATTTATGTGCCTAAAGTGAAGCTGCATTTAGACCCTGAAGGTTAAAAACAGAATTTTGAATGTTTTGCTTTGTTGATGCTAATTGAAAAGGATGGTGGTTAGGCTTTACAAGACATGAAGTACAGGTACATAACTCCCACTGTTTTGTTTTGTTTTTTCCAGGCAAGTAAGTAAATATTCAACCACAGGACTTCTTGCAGAAAACAGTACAACGTAATTAAATCCATTTTGTATCTACCCAGAACTTGAATTTGACTAAAAGAACGTGTGGGTTAAAATTAGTTCTGCATACTGAGCATATCAATAAGCCCATAGCTTTGATTGTTACTGAGTTTGAAGGCTGAAAAAATACGTATTCAATTAAAAAATATTTGACTTTTCAGTGAAAGCAGAGTGGACAAATCTTACTTTCTTTTCAATTTAAATGATACAAGTCATGGACTTCCCCTAGGAAACAATTATAAAGTAATATTAAGCAGTTATTAACTTTCTGTTGAAGGTAATATCAAGGCTTGTCCAGAGAGTTAAACTTAATGGGACAGATTTTTATTATCTGACAATCTGGTCTAAGGTTTTCAGACAATCATGTACCAGGATTTTCCTGAAGAATGTAACAGTGTTCAAAAGTCTCTCTATTCTGTTGTGCAAGAACACATATTGACAGTGTATCAATTATGCACATGTAAACTTGAAGTAAGCCAAATTGTCAAGTCAACTTGAATTAAATGTTTGAATATAAATTCAATTTCCATGGACAGGCTAGGAGCTGTTAGAGATTATATACTAAAAAGATCTATACTAGAAAGAATTTGTGGATATGGCCGCCTTCAAAAGGAATTATCAGGCAGGATGACAGAAGATTTGGCATTTATTAATGGATGATATTGCATACAAAGTAGACCTGTTTTATCAATGAATTATGAAGGTCTATAAGCCACATTTTAAATGCTGGCTAGAAATTTATTCTTTATTAGGAAGTTAAATATTTGACGAGAGTTTAGTTTATATCTGTAGTATAAGACATTCCAACTTGAACTAATGAACAGATCTGAGACACTGTCATAAGAAGAGGGAAGTTAGACAGAACAAAACAGCATGAAAAATGTGCTAAGAAAATGTTATTCAAGCAGCAACAGTTATCTTTGGATATCACCACAAAGAGAGCAAGAATTAGATAAGATGAAGGACATGGTTCCTCTCTGAGGAAAAGGGAATACTGAAAAAAAATCTTCTGAAATGCTAAGAGCAAACAAATGTTGGAAAAAAACAAAGGAAGGGTACAAGAAGGCAGACAGGCAAGTGAAAATCAATGCAAGAAAAGCTAAGCAGAGAGATTTTGAAGTCCAGATGGTTGAAACTGAAATTTCTACTGTGGTAGGAAATCACAAAGCCATTTACCAAGTAACTAATACCTGTGTTGACATTTCAAAACATGGAATGGACCTATCAAAAGATTGGTCAAAGTTAGAAAAATGCTTACCACTGGGGATGGACAGAAAAACAACTGAGCAGAACATTTAAAAAACAGCTTTAACAGCTGCAGACCCACCTCAACAACAGACTTTGATGAAATATATGAACCCAGACAATTTGGCAGTAACACTAGCTAGAGTCAAGATGTCCAAAGTATAGGCTGCCATTGAGACAAAGAAATAGACAAAAGTAGTGGGAAACAATCAAATCACAGCAGAAATGTTAAAAGCACTTGGTACTGCCACCCATATGCCACTGACAAGAACTGCTTAGTTAAGATTCAGGAAACAGATCCCTCTTGAGCAGCAGAAACAAGGAGTCAGTGTCAGAATACCCCAAGTGGGTTATCCCAGTCATTGGAACAGAGTCATTCTACCTACTTCCTGTCATATGGAAAGTCTTCTGCAGTGTAATACTATCCAGGATGAAAAATGAACAGCTTACAGAAGAGCAGCCCCAACAGATCCTGTGTAGATCAGCTATTTTAAGAGGAGAATGGTTAGAATGACCAGTTCCTACCACCATCATTTCACTGATGGCATTTAACACGCTGTAGAGACATACACTGTGGAAGATTTTACCGTCCTAGAGAATCCCAGCCAAAGTAATCAACATTATTAAGGCCATATACCAGGATGTGAAACTCTCTGTGGGCATGTCTACAGGTGTGCATTTACTGCATAGTAGCTGAAATTATTGCGCAGTACAGTTGTGCATCTACACGTGTATGCCTGTACCGCACAGGAAATATGGTGGCTTATACTGACTTGAGCATAAATTTTATATTTGTATCATGCAAGTATCAAATTTATGTCCAATTAGTTATTGCACAGTAACGCATGTATAGAGGCCTTACTGAACAGTAACACTATGTGTGTGGACTGACTTGGGACTAACAATAACCACACACAGTGTTAATGTGCTTCAATGCCTGCATGTGTAGACCCTGGCCTATTCCCACTTACTGCGCAGTAAATTTAAGCCAGAGTAAAAGCATGTGTAGACACACCCTGAGAAGTAGAGTTACAGTCTTTCTCTCTACTTTCATTTGGCATTACTAGGTAATGGAGAAGTGTACAGGTAGTACAAATACTGGCAAAGCACAGGTAAATAGCAAATGCCTAAAAGATCTAGAACTTGCTGATGATATTCCACTACTGAGCACCAGCTCTGAAAAGCTACAAAGACAGACAACCTGGCAAAAACAGAAGGCAGGATAGATTTGCACCTTACAGATCAATCAAAGTATGTATGTATGCATGTATGTATTTCTATACATACATCAAAGCTTTTTTGGATTGAAGCTCACTTCACCAAGTGCTGTGAAAGGACTTACACAAAACAGTGTATAAAAAGGAAAGAGAAATTTGAATACAAAAGGCAGAAATGAGGGGGAGAAAGGGAAGAAGGGGTAGAAAGAAGTATTGGGAAAAGCAACAAGCAAGCAATAAACCCATAGGAACAAAGAAGCCACAAAAGCTAATGGGATAGGAATCCATAATACCTTTAAATCCAGTCTGTGGATGATTTGTTGTCCACATTCCTTGTTCAAACCAGTTTTTAAAGGTTTGCTGCCTAGGAACAGCTATCCTTAGGCCATTGATGGAATATTCAGGGAGGTTAAAGTGTTCACAGGCCTGCCAGTCTTCCTGTAGCTGATTTCAGAATAAAATAGAAGGGCAAATGGGGCTGTGAATCAATTATACGAGAATATACATCTTTGAAACCCAGATGTCTAATGGTAACATGACAGAGGGTAAAACATCAAGATGAAGAATTCATTTAACTTGGCAGTACTGGTCTTGCCAGGAAAAGTCTTGAAAATGAAGTGACATCACTGATAGGAAAGACATCAACAATATTTACAAACTTCACAACATATACACTTTATAACTAACAGTGCCAGAACAAAACTCAGAATTTTGAACTCTTAAGTAATCTTAGTCTAAACATGTATTTGTGAGATCTGAAGATTTACCAGTGCAGGAGACTTACCAGTGCAATAGACTGGAAATCAGATGCCTATGAAAACAAATGTTCATGAAGGTTTTTAGTTAGTGGGTAGAAATACCTAGGAATGTGCACCCCTATCAAATTTATTTGAAAAGTTGCCAAGCAACAGCTTGCCTCCACCAGAATGAGAAGGAAGCCCTGGACATTTGGGGGTAGGCACTTATTTCAACACAAGGTCTCCCACATGAACCTGTAAAATGGAATCCAACTCATCTGAGGAAACAAGGATGATAGAAACCGTAAGGGCTAAGGGCAGACATTCAAAAACCCTGAGCCTGAATTGATTCAATCTTTGCAGGTTAGTCTAATCTGCCTCGATTGAACCAGTTTGCAACTGCACAGACATTCTCTCTGGACTGAGGAAATGTAGGCACTTGTCTGCAGTGGCTCAGGCCAGAAGCTGGGGGATGCTAGAGCAGCCCTTTATTCCCTTCCAGAGTGCTGAGTTGAGGGGGTGGCCAGGACCCGGTAGGAGCTCTGATTAGGGATGGGTGTAACCCCCGCCACCCCGGCCTGCACCATCCCAGACTTTTGCCCTGCTCGCTGCTCAAAGGGCAGGAGTGTTGCCAGTCCCCAATCCTGGGCTACCAGTCTGAGGCAAAGGAAGGAGTGTTCAGTGCGTTCATCTGTTGATATTGAGCTTTTCAATTTTCTTCTCCCTGCTTCTTCATACTGTCTGCAAACCTGACAGGCAAGGGAGCTGGCAAAGAGCTGATAACACAGTCTTGCTTCCCCCTGGGTAGGGCAGGGGGAAGCCAGGCAGACTCTGCTGTGCCTGCAGTCTCCACTAGAGCTCTGGCTAGGATGCGGAGGGGAGGGGCCAGCCCTGTTCTCTGGAGCAAGCAGCCCAACCTGGGCTGCAAAGCATCTGGGGTGCTGGGGGACTCTGATTTAACTTAAACCAGGAAGGGGTCTGGGACAGATATTGCATAAACTGGTTTGACCCAAATCAATTCAGTATGATAGTACATTCAACCAGGTTTATCTTAAACCAGTTTCAGCCATTTTGAAACTGGTTTATGCGCACTGAATTTATGTTCTGTTACAGGTTTAAATTAGTTTCTGATCACATAAATGGCTTTATATGTAATGTCTGTCCCTAGTGAAGAAGAACACTTAATAGGAAAGATAGAACAGTACAGAGCAGATGCATGCAACAACAAATGAGAGGGAGGAGTGGAAGAGACTTCTTTCCATACAGTGTGCCAATATTGGCATTGGAAGGATGAATAAAAGAATAAATGTGTTTCTAAATGCAGGACAATAATTCCTGCTTGATCAGGAAGTTAAGTATTTAACAAGAGGTTAGTTTGTATCTCTCTGCAATCTCCTGTCCTCTATCTCTTCCCTTGCAACTTCCCCAGCGCCCCAAAGGACAATTTACTTGATGAAAGCTGAAGAAAGATATCAAGCCTATTCAACTTCAAAAGCCCAAGTTGGGCCACAAGAAATCAAAACAACAAGATATTAATAATATTGCTCAGGCATACAGGGATGAAATCAGGAAGGCCAAAGAACAACTGGAGCTGCAGATAGCAAGGGATGTGAAGGGTAACAAGAAGGGTTTCTATGAGTATGTTAGGAATAAGAGGAAGGTCAGGGAAAGTGTGGGTCCCTTACTGAATGGGAGAGGCAACCTAGTGACAGACAATGAGGAAAAGGCTGAAGTACTTAATGCCTTTTTTGCTTCTATCTTCACAGGCAAGGTCAGCTCCCAGACTACTGCACTGGGAAGCACAGTCTGGGGAGAAGGTAAGCAGCCCTGAGTGGTGAAAGAACAGGTTAGGGATTATTTAGAAAAGCTGGATATGCACAAGTCCATGGGGCTGAATGCAGTGCATCTGTGGATGCTGAAGTAGTTGGCTGATGTGACTGCAGAGCCACTGGCCATTATCTTTGAAAACTTATGGCAATAGGGGGAGTTCCCAAATGATTGGAAAAGGTCAAATATAATGCCCATCTTTAAGAAAGGGAAGAAGGAGGATCTAGGGAGCTATAGACCAGTCAGCCTCACCTCAGTCCCCAGAAAAATCACAGAGAAGGTCCTCAAGGAATCCATTTCTAAGCACTTGTAGGAGAAGGAAGTGATCAGGAACAGTCAGCATGGGTTCACCAAGGGCAAGTCATACCTGACTGACCTGATTGCCTTCTATGATGGAATAACTGGCTCTCTGGATATGGGGAAAGCAGTGGACATGATATACCTTGACTTCAGCAAGGCTTTTGATACTATCTCCCACAGCATTCTTGCAAGCAAGTTGAGGAAATATCGGTGGGAGGAACGGACTGTGAAGTGGATGGAAAGCTGGCTGCATTGTTGGGCTCAATGGGTAGTAATCAATGACTCAGGGTCTAGTTGGCAGGTGGTATCAAGTAGAGTACGCCAGGGGTCATTCCTGGGGCAGTTTTGTTCTGCATCTTCATTAGTGATCTTAAAGATGGGATGGAGTACACCCTAAGCAAGTTCATGGATGACACCAAGCTTGGGGTTGTAGTAGATATGCTGGAGGGTAGGGCTAAGAGTCAGAGTGACCTAGACAAATTAGAGGATTGGGCCTAAAAAAATCTCCTGAGGTCTAACAAGGACAAGTGCAAGGTCCTTGTGCATTTAGGATGGAAGAATACCGTTTCCTGCTACAGGCTTCAGACCAACTGGCTAAGCAGCAGCTCTTTAGAAAAAGACCTGGGGGTTACAGTGGACAATAAGATGGATATTAGTTAGCAGTGTGCTCTTGTAGCCAAGAAGGCTAACAGCATACTGGACTGCATTATAGGAGTGTTGCCAGCAGATCGTGGAAGGGCACTGTTGGTGCCTGCCACTTCAAGGGGTGGAGCAGGCAGCACCCAGGTGCTTGAGAACAGTGGCCATTTTGAGACCCAGCATATATATATAACATGAAGCAGCAGTTTGCTGCTGGCAGCCATGAGAGAGACATCAGCTGGCAGACCTGAGGCTGAGGAACAGCTTGGAGCTTTATAGGCAGGGACTATGGGGATGGAGGAGGCTCTTGGTCCTGGGCATGACCTAAAACTGCACCCTGCCGGGGGTTGGTGACCTGGTGGGGCTGTTCGTGGTGGGACAGCCCCCAAGAAATGCCAGGACATTTACCATCCTGGTGAAAGGTGGGTTGGGGTGCCTTAATAACCCCAGCTACCACAACCAGGTGGGTAACCCCCTAGTAGGGCCCGAGAAGGCAGACCCATGTAAGAAAGTATGGGCTAGTTGCTCAGAAGCCTGACTTAAGGCACCCTCAACTGGTCAATGCTGGGGCCAGGGGCCGCTGCAAGGGACCCCCATAGCTGAGGGCCTGGGCTTCCAATTGGCTTTGGAGGTGAAGCCAGGGCCTGTGTGGCCAAAGGTCCTGGGGGGGCCACACCTGAGAGGCAGAAGAGTACAAGGAGCTTGGGATCCCGGAATGAGGGTGGAGTAGGCTGCCTGATTAAGAAGGGATCTAGCTGGGGTCCAGACTAGAATGTTATGGGGCCCAGTGTGGGGCCAGAGATGGTAAGAACTGCGATGCCATCTGTGAGGCATGGGCTGCGGTGTAGGGGAGGTTTCGGAGCTGCAGATAATGCCCCCTGGCATCAGGGCAGGAAATGGGCAGCCTCCCGCCTATGTAAAATCCTAATCATTTTCCAATAAAGTGTGGCAGGCTAGAGGGGCTGGTGGTTAGCCCAGAAACAGGTGGGTGGGCCAACATCAAACTGGCCCTGGGAAGACCCCTGTTACACAGATCAAGAAAAGTAATTATTTCTCTCTATTCTGCACTGGGACAGCCACATCTGTGTCCAGTTTTGGAGCCCCCACTATAGAGAGAATGTGGACAAGTTGGAGAGTCCAGTGAAGGGCAATGAAAATGATTAGGGTGCTGGGGCACATGACTTCTGAGGAGAGACTGAGGGAACTGCACTTATTTAGTTTGCAGAAGAGAGGACTAAGGGGGGATTTAATAGCAACCTTCAGCTACCTGAAGGGTGGTTCCAAAGAGGATGGAGCTAGACTGTTTTCAGTGGTGGCAAGTGACAGAACAAGGAACGATGGTCTCAAGTTGCAGCAAGGGAGGTTTAGGTTGGTTATTAGAAAACCTTTCTCACTAGGAAGGTGGTGAAGCACTGGAACAGGTTACCTAGAGAGGTAATGGAATCTCCATCCTTAGAGGTTTTCAAGGCCTGGCTTGACAAAGCCATGGCTGGAATGATGTAGCTGGGGAAGGTCCTGCTTTGAGCAGGGGGTTGGACTAGATGACTGCCTGTGTTTCCTTCCAACTATAATTTTCTGTGATTGTGTGATTTATGTCATTAATTCTTTTGTATTATTAAGATCAGTCTACTAATATTGTTCTATTAATGAACTTCTTTCATTCTCAAAAAGAGGACGTGGATACAGGATTTTAAAAATTTAATTTTGAGACAGAGGAAGGAGTCAAATTGCTGACAATCTAAGCACAGAGGAGTCTGAAAGAGAATGGATGTCATTTTATAAGATGTAAAACCTGCAAAATATGTGTTTTTTTAGATAATTAAGTTTAGGTGAGGTGATCTTGCTGAGCTCCACAAAGTATTTAGTGAGGTAGGTTATGCAAAACGGCTTCCTTTTGCTTTACTATCAGTTTCTATTTTTCATCAGACAATGTGTGTTTAAGCACTGCTTGAGTAATATCTTGCACAAGGAGATCAAAACACCTCATCCAGTGGTGAAAGGTAATGAAAAATGCCAGGATTTTTTTTCACCTCTTAGTCATTGTACATTCTACATATCTTAATTTAATTCCTTGCTCTGAATTATATTTCTTGTACTATACTAAATAATTCCTTTCCACACCTCAATCTTTGCAAACTGAAATGAAGATTGGCACTGTCTTGGGCACTGATTCTGTAAAATAGTGGGACTTCACAAGCATGTGCTGAAGGTAAGCATGTGCTCAAGTGCTTTGTGCACTGGAGCTATCATTTGGAAAGTAGAAAGAAAACAGAGCCATGTATATTGTCTTTGTCATTTTTAGAGTATGTGATTTGCCCAGCAGATGGCATCTGAACCCCACACACTGTAAACTAATACCCACATAATTCTAGCATATATTATTTTTCATTGCCAAAGCGATTGTTAGTTAACATATACCACTATGTTTTTATTAGTACTGGCTAAATGAGGTCACTCTGTCCTTGATTAATAAAGTGTATAATCCTTTTGGAAATATTTAGGCAGATACTTGTCAAACTGCTATTTTTCTTTTCCTGAATTGCACTCTAATCAATAACTCAGAATTTAAATTGCAAATCATGCATGTTTTATTGAAATTTATGGTTTTTTCTGCATTTTGTACATTCTGAAAATGATTTGCAGTTGTCAGTATAGGGATGAGAAAATAACAAGCTTAACTTGCCTTTTCTTTTTACTTTTCAAGGAGAATAAGCAATTCAAATGTACTGAAAATTATTACTGCTACAAAATGTGGCATTAATCAAGCACCTACCAATTCCGTTCACTGTGCTTTGGTATGTTCCCTACCAAGTTGGTTGACTCAGCCTTCTCAGCTTAACATTTCAGAAAGTAAGATCCAGGTAGGTTAAGGAATCTGAACATCAAGTACATTTGGTGCAATTGCTCTGCTGTACCTCCAGAGTGCAATGCTTACTCTGTCTTATACATGCTTTGTTAGGCTAGTGTATACAGTGCTGTAAAAATAGGATCAAATTCTCTGCTGTTGTAAAGTGTCTTTAAGGCAATGATACTATACCAGTTAATACCAGAAAAGCTTCTGGGCCCCAGTATTTTATTTAATATTAGATAATCTTATCACAAATGGAAGAAGTGAAGGATTGACATTGCACAATACACTCTTGGACAGCATACTCCTTTTGTTATGCATGTGTCTATGAGAAAACATTCTAAGTCTCTCTTCTTGTTCTGGATTAAACTTATAGACAGACTTGTTTCCTTCTAAACAATCCATTAATTTTCTGCATTGTACCTGGTGAAGAGAAACTGAGAAGCAAGCTTTTTTGAAAAATGATTTTAAGTGTTCTATATCCCACTGTCTGTGTGGGTTTAACTCACTATTTCTATTATTGTGAAAGAAGTAGATAAATCTAGTAACCTGCTAGTTGTGTCTGTTTTCCCCCCGCTCTGGAATCTTCCATCCTCCTTCATAAAAGTCAAATATCTGTTTAGATTAATTATGAATGATACACCTGAAGATTAGCTCCTTGATCGTTCCTGAAATTCCACAGTATAGTGCTTCTGTGGCTGGTTGTATAACTTTTTTGACTGTGTGCTCGTCAAAGCATACAGGTTAATGATAGTTATGTCTACATCTTCAAGCATTTTAGTACATTTGACTTTAGGCATATGAATAGTTCCACTGAAGTCAACAGGAATAGTCAACTATAAGTTTAATTACAGGCTCATACATATAGGCTTTAATCATTAATAGATGTGAATCTGTGAGATTTGTGTGCTGTCATCCCTGCTTTATGGTTAGGGAAGTAGACTACATATATTAGGCACAAAAAGAGACTAAACAGCTTCCACATGAGATGTCTGTGTAAGATCCTGAAAATACAGTGGGAAGACAGAATACCAAAAGCAGAAGTACTGGAGCACGCAGGACTGATGCACTTAGAAATCGCTATCAAGAACAGGAGGTTGCAATGGATTGGACTTGTCAGGAGAATGGGAGGAGACCACATCTCCAAGCATATTTTCTATAGTGAATTCGAGACAACTCTAGAAAGTGGGTTCATCCTCTATGGCTGGTGGTACCAGAATGTGTCCAAAATGATATGAAGTCATTCAACATC
This sequence comes from Crocodylus porosus, assembly GCF_001723895.1. Lineage (NCBI taxonomy): Eukaryota > Metazoa > Chordata > Crocodylia > Crocodylidae > Crocodylus > Crocodylus porosus. The sequence goes on along the minus strand of NW_017728906.1, from coordinate 183,764,664 downwards.
AATGTAGAAAACCAGGAGGAGCACACAGAATCCCATCTGATCTGGATGAAACAGTTGGCACTAGGTGCAGCTCAACACAAAGCAGCTTTGATTCAGAGAATGTAAGCAAAGTGAGAAAAAAGAAAGCAGCATGCTGTAAACTTGGACTCCAACTCAGACAACATACAAATCTGTGAAAATTGTGACAAGCTGTGTCACTCTTGAATTGGGCTTGTCAGTCACAAATGGATTCATCAGGCATCTAACTAGACCTTCTCGTGTACACCATGATCCAAAAGATCAACATTTGTCTACTATTAGGAAGCTTCCCAGAAAGACCCAAGGAGTCAGGTTGGTAAACATTTTGGTAAGCATGAGTCAATATACTCTGGATTGAGACCCTAATCCTGCAGCACTAGAGTTACCCCGCACTGAAGCCTGCACCTTGTGGACACCTACGAGGTTCAGGGATCCATGCTAGAGGATTCTGCCAAGATCAAGGCAATTGTAAATTTGTGTTTCTCCAGGAGATTAACAGGGATTCTACTGCTAGCAGGTTATAACATTATATAAACCAAAGTCTTTCTGGACCTCATGTTGTTACTGGAGACCCTCCTTGTTAGGATCTGTGGCTTTAAAGTTCATGCTGTGCCAAATTTCTTTATGGATTTCTATGCCTATATAAATTCCCCCTGCAGTTTCCATTTTCATTAGATTTTGTAAACTGATCAGAGTAGAAGTCAGTCAACAGTAGGTGTGTCTACATGAGACACTTAATGCCTATTCGATTAATTCTACTGCGTGTTTGTGCAGCTGGCAAAAAAGCTGTGCCAATGCGCAGTAGAATTTGCCTAATGCACATTAACATCACATAAAAAGTGTTCATCTATGCTAACGTGCAGTAGTGCTGATTGCGATGCATTAATGAACATGTAGATACACCCCAGATTCATTTAAGAGGATAATCGCTACACAGTATTGAACCCCACATAAAATAAGTAAGGAAGAACAGCAAGAACTTCCTTTGTAACAGCACCTCCTAATGGTTTTATTACATTTTCTGAGCCCCATTCAAACATGCCTTTGACCTGAACATTTGACTTAAGTGCATATTTCCCACTTCAAATCAGAAGTTTTGGACAAAAAATAATCCCTCGTTTTCCTTTCTCTTTAATAGTGTTACAATCTTTGCTCTGTTAAACAGCTACTCTCTTCTACTTCAGTAGTTTGTTTCAGTGATCTGTGAAGTGATTCCTGTATATTCAGGGCTGAATTCTTTTATTTCACTGTCACAGAAGTGTAAATCTGGGTAGAATTTGTGAAGTAATTTGGAATCCTTCAAGGTTGAAAGCAGTATGAAGGGCTAAAAACAGACACACTAAAGCAATTATAAGCATTTTCTGATTCCAAAGAAATTAGTATTTCAGCATCTTATTTTCTCTTCTTTTCTAACAAGGCCACTCATTTGACTGATACTACCTCAGAGAGGTGTTATAAAACCTGTTTGTGACTGTGAGATGCTATGGTGACGAGGGCCGGGTGAATATCTGATAGAAAAACAACAGGATAGTTTAGACTGTCTCATGAATCTATGCATCAAAAATAAATTGCATTAACATTAAAGTTGATATTAAACTGACATGCACAGCTAATTTGTACAACCCTTCATCAGGAAGCATGGAAGTACTCCCGAGGAAAGTGTTGTGTGGTTACTAACCTAAAATGATCTATCACCCAAGAACAGTTTGCTGCTGCTATGGTCAACTAGCTCCCAGTCCATCTGGGAAAAAGACACTAAGGCTGTGTGTAGACGAAACGAGAGGCTTGTGTGCACACCACTTTAAATGGTGTTGGTGTTTGCATGCCTAGGCGGTGTATTACACATTAATTTCAGCCTCTGTAGGAAATTTGGTGGCATAATGTGCCTTAAATGATTTGGGGCATAGCAAACTCCTTCAAGGAGTTTTAGCTTGCTGTTCCTACAGCTGTGGAGCAAAGCGCTGGGCTCTGTGCAGCTCCACGCTGTGCAGGAAACCCTGCAGGCAGCAGCCCAGAAAAGCAGGCTCCACGTAAGAAAAGTGGCGAGCCTGATCTTCTCCCCTCCCCCCTGGAGCCTACCTGCCTGCCTGAGCCGTGGGGTGGAGGGAGCTGCTGCTACCATGTAGGGAAACACCAGCCCCCCCTGCAGCCCAGGGACTGCTCTGCCCACCTTTCCCTGCCGGAGAAGCAGGTAAGTCAGTGTGGTGTGTGTACGACACAGGGGTTTAATCAGCTCTAAATTGAAGTGGTGTTTTTTAAAACCCACTGCTTCACTTTAGGGGCCCTGTTTCATCTACACATGCCCTGAATTTGGGATCCCAAAATTCTCATATCTGCATATTACTGGTACATTGTTGCTATGTTACCTAGCCAATGCTCATTCAGAATATATTAGCACACAGTTTATTTTTTTGTGTTCTACTAGTTCAGGCACATATATATGCATCTACATGCTGCAGGTCAATAATATGCTGAGACATTTTGCGGCTGTTCTGTGTGTGCTTGCTCTCAAAGCTAAAATTTGGGACTTAAAATCCAGGTTTTGGGGGAATGCAATTAAGTGACTTGATTTTTCAGAACTGTTAAGTTACAGAAACCAAGTTTGAAAATTGAGTAATTGATTCAGTAATGTTTAGAACTTACCCAAGAAACCCGAGAGAAAAGGTAGTATCGGCTGAGGTACATACAAAGAATTATTTTTTAACTTGATGGTGCTATTAAGGTGTCTAAGCAAGAAAAGAATATTCTAAAAATGACCTGCTACTGAAGTATTAGACTTTTTTTAAAGTACCAAAAAGCACCTATCTAAAGTAATCACAAAATGCTACAAAACCCTATTGAAACATAATGATAGTGTTATAAACCCACTTAGAAGACAGCTCTGCTAAAACTATAGTGACATAGCCAATAAGATATGCAAAGAGTGATTTCAGGCTGATTCAAGTTTATTATAGTCCTGACTAACTCATCCACAGAGAGTCTCACTTTTCTGGCCCACCTGGTAGATCTGCTGTCTGTGGACTACAAAATGTTACAGATCTCATCTCAGCTGCTCTTAATGTACATTTTGCCATCACATTGGGGACTTTGCTAATTGGTTAAGTATGTTCTAGTGCCTGGCCACCAGCTGCCAGACACAACATTGCCTACTGCTGCCTTAATGCTGTTTGTTACAATAGTTATTTTGTCTGTCTTATGGACTTCTCTGCCACCAGGAAGAAAAAGGCAGTCTGAGACTATTTTGACCCTTCTGCTCTTCTTTCCCCGTCAAAAGTCTAAATTGCAATTAGGAATTTCAGCAACTTTCATGGATTCAGACAGCAGTTGAATAAATTTCCATAGAGATTTTTTTCCCCTAGTAACAGAGAGATCAGTAGTCCCCAGGAAACCAGTCTTTACCAGAAACTAGTAGATTGTGGTATTATTGTTGTTTAGTCATAGATGAGTAACAAAACTGCAACAAAACTTGCAACAAAACTGATCACTTAATATGTACAAATGGCTAGATCAGGGGTAGACAGCATTTTTGGCCAGAGTGCTGAAAAAATGGTTATGTGTACCTTGTAAAGTGGTGGAGTGCTGGCATGCCAGAAAAACAAAACCAGGGCAGGGGGTACATGGCAGGACACACTGCATATTGGTATAGTTAACACTCGTAAATGCTGCTTTTCTATGGTAAATACCAGGTTTTCTAAAAATTCTAAACCTGGTGACAGTAAATAACACTTCATATATTACCTTTATTCTTGGGTATTATTTTTTGTTAAGCATGTTGTGATGAGAGAGAGAAAAAAAGAGAAAGAAGAGGGAAAAGGAGAGGAGAGAGAGGAAAAAAAGAGAGGAGAGCAAAAAAAAGAAAGAGAAAGAAGTAAAGAAAGAAAAAGGGGAAAGAAAAAAGAGAAATAGAAAAGGAGAAAGAGAAAAAAGAAAAAGAGGGAAAGAGAAAAGGAAAGAAAAAATGAGGAGAGAAGGAGAGAGAGAGAGAGAGAGAGAGAGAGAGAGAGAGAGAAATGGAAAAAGAGAAAGAGCGTATGTCCCTCTCTGCCACTGTTTCCCATGGCTATTGGCTATGGCTTGGGCCCACTGGTCCAGCGCAGTGTCCAGCAGATGGAGGCAGCGACACCCCAGAAGCAGCCATTGGGGTGCTCAGGCCTCCCAGATGGTCCTGGAGCAGGGGAAGCCTAGGGCCAGGACTGGGAGAGAGGGCCCAGTCAGGGCTCAGGCAGACAGACACCCCATCCCACCTGGGGGAGGGGGCAGTACTAGGGCACCAAGCACTGGGGCAGGTGCTCAGGGCAGGGTCTGGGCAATGCAGGGAGATGCAGGTGCAGGAGGAAGGTGCTGCAGGCAGGCTGGCCCAGCTGGGCCCTTGAGAAGGTGGCAGCTGTAGGAGAGAGGGGACTGCCCTGGGACTCTGCAGACTCGGGCTGTGGCAGGCAGGCAGGGGCACCCAGGAGCACCTGAGGTGGGACCCAGCCTGGACTGGCCATCCCCACACTGCTCCGTGGGGATGGGCTGCAGCCGCCCTGCCCTTGAGGGAACACTCCCTGGCCGAGACGGGACATTCAGGGGGCTCCCAGCTCCGGGCTCGGCCTCTCTGTGCACTGGGCACAATGAGAGCAAGGCGGAGCTGCCCCCGGTGCAGGGGCCTAGCTGTGGGAGCCCCCTTGGCCCTGGGAAAGGCCGCCGCAGGCAGCGCTGAGGACTGAGCTGGCTGGGAGCCTGAGCACAGCAGCCCTGTGCAGCACTTGCCTCGGCCCCTGGAGAGGAGCTGTGGGTGGGCAAAGCTGGGGCCCAGGCAGGCTGGGGCAGCTGTGGCAGTTGTTCCTGGGGCCTGGGAGGCTCCCACAGCCAGGCTTCTGCACTAGGGGTGGCTCTGCCCCGCTCATGCTGTGCCATGTGTGCAGGGAGGCTGAACCCGGAGCCAGGAGCCTCCCAAATCTGGTGTCCTGCCCCAGCCAAGCAGACCGTCTGCACCACATCTCTGTGGAGCTGCACGGGCTTGGCTGGGTCCCACCTTGGGTGCTACTGGTCACCCCTGTTCACCTTCCAGCTACAGCCTGAGCCCATCCATGGAGCCCTGGGGCAGCCCGCTTCCTGCCCAGCTCCTTTGTTCCCAAGGGGCTGGCTGGGCCAGCCTGCCCACTGTGCCTTCCCCCATTCCTGCTTCTCCCCATGCTGCTGGACCCAGCCCTGAGTGCCCAGCCCTAGCGCTCGGTGCCCCAGTACTGTCCCGCCCAGGTGGGATGGGGCACCCTTCTGCCTGAGCCCTGACTGGGTCCAGGGCTCACCCACCTGCTGGGAGCCTCCAGCGCTGTGGCCCTGTGCAGTGACTGCTTGGGCCCCGGCCCCACCCACCCGCAGTTCCCCTCCAGGGGCTGGGCAGTGTGGGGTGGCCCAGCCCAGGGACAGGGGGCAGGTCATCCAAATGCAGACGGTGACCCTGCCTGAGTTCTCCTGACTCTACCTTGGTGCCTTCTGCAGTGGTAGGACCTGTGGCTACTCTGGAGAGCCTGGAGCAGAAACTTAAAAATATTTTTTTTAAAAAACAATTTCCTTGCACACATCCTGGCGTGCCAGGGAAAATGTCTCTGTGTGCCACTAATTGGCACATGTGCCAGGGTTTGCCTATCCCTGGTCTAGATTGTGCTTGTATGGGCTGGTGGTGAGCTACAATACCTCCAGGGGAAGTCAGAAGAATTTTTTTTCCCCTCAGGAATGCATAAGCCCTCTCCAAATTCTGTAGTGCACAATCTTCACAACTACATGATCAATCTCTGGCTACTGTAGAAGAGGGGCTGCCACCAGCGGACCAGGATGACACTCCTGTTTTGCCTGTACTCATCCTATCAGGTGCTGACCCCCTCCTGAAAAGTCTTCCATTTCCTCTGTTCCAGATTACTTCCACTGAAGCCAAAGACACAGCCATAACCAAGAGACGCTCAGCACCTTTTAGACTCTGGCCCTCAGCTATTAGCTGTGCCATTCAGTATATAGCTTCCAACTCCAATTTTCTATGATACTGTGTTTCTCTTAATATCAGTATCAACACAAATTCAGTTTTAATTCAATATTAAACAGTTGTATAAAACATTATTTTTAAAAGTTAAAATGTAGGGACAGATTTTCAAATGGGGCCTCTGTCTGACCATGAACTGGAAGCTCCTGGGTGCAAACAGGTGTTCCCTGCACCCTGTGTAGGTTTAGGCATCTTACTTTAAACTGCCTAAACCTAGACTGGGAGCAGTGTGTGAAGCTCCTTGCTGCTGTGGGGAGCCCAATGCAAGTTACTTGTCATTGAGGTAGGGGCTGGCTAGACTGGGGGGAGGGCTGGCATGTGTGTGGGGGGGGATGGCAGGTCTGTGGGAGAGGGTTAGTGGTCTGTGGGGAGGAGGAGGGTTGTCCAGTTGGGGTGGGGGTTGGAGATATGCGGGGAGCTAAAAATAGGCCACTCAGGGAGATGGGAATACCAGAGCCCCAGGGCTTGGGTGAGTGGCTGAGGTTTCTCAGCTCCAGGGCTGGGCTGCAAATGTGTACAGGTGTTTGAGAAATCAGGTTAATCCCTTCCTGGATCTTAATGTAATACCTGTACATACCTCCATGAAAGATAATTGTAGGAACTATCAAAAGTAGGTTCCTTTAGATGTTGATCTGCCTGATTTGTAAATACAATCTAATAATTGGATGTATATGAACTTTTAAAAGTGAGTAGGGATTTTTGGGTGGTTCATTTTTATGTGTTCAAATTTTAGCCATATTAAAAGTCTCTATTTACCATGCCCTGACTCTCTGAAAAGCAGGCCTCCCTAAGTGGGCAATCAAAAACTGGAGAACCCAAAATCAACTTTGAAAACCTTAGCTCTTTGTTTTATTTTGTTTTGTTTGTACCTCCTTTTATTCAGCAGAAAATTGGAAACACTGAAGAAAAAATTAGGCGTGTAGTGTGTATATTACAGTAACTGTATTTCCCAGTATGCTATCATGACATTTTATTTATATTTTTATTTCAGAAGAGTTGTAATGACAAATTAGTAACTTTCTAATGGCTAAATGGCTTGCCATTGCCAATCAAAACAGGCTACCTAGTCTATTGAGCTTGTAATTGCTATATGTTGAGCATATCACAGCCTGCTTGGTTTTCTGTTAGAGTTCCCTGAATGTTCTCATCTCTGATTTCTTCCGATCTAACACATTATTTTAATAAATGTTTCAATACCTATATAGTGGATAAATAATATTTACAGTAATTCCTTAAGAAGAAATACATGGCCTAGGGACAAAGGGTAAAGGGACTGATTTTCATTGCTAAATCCAAGTCCAGCACTGGTCAATAGCAATGGAATAGCAATTGCCATCTGGTTGTAGGCCGAGGTTCTCTATGAAATGAATTGGTAGCCTCATTTAATTCGAAGTAGGCAAGTCACCTATATCCTAAAGTCACTAGTACAGAGCTGGAAATGGCTCTAATGAGCACAGAAATTTCACAGGCAAAGTGCTGAATGTACCAGGATACTGAACTACTGTTTCATATCTAAGGGGGGTTCCCCCTGGATAAGGATAAAGAACACTGTTAAACAGCAGCTGTGTTTCCATTGCTGCTGTATACTCCGTTTTGCAGGAGAACCCAGTTGCTGGGATAGTGATCAATCTGGCAGTTTTTAAAAATACCAGCTTCTGTCTACATGCACCATGCCCTATTTTGAGTTAAGTGGTGCATCAAAATTCAAACTAGAGATAGTGGGCCTATTAGACAGGGGGCTAAAGCTCAAATGATGGTGACAATGGAGCCAGTAATAAAGAGGAGAAAACAGTACCTCAAGTTATGACTGCAGTTACTCTGTGCTGTTAATCAAATCAGTCTATGTAGACCAATACTGTGTCACAATTGGTGTGTTGACATGTGCAATTTGACGCGATAAACTTTGGAGCACTTTGAACCAGAATGCACTGCTCCTGGGCGCAACATCTATATGTGCTCCCAGGATAGCAGCCCTTTGAGCTGGGGCAGAACAGCCACACGCTGGCGGGGGTCACAGGGAGTCAACCCCAGGCTCCAGATGGCAGCATCAGGCAGTGGAGGAGCTGGCTGGGGCACGAGGGTGCAGAACCTACAGGGCTGTGTGGCTACCTGGCAGGTAGCCCCCACACTTTAGCACTCTCATGCCGCAGCCAGCCCCTATCACTGTCTATATGTGCATTTCAGTGCAGTTACTTACTCTGCCATACGGTAGTACTGTCCTAATACGGCACATGTGTAGGCAGTGACACTACTGCGGAGCTAACTAGTTTACTCCATGGTAAAGTGCATATGTAGATGCACCCAGTGTGATTCACATTCACCTGAGGTGGGCTAATGTGAAGGGAGGAAATTGAATTTACTATCTTGAGCTAACTGTAACAGTAAAGACAACCCAACAGAAAAAGGTTTGGTATTAATCCTGGGAAGTCAACAGAGCTGTTTACAACTGGATGTTGAGAATGGGAGGGGAGGGGGGGAAATGCTGTTTGTCATGCTTAGTGCTGGGACAAATTTGTGAGTTACAAACCATTTAAATCGATGGGAGATCTGTAGTCAGACGGAATAATAGGTATTAAAAATAAAATAAAAGAGAAATCTGAAAACAGTCCAGGAGAGTAAATGCTGTTGGCTGTCAGCCATAATTTGTTTAGATAGAAGAGGATATGTCAAGCAGAGATAGGTGAGTTCTGTAAGCAGTCTTTTCAATTTCTGAATAAATTCACTTTGTGTTCACACCTCACTTGTATTTGCTTTCCACAGCTATTCTAGCCATGGGTGTACAGATAGCAACATTCAATGAAACAGGGAGTTTTAAGCAAAAATTGCAGAACATTGGCAGAAAGTAAATTAATTTGAATATTCACAACAGAAAATGGGTTTTCAGGATTATTCTCATTAAAATATGGAACAGAAACTTGCCATGTGACTTAGGTCTATTCAGATTAGTTCACATTTCAATAATAAACCATACTGAAAGAATTCCTGATCAAGTAGATGAGGCCCTGGAACAAGGAGATGGAAATTCCTGATCAAGAAGATTCATAGATTCATAGATTCAGACTATAAGGCTGGAAGGGACCTCCAAAGATCATTGAGTCTAGGCAGGAAAGACAACCGTCCAGTCCCCTCTTGAAGATTTCCAGGGTAGGTGATTGCACCACCTCTGACGGGAGCTTATTCCGCAGTCTGGACACCCTGATTGTGAAGAAGTTTTTCCTAATGTTGAGCTTGAAACAGTCTTCCAGGAGTTTCATATATTTCATAGACATTAGGGCTGGAAGGGTCCTTGCAAGATCATTGGGTCCAGCTGCCATGAGTTTGTGGCCATTACTCCTGGTTTTCCCCAAGTGTGCTCTGGTGAACAGTTGTTCACCAAGTCCTTGATGTACTCCCATGATGTAGTGTCAAGCTGCTACTAAGTCCCCTCTCAGCCTTCGCTTTTTCAGGCTGAAGAGTCCCGGGTCCTTCTGAGACTTCTAGAAAAAATAAGCAATTTCACAGTTTGATTATCTTTAGGTAATGCTGCAAAGGCATGTTTTTTTAGAAAAGCTGTCCAGTATTGTGAGAATGACATTTGTAGTACTGACATGGTTATCTACCCAACATTGTTAATTGGGTAGATAATCCTCTTTCTTCCATAAAAAGCAAAAAACAAAAAAAACCCCAAACCCACACAACCCTAACCATGAACAAATTCATCCAACAAAAAACCTCTACCCCAAGCAGAAAGAAGAATCAATGGCTCTGTTAAGCCTGTTAGGGACTTCACTGTTGCTAATGTACATGGAAGATCCGCTGATATTGTGGAAAGGGATGGCAAGATCCAGTCCTAATGGAGACGGATCAAAATTTATTTAAAGAAAGTTTGGCAAACTCTTTCAAATATGTCTTACAGGTTCATAGTTTCTTCGCAGACAAGAAAGAGTGAAAATTCATCAATTCAACTATGCAACACAAATTATTCTTTCAGCTTTAATGTCCTTTAAAGTTAGGGGATGCCACATATAAGCTACCACAAGACAATATTGGAAAGCAGGTCAGATCTGTCCATTTTGTTCTACATCTCCTCTCTGGCTGTTATTTAGATAATCACTTAAGAAACTACCTATGAACTTTGCTGAATAAGCATAAACTTAAGCAAAGTGTGAAATACTTGCTTAAGTTTTTTGTTGTGTTGACACCTCAGATATTAAAGAAGAGAAACACAGATTGTGCTTTGGCTTTGCTGCTTGCTATTTGACATTGCTCTTGAATTCTATTCATTAGCCAATATGTTGTTTCATATTCCATCCTCAATATTACTAATGGTATCCAAGTGATCCTTTTGCCTCTGAGCCAGTCATAATTAATGCCATCACTACAAAATTTAAGGCAATGACAGGAGACATGAACTTCCAATTGCACAACTTGGAATTGGGAAAAGAGTGGTTTGTCATCTTATCCATTCCTTGAGGATTAATATAGGATTGTTTCTGGAATATGGTTTTGAGCATGAACAACTCATGCCTCCTGAGGCTGGGGGAGCATGGCGACTGCCCACAGGTGGCAAGGGTCATGTTGGTGGCAGGGGCATGGTGGTAGTGAGTGGGGCTGCCTGCTGGCAGCCATGATGATGTGGGTGGCAATGGTGGGCCGAGTGGGGACTGCCTGCAGGTGGCCGTGGCGGTGTTGGCAGCGAGGGGGCGGAGGGTGAGCGGCAACTGCCTGCAGATGCTGGCAGCAATGGTGGCAGCAGCCAATCTCAGGAGGTGTACACGCTCCCCCATTCCCCCCCCCCCCCATGTGTTGCCTGTGCTTTTGAGTGTTTTCTTTCATCCATGCTGTGACATGCCCCAACCCCAGATGTGGTTGTTTGCACCTCTGGGACATACTCCTTGGGTTCTCCCACACCTTCAGGATTGTCCTTCTGCCCCAAACCTCTCCCTGTTGTCACTGCTTGACCACTGAGAACTGGCTAGGGTATGCCAGACCAACTCCTTGGCCTTGCCCGTCTTACCCAGCCTTGCCAGATCTTAGTAGAGGGAATTTTGGCAGTTGGGCCCTTGTTTGGTCATGTGTTTAAAAAAAAAAAAATCCTTCCTTCCTCAGATGAAGCTTGTCCATATGGTCAAATGCTCTGGAATCACAGTTATCACTGACAATAAATGGGTTAGAAAGATAACACAAAAATGTATTATGAAAAACAAGAACAACCATAAGAAATCAGTAACTGTATTTTGAGATATAGGCAGATATATAAGAATAAACAAACAAAAGAAAATGGCAGAACAATAACTTGTTCTTACCTTGCAACTTAAATCCAAGATTGCTGTTCTTAGCTCAACAGGTTAGCAAACAGCCCCTGCCCCTCCTAGTAGCTTGCTTTACTCAGCCCATGGTTGACAGCCAACAGCCTTCCCTGTGCCCAGGAAGACTAGACAGTGACCTGCTCTCAAGGCAAGCCTTAAGTACAATTTCCTTTCTGGTCATTTCTATAGCTCCCTCATTGGATTCTCAGGGCCCCCAGTATACATATAACTTCCTGCACCCCCAAAGGTGCATGTTTATCAGACTGAAAAGTTTTCCCAATCTAATTAAGACCAGGAGAATATGTGCATCCTTTCAGATGTGGAGAAAACTAAGCAAGCATCCCTAAGATGCCATCTCTCATTGAATTTCCTCCTCATGAGAAGTGTTCTTCCTGTTCCAAGGTGCTGCATATATTAGGGTTTCTCCTTTTAAAATGTAAATTTGTCATTGTCTGGAAGGCATATTTCTGAATGAACACATTCCTGTCAGATGCTAATTCTTCAGCCATTTAAGCTTTCAGCCTTTCCTAGGAAACTCATTGTTTATCACTTGAAAGTCATTATCATATCTCGCAATCCTGGCCCTAATATAACATATAAGAAATACATTTTAGGATGCATATAAGGATGATATACCTTGATGTTACCTATCTGTAGAGACTACTTATGCTGTATCAGTGAAACAACCCCAAGTAACCATGCAAGACACCCCACAAACTCCTCAGATTCATGACACATGCCATTTTTAAACTACTTAGGCAATAAGGCTTCCATCATTTCCCTTGAGAAAACTCCTGCATAATTTAATAGATCTCACTCTTTAAAAGTCTTTTCTCACCATTTTGGCAACACATTAATTCTACAGCTAGCACTATCGGCAGCAGCTTCAGAATGAAATAGAAAGAAGAGACAAAATGGGAACAGTGAGCAGAGAAAATTGGTTCTTAATTTTGCTCTCGGCAGCCTCTCTGCTAGCATTTCCTCTAAATAGAAGGGATTAACCTGCAGCCATTTCTCTTTAAGACACAGCAAAGGTAAAATGTGAACTGTACCTGTAATGATTCTGAGACTGTCCATATTAAGATATCACTGCTGCCAGCTAAATAATCAGCTTGTGATACAGATAACAGAATTTAGGACTTCACTCCTGGTGGGAGTAATATTTGGACTAGACACTAGACCGCTGCATAACATCTTGGAGAAGGCAAGAGGAGGGGGCGGTGGTATACATATGTTTGTAACATATGCCGGGTCATCTAGCCCAGTCTCCTGTCTCTGACAGCGGCATATACTGGATGCTTTACAGAGAGAATATAGGATGGAATGATCCTTCCATCCCTTGTCCACACCATTCTGGATATTCTGAGTAGGTTATTTTCCTAACGTGCTTAGTGCTTCTATCCTCCATAAATTTGTCTAATCCCTAATTGAATTCCATTATACTATTGATGCCACAGTTTCTGATAGCAATTCATTCGATCTACTAATTATACTTTAGGTAAAAATGTACTTCCTTTTTTTGTTTAAACGTGCTGCCTGATAATTTCATTGAAACATTATAAATAACAATTCCCTACCCCCTTTCTCCACATCATGCATGATTTCATAGGCTATGATCATACCTTTCTCTACTAGCAAAGGTATTTCTCCTTCATTAAAGTCAATGGGATTAGTTACATGCTTAAAATGAAACATGTTCTCATTTATTTGTCTTTACTGTGCTACAGTTTTCAGCATTTTGCAGGTTCAAAAACTCAAGGCAAAATCCTACTCTTAGAGTGCAATAACTTACTGCTCAGTAGAGTTGGTGGGCACTAACCATGATGTGACGCTACTGTGCAGTAGAGTCTGAAAAAAAAATGGGAATGGTACTGAGCAGTAATACCAGTTACCATGCAGTCATTTAGTACTTGGTTATGCAAGTAATAAATGACTGCACAGAAACAACTGCAAAGTCCACTGCTTCTGTAGACATGGCCCTAATTAAGTAAATGCGCATTGACTTCAATAAGAAAAGGAGTAATTCCCATAAGCAGTTTATGGCTGAAGTGCCTAAATATGAAATATAGTAATAATAAAAACAAATTTAGATTATAATGGTGCCCCAAACTTGGCAGGAACTTTATAAATGTAGAGGAAGATACCATTGGAAAGAGCTTTCAGCACAAGAGGAAAAGAAATATGAAGGAAAACAGAAAGGGATCCAAAAGGCAAGCAAAGTGTTCGCTATATGGACAAACACAGGGCCAGTGAGTTCCAGTTTAAAGTAAGTGGGTTCAGATCCGTGGTGGGTATAAGTAGTCATGGCTCTGTTGGAGTTAAGGAAGTCAGCAGACATCAGATGAGAATATGTCTCAAAAACTGTAATATAATTAGTTTATAAGTTATAAAAGATAATTCCTGTAAGTATTCCTTTCAGAGGTGTAGTTTCTGTGCCAAATGCTAGAACAGCCCTGGATGACAACTGCTGAATATATTGTATACTCCAATATGCACTGAAGTTAATCTAATGGTGGCACTTATGCTATGAAGGAGAATCGGTATGGGTAAGAACACTCTAGAAACACTCATTGACTAGTATTACTATTGATCAGTGTGGGGACCAGAATTTCCATTTCACAGGAATTTCTGATATTTTGAAATGTGTTTTTGTTTTGAATTGGAATTTTGAAATTTTATATAAAATGAAACTAGTAATTTATTCTTTATTTTCAGTTTCAGTTTTCTCATTTTTTGTGGAGAAATGAATTTTGAACAGTAATTTTGAAAAGATAATATGAAACATTTCAAATATTTAGACCTTACTAAAATATTATTTCAAATTTTGTTCAAATTAACACATTTCTGCAGAATATATTGATTTCAGTAAATCATCAATTTCCAAGAGAAAAAATTCTCCATCGTTTTTAATTATCTACATTTATTACAATTTTTACTCAAGAACATTAATTATACCCTACATAAGTTGAAACTCCTCCAGCGTTTCCACAAATCTTTCTATAATCGCTGCTTGTTTAATAGTTATTATTTTTTTTTAATTTTTATTTTTATTATTACCACCCTGGTTTTACAAATGTAAAGTAAATGTAAATGGTACGTCAGCTATAAAGTCAACATTATTAATTTAATTCATGCTCACTCTTGATAGAAGCACATTTATATTTCATGGTTTCTAAATTCAAAGTACTGTAATATCCAGATCTGGATGGTTGCTTTCAGGGCAAAATGATAAACAGCATTGTCTCTTGCAGTTAGACAGCAATACTTGAGATCAGTCCATTCAGCAACAAATCAAAAGATTTATATTAAGTAGGAAAGTCATATTAATCTTGCCTAGGTAGCACCAATGTAGGAAACTTGTTTAAAACCAAACCTAGAAACCTATGAGAGAAGCAGATTATATTTCAGCCTGGAGAAGTCATATTAACATAATAATGTAAAAGGAAGTAAACTGTATGTAATTTTAGATTTTTTTTTGCTTGAAAACAGAAAAATCTGTAAGTACAGTAGTGACAAAAATAATGTGGTTAGCTGGTATTCTGCAGGTTCGCTACCCTTGTGGTCTTGACAGAACACATCTGAAAAGATGTATTACAGTGCATAAAAAGTCTTTGTTATAGGTATAATGCTTCTAGACCTAATATTTTATCTTCTGTAAATTTTTATATAGTGGAATTTTAGATATTATATGGTATAGTAGCTTGCTTTACTTATAGTGAAGAAAAATGAGTATTTAATGCAATGTGATAAATGCTGCAGAGATGTTATATATATATATATATATGCGTGTTGGGGGTGTGTGGGGGTGTGTGCGCACACACGTGTGCGTGTTTGTATTAGGGTTGCCAACTCTGTCTGAATCTATTTCAGGAGGTTTCATCACATGACATAATGACATTCATACACAGTGCAGTGTAGCTTAGTAGACTAAAGAAACAACACCAACATGCCTGTGACATATAATGCCAATATGCCTGTGAGAGACAATGCCAACATGCCCATGACACACAACATGAACATGCCTGTGTGCTTGCGTATATTATGGATTATGGGGTGTAGACTACATCAGGAAGGCAAATGCACATTGCTATTACATTTTAAAAATGCACTGGACCACTGTATAAATTGGATTCAACATTTAATGTTTATTTTAATTAGTGCCCTGTCATTTATCTCTCAGGTGACTCTCAGCAGTTTCCTGGAGATTTATTTCTAATTTCTGAAGACTCCAGGGAGATCCTGGAGGGCTGGCAACCCTAGGGTGCTTCCAGACGAGCATGATTGTGTGGTATGTGGCACTGCAGACCTGTCAGGTGTTCCCTGTGCTGTGAAAAAAAAGTGGGGAGGTGCACAGGGGAGCAGCTTGCACCACCCAAAACCAGAGCATGGCCAGCTGGAGCCACAATCCAGCTGGCGGACAGGCTGTAAGCAGCAGGATCACCACAGCTGCAGCACCCTGAGTCCCCCAGGACTCTGGGTAAGGTTTCTGGGGCCTGCACAGTTGCTGGCCCCAGCTTCCCCTCCCCACCTGGGGTAGCCTGCTGTGCTCCACAGGGTGCATGGCACAGGTGTTCCCCAGGGACAAGCAGCAGCAGCAGCAGCACAAGGTGTGCCACTGCTTTTTGTCTCCAGGGAAACAAATATCCACATTCATGTGGATGTGGCCCTAGTGGGTATGTACACAGCCGGCCTTAGGGAAAACGGCTCCCCTGGAAAAATTATTTTGGTGCCCCCACAGTGTCCCACACCCAAGTCACCAGTGCTGCTGCCCTGCTGCAGAGGGGCCCCATCTGATGGACTGGGGAGCTGGGCAGGGCACCTGCTTGTGGGCAGGGACTGCCATCTGTAACTTCATGGAGCCAAAGTGCAGGGAGCAGGAGCCTGCAATGAGTGGCTGTCTGGCATGGGAGGTCTTGTGCCCTGTGGCTGCCATGGGGCTCCTCTAGGGCCCATTGGTGATGTGTAAGGGCTGCAGGCGGGTGCATGTGCACCCCATGAGTGTGGTGGCGCACCCCCTATGGAAAGGTGCGCCTGTGGGCAGTTGCCACTTGCCACCCGTCCCCCCTCATTGCTGACACCACCGGCAGTATCTGCAGGTGGTTCATGATCGCCACTGGCCACCGCCAATGCTGTCGGCAACATCTGTGGGTGGTTGCTGACTGCTGGTTGGCACTCGCCACCCCGCACCGCCACCGCTGACAGCACCACAGCTGCCTGCCACGGCTCCCCACTTACCATCGCCACGCTCCCACCCCCAACAGCGCTGCTGCTTGGCATGCAGCATTCATGCTAGGGCCTGGCATGCAGCTGGATGCATGCAGGTGAGAGACTACTTTGCTAGAGCCCTCCTCTACTCTCCCAGGCTGGAGGCGTCCTGCATACGCCAGTCCAACCCACCCTATCCCACCCTGCCCTGCCCCACCTAGGTGGAAGCAGGTGCTACTGCCATCATAGGTGATGTGTAGGGGGAGCTCCGGGGGCACATGCCCCCCTGAGCTTGGCCTCCACTGAAGATGCTGCTGGCTTCTGTGGCTGGTTGACACTTCCCTCCCCCCCTGCTGACAATGCAGTCACCAGAGGATGCGGGCAGTCCCTGCTTGCCACCCCTACCCCTTGCTGCTGGCATCATTGGCTACGGGCAGTTTCCGCTCAGTGCCACCAATACCACTGGTGGTGACTGTGGGTGGTCCCTGCTTGCCACCATGGTGCCCCCCAGTTGCAGGAGGCACCAGTCATTCATGAGTGCCATTACTACCCCGGCACATGGAATTTTGGGCAGTCCGCTCTGCCCCACCAAGGCCCCCGCATTATGTAGGCCTCTGAGCAAAGGCCCAGGCCAGCACCACTACCTGCCACTTGCAGCACCCATGTGTGTTGTGTGTGTGGTGGCACCCTGACCGTAGCATCCTGAGCAGTTACCCACATCACCCACAGCTAATATATATCTATATTGATATCCATATTGCTATCAATATACATCTATATATAAAATATACTTATTCATGAACTTACAGCTCTCTCTCTCTCTATAATATACATATTATATATTATACTTATACTTGGAGCTCTGTATATATCGTATACTTATTCACAGACTTAGAGCTTTTTCAAACTACATATATGCATAGAGGATTGGATAAAAAGAAATATGACTGATATACAGATATCTTCTTTATGCTTTCTTGCTATAACAGTGGCATGTTTTAGAGAATTCTTTGTGGTTTTTTTGGTTGATTTCCTTGTAAGTTTACAAGATAAATCAATTAACAACAAGACAGTTTGGAAAGAATCCAGCACAGAGCAACAAAAATAATTAGAAGCCTAGGAAACATGACTTATGAGCAGGGATCCTGGTTTTCTCTGATAAAAAAATCCCCAATTTTCAGACTAAAAAAAAGTAACTCAAAATCCACATTTGTCTATGATTAAAATCAAACACCACATATTTTAATATTATAAAAGTCTAAGTCTGTCCGTCTGTCTCTAACGCTTTATTCACACTCTGACTGGCTGATGTAAACAGCCAATCAGAGTGCTCCCACCATGGGGGACCACCGCCATGATTCCGAAGCTGCGCTGAGGACTGGATGGGGGTGGGGTAGCTGAGGCCGATGTTGAGGCCCAGACAGGGGTGGGGGAGCCAGGGTCAGCGGCGCTGGCCTTGGGTCCCCCACCCCGCTTCCTGCAAGAGGCAGAACAGCGGCATTGTAGGGCGTTAGGTGGTGGCTCTCCATCCCAGCCCTCTCCCCCTGTCATTGTTGACAGGCAATTGGCTAGTATATCTATACCAATCACAGAATCATAGAAGCTGGGTCGGAAGGGACCTTGTAGATCTTCAAGCCCGACCCCCTGCCTGGCCGGGAGAAAAAGACTGGACGTAGATGAGTCCAGCCAGGTAGTCATCAAGCCAGGGGGCACTAGGGGAAACAGTGTCTCCCCTAAACCCTTCTGGTCCCCCCTAGTGAGTTTATACACTATCACCAGGTCCCCCCTCAGACTTCTCGTGTGAAGGCTGAACAGGTTTAGGTCCCGCAGTCTTTCAGTGTAGGGTCTGCCCTGTAGTCCCCGGATTATGCGTGTGGCCCTCCTCTGGACCCTTTCAATGTTGTCCACATCCCTCCTGAAATGGGGCGCATAGAACTGGATGCAGTACTCCAGCTGTGGCCTGACCAGTGTCGCATAGAGGGGGAGGATCACCTCCCTGGCTGTACTTGAGATGCATCTATGGATGCATGACAAGGTCCGATTAGCCCTGCCAACTGAGACCTCGCATTGTCGGCCCATGTTCATCTTGGAGCCAATAATGACTCCAAGATCCCTTTCTGCCTCTGTGCTCTCA
>NW_017728906.1:183734237-183745295 GCF_001723895.1 Crocodylus porosus | reverse complement strand
GGTGTTTTATTTTAATCATGGACAAATGTGGATTTTGGGTTACTTTTTTTAGTCTGAAAATTGGGGTTCTTTTTATCAGAGAAAACCTGGAATCCTGCTTATGAGGAAAGGCTGAGAGAGCTAGGGTTATGTAGTCTGAGAAAGAGAAGATGGGGGTGGGGGGTAGGATTTGATAACAGTTTTCAAATACCTGAAGGGCAATGAAGAGAGGATGGAGGTGGGCTTCTCTGTGGCTGTAGGAGATAAGGGTAGGAACAATGTCCTCAAGCTGCACCAGGGACAATTTAAGTTGGAGGTTAGGAAGAATGGACTATGGGGGAGGTCAAGCACTGGATGAGGCTACGTAGAGAAATTGTGGAATTACCATCCTTGGAAGCAGGTTAGGCAGACACTTGATAGACATTTGGTTTAGTTAGGGATGATCCTGCCTTGAGCAGGGGGCTGGACTAGATGACCTTGTGAGGTTACTTCCAGCCCTACTTTCCTGTGATCTTGTATTGTGCAGAAATATTAGCTAAGGGACATGAGAGAGGTAGTGTTTAATTCCCACAGTCAAGGGTGGATCCAGAATTTTGACAAATGAGGTGCAAATGGTATGGCACATTATCACATAAAACATTTTTCCCCAGTTAAAGAGAAACTAGATGCTTTTCTAATACGCTAGGGGTTAACACTATAGTATTCAGTTTAAGGTTAAAGCAAAAACAAATATAACTACTGGAATGTGCACTGAGTTGCTAGATTTTACACAAAGTTTAAAAAGAAACATAAATTAAGCAAAAATAGTCAAAAGATATTGCATCATTAGTCCTGTAATCGTTATAGTTAAACATCTACCTCATTCAGATCATTAAATAAAATCTAGCTTTTTCAAGTGTCTTGAGAGTACCTCCAATACGTCACTATCAATCATTTCTATACCTCAGTTAATATTACCATACCTGAGTTAAGGTTTTCTACTTAGAGCTGCGAACAGTCTGCAGTGTTGTGAAACAGAACAGAGACATTACCAGAAATGGCTAACAGACTAAGTTTCAGAGGAAAGGATAGTTTGAATAGTAGAACATCAAGACCACTGAAAACGATAGAAGGTTGTTTAACACCTATGGTGTAGACAGAGATGAACCTGAATCAGGGAGATGACGATGAGCCATGAAGATAACTGACTGCATGAATTGAATATGAGCCGGCAGTGTGATGCTGTAGCCAGTAGGGCAAATAACACTTTGGCATGCATCCATTGATGCATCTCCAGCAAAGCCAAGGAGGTGATTCTTCCACTCTACTCAGCACTGGTCAGGCCACAGCTGGAGTACTGCGTCCAGTTCTGGGCACCGCACTTTAAGGACATGGACAAGTTTGAGAGAGTCCAGACAAGAGCCACCTGTCTGATCAGAGCCTTACACAGCAAGCCATATGAGGAAAGGCTGAGGGATCTGGGACTCTTCAGCATGAGGAAAAGAAGGCTGAAAGGGGTCTTGATAGTAGCTTACCACTACATCAGGGTAGTACATCCAGGGCTCAGTGAGCAACTGTTCACCAGGGCACCCGAGGGGAAAACCAGGAGTAATGGCCACAAACTCCTGGAAGATCGATTCAGGCTCAACATTAGGAAAAATTTCTTCACAGTCAGGGTGTCCACTGTGCAATAAAATCCCTCCAGAGGTGGTGCAGTCACCTACCCTGGAGATCTTCAACAGGAGACTGGAGAGTCACCTTTCTGGGGTCACCTGACCCCCAGTTATCTTTCCTGCCTGGTGCAGGGAGCTGGACCCGATGATCTTCCAATGTCCCTTCCGGCCTTACAATCGATGAATCTATGACTCTCTCAGCATTGTCTAGCAGTAGTGCAATGGCACCTTTGCACTCCCCCCGCCCCGCCAAATCTTCCCTCACCCACTGCTGCCTTAGGCTTTCTGTGTGCTCCAGGGCAAATGACTAGTCTTCATCACCTCAGTGTCAGACCTAGAAATACCACTGAGAAGCCACCACCCACTGACTTGCTTCCACTCTGCGTGCACCAAATCCCAGAAATGAGGCAATGTCTTATCGTGGCTTAGAGTGAACACCTAGGTTGCTCTTAGGTTGTCTCTCTGGGGGGGGTGCTTACTGGCATGTGTTCAGCGCTACTCCAAGGTGGGGGGAGGGGTTTTGGGGGGGTGAGTTAGGGGGTTTGGAACATGCAATGTAAATGGCCAGGGAGTGCTTTTTCAGCCCCTCATTTCAATGTGTCCTTTTATAAAATGAGGATAATTATAATTTCTTCCCTTTCACTGTCTCATACTTACACTGTAAGATATGCAGTGTATCAGCGATCTCTTACTATGTGTATATGCAGTTCTGTCAGTATGGGGCCACGATCTCATTAGACACTATGTAGGTGTCACTATAAAAATACAGTAGGGATGCCCATTTATTATTATTAGCAAGCCACATAGCAGTTTCTGCTCAAAAAAATGTAATCACCTCAAAGAATGAAGTTTTCTTTGGGAGAGTGAGAGAAGATTATTGCTTCAAAACTGAACAAGTGCAGAAATTTTGGGGATGAAAAAGTGGAGGCTGAAGAAAGCTTTCTAGGGGCTAAATCATTCCTTTAGTTAAGCTGCTCTAAAGGGCCCTGTGCTCATTGTCATTGCATCTAGAAAAATATGTTTTTCTCTGCTACAGACCAAACAGTCTGTTCTTCAATATGGTGAACTATTGCATCTCCTTTAGAGTTGTTAGTAGTCTTGAGGAAGATGCATGTGAAATGTTTCTAGTGTGTGGCACACATAATGTGACTGTCATGATGAAAGCCAGCCAAGGACCTCATATTTTTAGATCTCCTTAGTTCTACGTAGGAAACCCTTAGGCCAATGCCATCAGTTTAGATTTACTGATTTTCATTCTGGATTTCACCAAGGGGTATCCAGATCAGAAAACTTTGCTCGTCCCAGTACATGCTTGCTGCAATTACTGTCTTCAGGGATGTTACCCTAGGAGGGAATTTAGCTCAGTGATCTTCACTCAGCTTGCTAGCTTCAAGTGGAACCTAGCAGAAAGATTTGTACTGTATGATATAAAAAAAAGATTTTTTTTTACATAGAGTTCAGCATATCAGAAGAGGAAGAAAATAGACTTTAGTGGATGATTTCTGGTCCTGCCTTTCTGATCTCCCCTGTTCTATTTACAGTTTTGTCTTGCTTTCTCCCAGATTTATTCTTTCATTCATCTGTACTTTTTCATGGATTAGCTGGAATACATACTTACAAACCAGAATGCATTAGTCAACCCTTGACTCAAGAACCACAGGTAGGGTAACTGGCAGCTTTCAGTCACTGCTGAGATGCTACAGCAAGGAAGCAGGGTGCTTGCTTCCAGCAGCTCCAACAGGCTTCCCGATTAGCGACAGACTGCAACAGTGTAGGCTTTTCTGGTCTGCAGCAATCAAATGTATCAAACCCCAACCCCCACAAAGAGGCTGAAAGGCTACCCTCTGTGGCAACCAAAAAGGCAAGCAACAAGCAACAGAGTAGGCTCCTGCAGCAATCAGCATGACCCAAGCATGAAGCTCAGGGGCTCCATCCATGACATTCAGCTGCAGAATAAGGGACAGGACTGAGTCCCCTCTGGGGCAGTCAGTGGCAGAGGATCAGCAGCACAGGCAGCTCCCAGGGGTCGTTTCTTTAAACCCCTGCTCCAGATGACTGGCCAATCCCGCTCTGAGTGCTGGCCTTCGCCCCAAGCTCCCAGGGGCCCTCGTCCAGGCACTCTGCTGCTCCTCAGGATCCCAACACCTTGCCTGCTGCTGTCCCCCTTCCCCAGGGAAGGGAAGGAGTTTCCTCAACTCACTGGCCCATCTCCCTGCTCCAGATAAGGATGCCACCTGCACTCCTGGCCACTGCTTCTTTTCCGCAGTGGAGTCTTGGGGGGGGGGGCGACTGCCACCTCTAGCCTCCAGGACACCTGGCATGTCCAGCACACAGCAATGTGGCCTTGGGGCACCAGCTCTCAGCCCCAAGCCCTGGCCGCTGTTCCCTCTCTGCTGCAGGGCTGGAGGGACGGCTGCCTGCCGCCTTCTCTCTGGGCCTTCAAGGCCTTCAGAGGGGTCTCTGCTCCCTCTGCTGGGTTAGCTCACCTCAGCTCTTCTTAGGCCTCCTGCATCCTTCCCCGGAGTCACTGTCAGCAGCCCCCACGCCAGTTCGGCTGCTACTTTTATCCCTTCCAGCTTGCAGACTGGTCAACTAGGGCTCCAGGTAGCTGGCCCCCAACTCCAGCCATCCCCCTTCCATGCGAATGAGGGCATTGAAAACCCCTTCTTTCGATTGGCTTCTCCTTTTCCACAGGGCAGGGGTCCCTGCTCCACCCTTGGGGTAACTCAGAGTTCACAGGCACTGTTTCTAGCCCAGGGTAAGTATCTCAAGCCAATCTGGTGAGCCCACGTTGGCAGTCTCTTACAATAAAAATACTGAACCAGTGTTATATGGACATGGTTTAGCTGTAGCTCTGAAAAAACCAGATTTTATTATGCAACTGATGCAAAAAATAAAGTGAAAGTCATTATTAAAGTACTGTAATTGAAAAACTCCCATTGACTCTGGTTTAGACATTAAAAGAATGTTCTGCTGCATTTATGATGTTCATCATATTTTTATTTGTTTTTAATATACACATTGCAAAAATGGATGAATGGCAGTATTGGGGGAGAAGTTTGGGGACAAGGGACCCGCCTAAGACCCTCTTCCTTCCAGGCCAGTAGTTACCTCATTGAATAGCACATCCTCTGGCTTGCTCTCTTTCTCCTAGCTCCAGATATCTCCTACATACCTCATTCTCTCCCTGGCCCTCCCATCCTCTCTCTCCAACCTGTCTTCCCACCCACTGTTCATAAGGTTTCGTTTGATGACATCCCAGGTGGCTGGGAGGCTTCAAGCTGTGCTGCAAGCAGCCCAGGCTCAGCTACAGAGAGCCGGCGCTGGCTGCAGCCGGGGGCTACAAACAGCTGCGCTAGGCTCTGGCGCCATGCTATCAGCTCTGTACCAGCATGTGCACACGTGCCTCGGAGCGGGTGGTAGGGGAGGGGTCTAGGCAGTGCAATCCCAGTCTCTCCCCTGCTCCCAGCACAGAGCTAGAGACTGGGCTCCAGAGTCCAGTGCAGCCTGGGCTCTGGGCAGCTGCAGCAAACAGCAGGCAGGCTGCAAACAGCTGTGACTGGGCTCCACAGCTCTGGCGTCAGCTCTGTGCTGGCGACGACTGCACATGCACCTTGGGGCAGGCTGTGCTGCCCTGCTGTCTGCCCCAAGCACATCCTGCCATGTACCCCCTGCCCTCATTTTGTTTTTCTGGCATGCTGGCACTCCGAGCATGGCACATGAGGCCATTTTGCCTGGCACCTTCCAAGGTAGACATTGTGGGTTGTTTCGGCACTCCGGCCAAAAAATGTTGCCTACACAGAGCATAGGTAGAATGACCATATATGTCTTGTTTTATCCAGGACAGTACTGGATTTTGGAGGCCAGTCCCAGCCCATTCCAGAAATGTAGAAGGAGGGAGTGCAGATAAATGTTTTGGTACTCCTATTTTTCTTTGCAATTTTTTCTATGTTCTCTTTATAGGTTCTATCAGATTCCAGGGTTTTTGGTGATATTTTCTGAAGCAATTTGAACTTATTGATCTGCACAGGTTTAGAGTCTGTGTTTGCACCTGACACATGTTTCTAAAGCATTTTTAGAAGGAATGAATCGGTGGAAAGATCACTAACCAGCAGTTGAAATTGCATTTTGTAAAATAAATCTCTTAGAAGATTAAATGAGGCATTTTTTCTAGAGAGCAAAATGTAAGGAAGAACTTTTCTACTGAAGGATTTTTTTATTGTACAATTGTTCGCCTTTGTGAAGATGGCTAGTATATTAAATGGCACTCAAATGTATTATATTATGGAAATATGTTAAAAGGTGTTTTTGGGCTGAAAAAGTCTAGAGATGAAACAACTATGGGGGAATAATACTCACTATTGTGCAAGGAGACTGAGTTGCACATTTCCCATTGCAACTAAATCTTTGCCTAATGTTATGAAGATTTACCTTATTAGGTCTTGGGGAAGCAAGAATTTATGTTACTCAATGATCACAATGAAATAAATACAGTAGTTTAGAGATATATCATATGATTAGTGGGGGCTAACCCTTTGGTGGGCATACCACAAATTAGCCCCATATCATCTGCAAGTGCCAGTTTGGTGCCCTTCCCCTGCCTGATTGCTTGCTCTCCTTTCTTCTCTTTGCCCTATCTGTTGTTGTGCTGCCTACCCTCTCCATGTAGGCCTGGCTGCTTCCATACTGTTAATACTGAAATAATGTTCAGTTGTGCACATGCACACTGAGGGTCATTCTAAGATCTCTCTCCAGAAGAGGTGAACTTTTGAGCCAGGAACCCACTTAGGGATGTTGTTCATGTGCAGTTGTGTGTACAAAAGTGGCAGGAAAGTGGAGAACGAATCTTGAGGTAAATGTGAACAACAGCTTTGAGTGGCAGAAAGTGAAGCAAAGTGAGACTGGAGATGATTGGTAACGTACATGATGGACTGGTGGTAACCTGAGAAGCTTGGTCAAGGAAGAGTGGTGTGATATGGAGTGAAAGAAGGTATAAAAGATAGCTGCGAATGCCTGGGTGTTGGCTGTTATGGGGTGTGTGCAGTCTGGTGGCATTTTGTTGTGGTGTGTGGGTTGCTGGAGAGTTTCATCATGGAGCTGGTTGGCAGGTCATTTCTTGTTCTCACCCTTGGAGAGTGGTGATCTCCTGGGCTGCAAATGTCTTGTATCTCCATGGTGAAGAGAAGAGCCTCTGCCCCATTCAGTTGTGGAGCTGCTGAATCTTCAGAGGGCTCCATAGCACTGGTGAATGACAGACTCTTTGTGTGTGCTTGGATGTATTTGTATGTGAAGTGCAGCTGCAGCACTTAGTCAGGGGAGTGTGACCCTGTGGTGTTTTGGTGTGTTGTCAAAGCTCCACATGACCATCGCATTGAGACTGGCCATCCTCTCGTCAGTTGAGAGAGTCGCTTCATCTTTGTTGTCTTCGCTGTTGATGGATAAGGTATTTTTTATAGTGTCCCATTGTTCTTCCTCATTTCAAAGTTGTGTCACAACCCATTGTTGCTGTTTTCCTTGTTTTATGTTGTTATTTTTACATTCTTATGTATTTTATTTTTAATTCCTTTCTTTTATCTATCTACGGAGTGAACCAAGCCAGGCCTCCGGGTCAGCGTTGCTAACTGGCATTGCTGGTCAGCTTGGCTAACTTCATTCTTTTGTCCACCCCTTTCTGGGTTGGATAGAAGAGGGGTTCGGACCTATCTGAAATCCACCCCTCAACATCCCTGGTCTGCTGCATGCCACACAGAGGGTGCCTGTGCCAAGTATGGTATGCATGCCAGTTTGGCCACTCCTGCTGAAGATGGTAATGACTGTGTTTCTTTGCCAGTTCAGACAAAATCAAACAATTTTCTTTATGGAGGGTGCCAGTTGGAATATATAAAATGAGGTATTTGCATGCCTAAGCCTGTTGATTCCAGGAACAAAATGATCTGGACAAAAAGATCCTTTCTATCAGAAGGTTCGATTGGATTTATGTTCTTCATTCTGATAAGAACAAAGGGGTTCACCTGCATACACACACCCCTGTCCTTAAAATTAAATCGGTGTTTATTAACTTTCATTGACTTGTAAAAATACTTCTAAGCAACTAATGCACTGACAAGAGCTTTGCTAAGCAACATGAAGTCTGAGGTTGCAAATCTACAAGAACTAGAGAATTCAGAGTTAAGGTTGTCATGACAACCTTACTTCTACCTGCTCTTTACTTTGCATATACTCATTAGAAGAAAAGGGTAGAATTAAAGGGTAGAGTTAAAGTTTCCATAGGAACCTTAACTGAAATCCCTAGCTTTTTATGGATTTAAATTTCAGTCTTAAAGTTCCATTAGTATAATTCTTGGCCTAGCATTGTTATTAGTCCTATAAAATCTCTGTTATATGATCATGTAATACATGATCATGTTTCGTTTCAGGACAGTATGGACAAATTAAATGCATATTTGAAAAAATTTCAAGGAAACTCAACAAATCCCGGAGTTCTTGCTGCTACAAAAATGTACATACTGTAACTGTAAAACCCTAAGCAGACCTAATATAGCAAGTATAGGAACCTTAACAAAACCTCTTATAGGAAATATTTCAGTAGAAGGTAGAGGCAAGTATTTTTGTGGGCAGTATCTTTTATTGGACCAACTGTGTAGTCAGGAGAGACATAGACCAGCTTTTGGGTACCACTGTACCCTGCCTTATGTTTCTGAGAAAAAAACAAACAGATAAAGCCATGTTAAACAGCAGATACAACAAAGCTTTCTGCAATAGTCAGTATGTAAATAAAAACAGGATATAAAAGGGATTATCAGGTTTCTAGGAGACAAGAGAAATGTAGTAACCTGAGAGTGACTTGATTTGTGGAAGATCAAGACAATTCAGAAGGGTCATTATCACCTGTGGAGAGAAGAAAAATATTAGAGGGGATCATTTATGTCTGTGTTAAGTCCTTGGTTCTTAGGGACAGATCCAACTGTCTGGCAAGGGTAGTCGATTTTCTGTCCAGGCAGCAATGAAGGAATCACTTGACTTCATGGCCCACTATCTCCTACCTGATTCCTGCTAATCTCTCATTACTCCACAGGCATTAACAACATTAACAAGGAATCAGTGTCCTTGATGTACCATTGTTCAAACTATTTTTTGTTATGCAATGTTTCTGTCTGTTAGCCATTCCTGATAATTTGTCTCTTCTATTTCACAGCGCTGCAGACTGGTTTTAGCTCCAGCTAAATACCCTAACTCAGATGTGGTCATATTAACTCAGGTATAGTAATGACTAACAGTGAAGTATTAGAAGCACTGTAAAAGCACTCAGGAAGGCTAAATTTTAAGAATGTCAATAAGAGATGTACATACAACCCTAATGACTCCAGGACTAATGATACCATTTCTTTTGACTTCTTGGACCATTTTACCTAGTTTATTTGCTTTATAAATTTGCTATATAATCTAGCAAATTAGTGAATATTCTAATAAAATTTATTTTTTTGCTTTGATCTTAAACTGAATAATATAGCATTGGATCCCTGGCATGTTAATAGAGCCATTTCTCTTCAATGGAAGAAAAAATATATGTCATGTTTATATGTAATTGTGACAAGGTGCTGTTGGATGTGGAACAACTCCTCACTCTCAGGCACAATTCCCCCCTGCCAATGTATGTTTCACTTGCCATACCTTGATGAATTTATTGGAGGTTGGAGAAAAATTGTGTCCTGGAAGGATTTCCTAGGGTAATCTTCTCTTTGGTCCTCAGCTGTCTATCCCGCTCCCCCTTCACTAGTAATGAAGTGTATTTTGTCCAGGGCTCCTCCACCCCTACACCCTGGTCTGTCACTCACCCTGCTGATCTTGACAATGCTGACTGTCCCATAGAGAGCATAAATCTGTCTATCTCCTGCTATGCCCCACAGTGGGACCACAATCAGAGACAGTTAACCGATTCATTCAGTTCATAACACATAAACTGAACCATGTACTGAAAATAAACAAAACAGTCTGACATATGCTTACTCATGTTCTTTTTATGCCCTCTGTCTATGTGGATCTTTTTCCCTCAAAGGACCATCTTTGATTTGACTCTGTCTTCAGTTTATTAGGTCTTCAGTGTTGTCTCTACCTGACTGTGGCTTGGGATTGGGTCCTACCCTTTTGCCTCTTCCCTGGGCCACAAGTATTTGGCCAGGTACAGGATGCCTTCCCCTTAGTCAGACATTGCCCTTGAACATCAATTTGTGGGCAGCATGAGATTCTCTCCCCCGTAAAGTTCACAGTTCAAAGTTCACAGGCACCTTTCTGCTGTTCACAGCAGCTCTGTGGGCCATGAACACTGCTTTAATTATAGTTTGTACAGCCTCCTTTGCCTGACCTTGTCACAAGGACTCTAATACCCCTCTAAGTAGATAATTTTGTCTCCAGATATCAGCTTCTCACCATTACTCACAGTTTCTCCCCCCATCTCTGTGCACTTCTTTGTTTCTATGAAAAATTCTGCAGCACACGTGTTCAGAGGCTCATGAACTGCACATCCCCCAAAGCCAACACATGCACAGCAGATGAATTTTCTTTTGACCGGCTGGTTCTCTCCCCCCACAGCCAACACATGTGTAAGTCTTCTGTGAATATCTCCTTGACAGAGCTTATTCAGTAGCACTAGCATGGAGAACTTCCTTCTCATTATTCCGAAATTTTCATGGCACACAAGGGAACTCATTGCAAAAGTTGTTATTAAAACTATTTTTTGGCAAAGTGGACATTTTCACTAAAAACTACTGTCAAAACAGTTGTAACCTGCAGTACCTATTACCAAGACTATTTGTGTCAATGGAGACACATAGAGCACAACAAAAAAGAATTGGCCTTTTAATTGACCTTTGGGAGTTGGACTAGATGACCTCTTGAGGTCCCTTCCAACCCTAATTTTCTATGGTTCTGTGGTGAGTGCAGCTATGCTAGGTGTGATGGTGGACCTTGCCTCTCTGTATCCTTTTATAATCTCCCAAAGAGCTGTAAGTACCCCAGCTTTCCCTCCTGCCACGTCTTGGATGTTATTATAACATGTTCTGCTTTATGATGTCACTTGTCGGGAGGGTTGTTATATATATATTTGTTGTTTTATTTTGCTCTTTGGGCGTCTCTGTTAGGAATCCCGGTTTTATAGAGGAAAACTTCACTCGATTATTCCCACACATTCGCTGATATATATATTCACAATCAATGCAGATTAACACTTGTCTTTATCTTTATAACGCTATACAAACTTTCGTTATCTTTAAACAGAAGTGGTCCTTTTTTTTTAACAATTATATCAACTTTGTAATTCTATCTACATACTGTTATTATTTAATCTTTATCAGTTTGGTTGGACTGAACTTGGTGTTAATAAACAAAGTCCCTTTAACTCTGGTTTGTCCGTTTATTTCCTTTTTTTTTT
>NW_017728906.1:183728319-183734137 GCF_001723895.1 Crocodylus porosus | reverse complement strand
TCCGTTTATTTCCTTTTTTTTTTTTTTTTTTAGAGCAGGCTTTTCTCTTCAAGCCTTGTTATTTCTCTCTCTTTACTTTTGCTATGCTAGGCTGCACCTTTCATCTGGTGGGTGCCTGAAGCCTTGAATCCTTGTGGTCAGCACTCAGTTGTTTTCACTAAGCTTGTGGGAGTGAGTCAATTCACTCTTCTCTTTTTTTCTTTGTCTGTTTACTTTTCAGCACGTCTGCCAGCCATGTCTCTGGTGTCACTTCAGGGATTCGCCCCTCTTTCTCAGAGCTCTGCTCTCTCCAGCGGCGAGAAAAATCCTGAGGTAAGTGTCTTATCTCCTGGAGATCTTCTTTCTCCCTCACTTTCTCCTTCAGATGCTCTTTCTTTCTTCTCCCTTTCTGAGACTCCCTTCTCCTCTTTCTTTTCTTTTTCTGGAGTGTCTATCCTAATATGGTAATAGCTCTGGAAGCAGCGTTCTCCGGCTCTTTTTGCCGTGTTGCTGTTTACTCTTTCACACAACTCCCCCCTTAAGATGCCACTAGTCCCTTTTTTTGTTTATCTTGATCCTCATTGCGGAGGGAGTTCAGATCTTCCTGAGTATTTGAGGCCTCTAGGGAATGGGTACCAAGATGACATCGAGATAGGAAGTCTGCTAGCACGTTGGCATGTTCTGGCCTATATTCAATATCAAAGTGGAATGTTTGTAAGGCAAGTGTCCATCTGGTGATTCATATATTATCTGTTTGGATTGTCTTTAATCACTTCAAGGGCACATGATCAGTAACCAAAGTGAATTTATGGCCCAGGAGATAATACTGAAAATATTCTCCTCCCCACTTTATCGCTAGGCACTCACGTTCAATAGTGGCGTACCTTTGTTCTGATGGGTTAAGTTTCCGGCTAGCATAGGCAACTGGGCATTCTATCCCATCCACTTCCTGCATCAACGCAGCGCCCACAGTATAACTTGATGCATCCTTCTGTAAAATGAAAGGATGGGTGAAGTTGGGTGTATGAAGGACTGGGTCATTACATAAAGCTTGTTGAGTGCTACGAAAAGCTTCTAAATGTTTTTCTTCCCATTTTATAGGCCCATTGCCCCGTCCTTTTAATAAGTCGGTGAAGGGGGTGGTTATCTCAGCAAAATGCTGTATGAACCTGCGGTAATAGCTGGTTAAACCGAGGAAAGCACGCATTTGTTTTCTTGTCCGTGGAGGTGAATAATCCTGTATCATTTTGACTTTATCTACCAAGGGGCGAATGTGTCCTTGTCCTACTAGGAAGCCAAGATATTTAGTTTCTGCCTTACCTAGGGCAATCTTCCCTGCGTTGGCTATGAGGCCTGTTTGCCTGAGTTTTTGGAGAATGGCATGCAGAGCTTTTAAATGTTGTTCCCATTCGTCTGTATATATTATAATATCATCTATGTAGGCTGCTGCATATTGTTGGTGTGGTGCTAGGACCCAATCAATGAATCTTTGGAAAGTGGCTGCAGTCCCATGCAGGCCAAATGGCATTCACTTGAATTCATACAAACCCCATGGTGTGCCGAAAGCAGTTTTTGTTTGGTCTTCTCCTCGTACAGGTATCTGCCAATACCCCTTTGTCAAATCTAATGTAGATATGTATTTGGCTTGTCCTACTCTCTCCAGTAATTCGCTGATTTGGGGCATGGGAAAAGCATCGAATTTTGAAATTGCATTTAATTTATGAAAGTCAATGCACAAACGGAGGGACCCATCTTGTTTTGGAACAATTACCAATGGGCTTCTCCATGGGCTCCATGACTCTGTTATTATTCCTTGCTTTAACATCCTGTCTATCTCTGCCTTCACTACTTCGTATCTATGATACAGGATTCTCCACCACCTTTCCCTTATTACCCTTCCTTTTGGTGTAACAATGTTCTGGCTAATCCCTGTAGCACAACCATGATTCTTGTTAAACATGTCTCCAAACTCTCATATCAGCAGTTTTAATTGATCTCTTTTTTGCACCATCAACCGGGTCCCTAGACAAACTTCTTGACTTTTTGGCTGGTTTTGATGTTCCATATTCATTGTACCCTCATTTTCTGCTTGCCCTCTCACAGAGGAAGCTACTAAACCTTCTCGCTCTTTCCACAGTTTTAATAAAGTAACGTGAAAAATTTGTTTTTCTTTTTTTTGTCCAGGGCGAAGAACCTCTTAGTTGACAGGTCCAACAAGCCTGGATATTTTGAATGGACCTTGCCAACAGGTTAAAAATTTACTTGTAGTATCTGGGAGTAAGACTAACACTTTTTGTCCCGGTTGTAAGTCCCTTTCACTCGTATTTTGATCATACCTAGTTTTTTGTTTCCCTTGGGCTTGTCGGAGATTTTCTCGGGCTAAATTTTCTTCCTTTCGTAACCGTTCTCTCAATTCATTGACATATTCAGATGGCCTCACCCCTGGGGTTCCTTCTTCTTCTCATCCCTCTCAGACCACGTCCATCAGGCTTTGGGGTCAATACCCATAAACCAACTTGAATGGGGAAAACCCTAAGGATGATTGTGTGGCTTCCTGTACCACAAACAACAGAGGGGTATGACCAAGTCCCACTTCCACGGCTCCTCTTGTGTACATCTACGCATCATATTTTTAAGGGTTCTGTTTAATCTCTCCACTACCCATTGGTTTGGGGGTGATGCACCATGGTTCACAAGTGTTTTATTTTTAATACCTGGCACAGATTCCGCATAACCTGGGACATAAAATTCGTCCCTTGCTCCGTAATGATCTCCCTAGGAATACCAAAGAGGGATACCCACTTAAGCAATTCTTCTGCTATTTGAGGCCCAGTGACTGTTCTCAATGGGATGGCATAGTCAGAAACCGGGTGGCATAGTCTATCAAGACAAGTACGAATTGGTAACTCCTTACACTTTTCGGTAACGGTCCAACCACGTCCAGGGCTATACGAGAGAATGGCTCTCCTATCACTGGCATGATTGTAAGGGAGCCCGTGGGGGTTTTGAAGGCTGACCCTCTGGCAATTTGGGCAGGCTCTGTAATAGTCTTCAACTTGTTCATATAGTCTGGGCCAGAAAAACCACTTAGTTAGCCTGGTTTCCATTTTAGCTCTTCCCATGTGCCCTCCTAATGGATTCATATGTGCAAGTTCCAAGAGGGGTTCCCTGCAGTCTCGAGGTGTCACCAGTTGCGGTACCTCTGTCCCTTCTATATGTCCTGCCTTGATCCTATATAACAAGCCTTTCCTCGACTCATACCTGGGGAACGTGTGGCATCTCTCTGGGCAAATTACCTGATCATCCTGCTTGGCCAGCTCCGTTTGTCTTATTGATCAAAACAGGTCCTTGCTTTGTTGAGCCTCTCAAAAGCAGGAGCTGCTTGCTAAACTCTCCAAATCCAGCGTATTGGGTTCAGTGTAATCTTTGCTGTTCTCTCCGGATAAACCTTCTACTTTGACTTCTTGTTTCCTCATGGTGTCTAGGACTTCATAAATCTCCTCCCAGTCTCTGCCCAGTACCATCGGGTAAGGTAGGTCATTGGCTAGACCTACTGGCATCTCTCGGGTGGTGCCCAAGATTTCCACCTGATATTTCCTTTGGGGGTACACCGACAACTGGCCATGCATACAAATAATTTTTACTGCACTTGCCCAGCCTTGGGGAACTATGCTGGTTCTAATCAACATCTGGGCACATCCAGTATCTACTATAGCTTTTATTTTCTTCCCTCCAACTCGGGTCCACACAGTGGGTTTTTCCTTTGATGCTTCCCAATGTGTTTCCCCGATGTTGCAGTCCATCATCTCCACCTGCCCCTTGTCACTCTTCTCACTTCTTTGTATCTGGGTTTTGAATGGTATTTCCCTTGGTTGCGGACCCAATCAAGGATGACTGGCACGCTCCCTTGCAATATGTCCAATTCTTCCACACCTGAAACATACTGTAGTCGGTCTCTTACCTTCTTGAGTTTCCTTTTGTTCATTCTCTTGTCCAACTTGAGGAGTTTCAGACTTTGGGGCTTTCTCTCAGTAGTTATCCGTTTGAGCACTATCAAAATCCTCAGCCAAGCATAATGCTTTTGCTGATGACTTCGGTCAATGACACCGCAACCAACGTTGGATATTTTCCTCTAAATCTATTAAGAATTGTTCCAACAGGATCTGGTCACATAACTCCATCTTGGATACCTCCTGTGGCTTCAACCACTTTTCTAACAGATCAGCCAATTATTGCAACAGAATTCGCAGGGATTTAACTCTTCTTTTTTCTTTTTCATGCGGAAGTCCCATTGATAATTTTCTAGGTTAATATTTAAACAACACAGAATCTCTTTCTTGACCTTACCATAGGCCATCGCTTTGCCTTGTGCCATCACCTGATAAGCCACTTGTGCTCTTCCTATCAAGAGTACATCTAAATGGTTGGCCCACCTGCTGCGCTCTAACCCAGGTGCCAACACTGCTTTTTCGAAGCTTTCAAGCAAGGCCTCTGGGTCATCTTGCGGGGTCATTTTCGGGACTCTTAATTCGACTTGGTGTCATTGAGCCCATGCCTGTTGCTGTATCCGTTTTTCTTCAAGTGCGATTTGTTGAGCGGCTTGTGGTTGTTGTTGTTGTAGTAATTGCCCTACTAGATACATGGTTTGTTGTAGAGGCTCTAGACTCCCCATGGGGTTTGGTTGTCTCTCCATGCTGTCTTCTGATTAGGCCGTCATTACTTCCTGGCCAATGCACCACTGTGATAGTGGACTGTGCCTCTCTGTATCCTTTTATAATCTCCCAAAGAGTTGTAAGTACCCTGACTTTCCTACCTGCCATGTCTTGAATGTTATTATACATGTTCTGCTTTATGATGTCACTTGTTGGGAGGGTTGTTACATATATATTTGTTGTTTTATTTTGCTCTTTGGGTGTCTCTATTAGGAATCCCAGTTTTATAGAGGAAAACTTCACTCAATTATTCCCACACACTTGCCGATATATATATTCACAATCAGATGCAGATTAACACTTGTCTTTATCTTAGTCTTTATAACACTATACAAACTTTCATTATGTTTAAACAGAAGTGGTCCTTTTTTTTAAAACAATTATATCAACTTTGTAATTCTATCTGCATACTGTTCTCATTTAACCTATATCAGTTTGGTTGGACTGAACTTGGTGTTAATAAAAAAAGTCCCTTTTACTCTGGTTTGTCTGTTTATTTCCCTTTTTTTTTTTTAGAGCAGGGTTTTGTCTTCAAGCCTTGTTATTTCTCTCTCTCTACTTTCACTCTGCTGAGTGTGTACCTTTCATCTGGTGCGTACCTGAAGCCTTGAATCCTTGTGGTCAGCACTCAGTTGTTTTCACTATGCTTGTGGGAGTGAGTCAATTCACTCTTCTCTTTTTTTGTTTGTTTGTTTACTTTTCAGTGCGACTGCCACTCGCATCTCTGGTTTCTCTTCAGGGATCTAGCCCTCTTTCTCAGAGCTCCAATCTCTCCAGTGGCGAGAAAAATCCTGAGCTAAGTGTCTTATCTCCTGGAGATCTTCTTTCTCCCTCACTTTCTCCTTCAGATGCTCTTTCTTTCTTCTCATAGTTTCATGGCCTGAGTAGATCATCTAGTCCTACCCCCTGCCATGGCAGGAAAGAGTACTGGGGTCAAACGACCCCGGCAAGGTGATTGTCTAGCCTTGTCTTAAAGACCCCCAGGGTAGGAGCCAGCACCACTTCTCTTGGAAGTAGGTTCCAGATCCTAGCCACCCTGACCGTGAAGTAGCGCCTCCTGATATCTAGCCTAAATCTACCCTCTGCCAGCTTGTGACCATTATTCCTGGTCACTCCTGGCAATGCTA
>NW_017728906.1:183723862-183727568 GCF_001723895.1 Crocodylus porosus | reverse complement strand
TCTAAGGATTTGGTGATCTGGTCATAGAAGGCCACCAGGTTGGTCTGACAGGACCTTCCACTAATGAACCCGTGTTGGTTGCCCCTAAGCATAATCTCCCCTGCTGGCCCCTTGTGGATATGCACCAGACTAATTTTCTCAAAAAGCTTGCCCAGGATTGAAAAGCCATGCCAGGGGTCCTGCAATGACCTCAGCCAATTCCCTCAGTACTCTGGGGTGGAGATCATCCGGACCAGCTGACGTGAATACATCTAGTCCCTCCAGAAGCTCCCTAACTAGTTCCTCACTAATCCTTGGACTAGGTGCGCCTCCCCTGGGGCATGAGGTGGACCCAGCAGGGGGGTGACTGTTCTGGTCCCTGCTTAGGAAAATGGAGGCAAAGAAAACGTTAAATATGTTGGCTTTGTCATCTGGTGTGACGACCAAATTTCCTAACGTGTCCTGCAGGGGCCCCACATTACCCAGAACCTTCTTTTTACCCCCTATGTATTTAAAAAAGGACTTCTTGTTGTCCTTGATCCGGGAAGCTAGCCCCAGTTCCATCTCCGCCTTGGCCTTCCTGACCGCCCCCCTGCATCTCCGAGCAACTGCAGTATAGTCCTCCCTGGTGATGGCCCCTCCTTTCCATTGGGTGTACACCTCCCTTTTAGCTAGGAGACATTCCCGGATGCTTTTGGTGAGCCATGGGGGCTTGTGTGTCCTCCTGCTCCCTTTGATCTGTATTGGGATTACCTCCCTTTGGGCTTGGAGAATAGTCTCCTTAAGGAGCGACCACTCTCCTTGGACACCTGGCTCCCCTCCCCGCCCAGGACCTTGATGCTTCCCCGACTATTCTCCTTAGCTCATTGAAGTCTGCCCTCCTGAAATCTAGGGCTGCTGCCCTACTGTAGGCCTTTGCCACCCTGCACTGGATGATGAATTCCAGCAGGCGATGATTGCTGTCGCCCAGGTGGTTGAGCACCCGCAGCCCCCTTTCTCCCTTTCTGAGACTTCCTTCTCCTCTTTCTTTTCTTTTCCCGGAGCTTCTATCCTAATATGGTAATAGCTCCGGAAGCGGCATTATCCGGCTCTTTTTGCCGCATCGCTGTTTATTCTTTCACACTAGGGTATTGTAGAATTCCTGAAATAACCACACGAAGTGCTCAATACTCAAAGAAGTAGTAGTTTTGAGATGACTTCCAATTCCAAAGCCTACATTATAGGAGAGAATTAATTTAACTAGCTGTTACAGTTTAGTTGCTGTGTTTGTTACTGCTTATTTCCTCATACACTGAGGACAAACTCCTGGAGGCTGTACAATTTAGCTGGTGCTGAGCTTAAACCATCAGTTGACCCAAGCAAGGCTAGGACAGAAGTTATGTGGATGCCAAAAGGTGAACATACATTTGACACTTGACTGCCAACCTTCCTCCTCTCTTCCTCCCCCTTTTCTATCATTGTATTCAAATCAATCTCTCCATTTTATACACTGGTCTGTGTTTCACAGTATCTGAGGAAGTGTACTCCAGCTCACAAAAGTGTGTGCTATAGAACTATAATTTAGCTAGCATATAAGGTGCAGATCTACTCTGCCTTCTGCTAAACTTAAGACAGGCAAATAGATGGCTTTTGATATAAGTTTTGCCTCGTTCTTAGGATCCATCTGTGCTATAAATATGGTTTGTTGTTGACAGCATTGTCATAATGAGTGCTAAAGCAGGCAGAACCTTGAAGCAATCTCTTCAGAGTAGGTTTAAGGTGGAGTGTCAGGGGAAACTTTTATTTTGTTGTCCATCCACCTTTTATACGGCTAAAGGATTTCAATGTCCTGCAATGTTTTGTAAGCAATAAATCCACTATATTGTGAAAGACGCCATATTCGCTGATTTAAAACAGATGGAAACTTGCTCAGAATTATTTAACAACCTAAAAAAAGTACTGATGAACAGAAGCAGGACTGTATTTTGCATCAACCTCCTGGGAAAGACAAGTCAAAGGAAAAATCCTGAAGATGTCTGAAAAGTTGCTGTCTGTGTCTGAGGGGACTAATAGGTGTGACAATCTGCAGGCAGAACAGCTGTTTCAGGAACTGTGAGAGAAGCACAATCTGGAGAATGGAAGAAAAGTCAATTGACATGCAACAGCTGTCAGCTGGGAAGGTGAAACTGCTGGATTACAACCTGAAGTTTATGAAATTTTTGGCAAAACTCTTCACCTTCTTTTGCACTGTGGATTTCCTGTCCACAGGGCAGATCTCTGCTGAATGTTCTGTTCTGCATATGAAATTCCCACTTAGATCAAAGGAGGGTCCAAGCATGGGACACAGAAAAAAGATAAGAGGGGGCAAGTCTAAATGAGATGACTTAATGTGCAGTGGACTGTTCCACTGAGCATTAGCGTGGCATGGCAAAAACCATGGCAATGTGCTAATGTGCAGTAGAATTAGTCTACTGAGCACTAAGCATCGCAATAAAACATTCGCCTTTGCTACTGTGCATTATCACAGCTACTGCACCTTGATTAGATGTACTAAACAGATTAGAGATACTAAACAAGGGATTGGAGATGCTCTGTTTACCAGGGCGCCTCTTGGGGTAACAAGGAACAATGGTCACAAAGTGACAGAGAGCAGATTTAGGCTGGATATCAGGAAAAACTTCTTCATGGTACGGGTGGCCAATATGTGGAATGGGCTTCCAAGGGAGGTGGTGCTCTCCCCTACCTTGGGGGTCTTTAAGAGAAGGCTGGATAGGCATCTGGCTGGGGTCACCTGACCCCAGCACTGTTTCCTTCCTAGGGAGGGGGTCGGACTCTATGACCTGTTGAAGTCCCTTCTGACCCTGTGAATTGATAATGTGTGGTAGAAAAGGTGCATTAATGAATGCACCTAGGGTGAATTAGAGGGGAGACTGTTCTCTACCTAGAATATTATGTAATGGGTTGAGAATTTTATATGAGGAGTTTATAGAAAAATTAATTTTGAGTGACTACCAGCCTGTGATAACCCTGGAACTTAGATTTACTTTAATTTTTTAAGTACTAAAGGTCTCTAGTTACCTGAAGAAACATACAAGAAATGTAATTAAAATAAATTAGACAATTTGTATAGAGCAGGAGCAAAGCCAACAAACTACTATGAACTAATTCGCAACATATGGTACAATTAGAGATGGCCAGAAGCTGCAAAATTAAATCTGACTATTGAATGTTTGGATGTTCTGCTTCCTCTCAGGATGAAAGGCAGCCTAATGTCACAGCAATGGATACTGTAAAAAGACCTAGTCCCAAATGCCTTCCAGATATATTCTCTCCCTCTGTTTTATTTATATGGAATAGTCTGACATACAGGTTTTATTGACATGATTTTTGTGATGGCTATATAACTCACAGGGGAACAGTGGGCAGAATTAATCACTGCTACTCTGAGTCATGCAGCAAAGGAATTAATCTAAGGTGGTCTCTATAGAAATTGCCATTCAAGGCCAAAATAATTTGGGGTATACACTGGTAAAAAACATAACTGCTGGCAACCTGTTCTACGTACTACTACCTACTTTAGGGCTTCATACTGCAAACTCTGGGTAGGTGCGCTGACTGTACTTGCCCGAGTAATGGCTAGCAGAAACCTTAATTAGATTTCATAGACATCAGGGCTGGAAGGGACCTCGGGAGATCATCGAGTCCAGCCCCCTGCCCAAAGGGCAGGAAGTCAGCTGGGGTCATAGGA
>NW_017728906.1:183714754-183723762 GCF_001723895.1 Crocodylus porosus | reverse complement strand
AGCTGGGGTCATAGGATCCCAGCAAGATAAGCATCCAATTTACTCTTGAAGGTGTTCAATGTAGGTGCTTGAACCACCTCCGCTGGCAGACTGTTTCAGACCTTGGGGGCTCGGGCAGTAAAGAAATTCTTCATTCAGAAAAGCTATGCCAGTAGCAGCTATTGATACACTTTTTTAAGCAGAAGAAAAACAATCAAAACTTC
Source organism: Crocodylus porosus (assembly GCF_001723895.1). Lineage (NCBI taxonomy): Eukaryota > Metazoa > Chordata > Crocodylia > Crocodylidae > Crocodylus > Crocodylus porosus. The sequence continues at coordinate 183,723,559 of NW_017728906.1, read as the reverse complement.
ATGCATGGCATTCAAACTCATGTTCACACAATTTGGCATGCCTGTAGATCATAGTTTCGTAGAAATAGGGTTGGAGGGGACCTGAGCAGATCATCTAGTCCGACCCCCTGCTGTGGGCAGGAATGAATACAGGGCTCTTATGGCCCCTACTAAGTTTAAGCTCAAAGGATCCCAGCTAGGTACTTATCAAGCCTCATTTTAAAGACACCTAAGGTAGGAGCCTGCACCACTTCCCTTGGAAGCTGGTTCCCAATCCTGGTTGCCCTGACAGTGAAGTAGTGCCTCCTGATGTCTAGCCTGAACCTACTCTTAATCAACTTGTGGCTGTTGTTCCTTGTTACTCTGGGAGGTGCTTGGGAGAACAGGGTCTCACCCAATCCCCTGTGGTCCCCCTGGTAAGTTTATAGATGGCCACTAGATCCTCTTTCAGCCTTCTCTTGTGAAGGCTGAACAGGTCCCATAGCTTCTTCTTATAGGGTCTGCCTTACTGCCCCCTGATCACGCGAGTGGCCCTCCTCTGGACCCTCTCCATGCTGACCTCATCTCTCCTGAAGTGTGGCACCGAGAACTGGAGGCAGTACTCCAACTGCGGCCTGGCCAGTGCCGCATAGAGGGGGAGGATCACCTCCTTGGAGTTGCTTGTGATGCATCTGTGGATACATAACAAGGTGCGGTTCGATCTGAGGATGAACTAGTGAACGCACCTTGTTTGCATTTTACAACCTTTATATTCAAGTTCTCCCTCCTTTTTAATTCTTTGTATATTCTATAGCCGAGCAGAACAAACAATTATAACTAACGCAGTCCTGGCTTTTACGGTTTATAAACTTACACAGATGATCTGTGAACTAAGCACTTGAGGTGGGGGACCAAAGTGTCGTGTATAATTTGACCATTTAAGCCATTAGCCCTTTTTTCATGCGGCTGCTTCTGTATCATTTTCTGCAGTTGAACTGCTACTTTAGTAATGTGATGCTATTATTTTCTGCATTTGCCCAGGAGGAGATAATTCAGAACTTCGCTACACACTGTTCTAAAAAAAGCCATTTGGCATTTGTAACTGATTGACAGGTGGAATAAAATGGATTTGGATGTTTCTCAGATTGACCAGACTGACTCACATATTGGTCCAAGTGCATCCCTGGTGCAACTCTGCTAAAGTTAGTGGCTGATCCAGGATGGCTGGTGAGCCATCAAGGGTGGATTTATTTCATGTCTCATACAGAAGCAGGAAACATTAAACCACAGTGGTCAGTAGTCTAAAAACTGCTGTGCCAGGGGATAAGGTCTGTCTCTTCCATTTTCTTCCTGCACAATTATGTTAGGTCTGATTGTGACATCTGATTCACTGCATAGAGGGTGCGCCCTTGGGAAGCTACTACTTCCTTAGTGCAAGTAGGCTGGAAGAGGCACAGAAGGGTGGGAGTGGGCAAAGCTAGGTGCAAATCCCTGGTACAACTCAGCTAATAGAGCCTGAGGAAAGATAAAAGTTGCTGCATTTTTAGGATGGCAGTAAAAGTGGAAGGAGAGAAGAGCATGAGAGGAAATGTGAATGAGTCATAATTCCCCCAGAGGTTTCTTTTTGAAATGACACCTTTATTGTTAGCCCTTGTTTTGAGCTGTGGCTAAATGTCATAGTCTAGCCATACAAAGCTAATACAAAAGAAACAGTGAGTAATGTGCTTTTATGTCCCTGTAGTATATTAATTGTCTGATATAAAGCAACACAAGCTAAAATTTCAACATTAGACTGAAATTTTGCCCTTGATTCATGTCTTAGATTTCTTTTTCATTTCAAGATAAAGTATTATCCATAACTGAATTTCCTGGATTTGTCAGTTTATTGTAGAACAGACAATTAACATTTAAATCTATGGTTTTTAATATACATATCTTCTTATTCCTTATTAATGCAATCAGTCAGAGTTAAAAAATGTCATTGATAACGAACTTCTTTAAGACAGCAGTTCCTTTCTGAGAATATAGGTTAGGCTTATGAAGATTAACTGCTTGCTCTGGAAACTGAAGTTATCTATTTTTATAAAGGCTAGATAAAATATGGGCAACAGTATTGCAGCTTCTTTACATTAATACTTGAGAACCCAATCCTACCAGAATCTGTTGCCTCACACTACATGTTTTGCAGGAGATGCTCAAAGTCTCACAAGATAGGGCCCTCTGTGAGGAGAATTTGGGAAATAAATTGATAAGCTAAAAATTAGTAAATAAAGAACTTGGTTCTAGTATCCTTTTGCTGACTAAACCCTTACTCTGGTGAATAGCTGCATTTATTGTAGTAGGATTGCCTGAATGAAGGTAACAGCATTAGCCAGGTAAAATTAGAGAAGTTGTATAGTCCTGCAAAGTATCAAGTACCTTTCAAAAAGTTTTCAACAGCCTTAGTGCCTATTAATTAACAAAAAAAAAAGAGCACATACTGAGAGGCACACTTTTCATGACAGAGCTGAGAAGCCTGGCACCTATCTCATAGCCAATCCTGTTTTTATGGCCTTTTCATCCTGAGAGGGTTAAAACCCACTTCATCCACTTCCCAGGAGAATGTCTTAAATACCAGGCTAAAGACTAAGCTGGATTGGAGAAAGGGCTTTTCCCTCCTCTCCCATTGCAGGTAGGTCAATGTGTAGGAAGAAATACAAGAAGAAAGAAGATTCAAGGGGCCAAGTGGGGTGCAAATAACAGGGAGAGTGACTCTTTAACCCAGCAACATGGTCACCCCCCTGGGGACTGAGAGACTTGGTCTCTGGTCCCTGTTCCTGGCTGTAATTTATGAATGACAGAATAGCATAAAATGCATGATTAGGCATGGGAGCAGGGACCAGAAAAGTGGGATTTCAGCCGCAAGCTTCTCTAAATTGTTTGCCATTGGTCCTTGTTCCCATCCTTTACTTCCCTGCATTTAGTGTGCTGGCTTCTGCAATGTGAGTGGTACCTCCCAGTGGTGTCCCTCAGGGAGCAGCCAAGAGAGCTACAGGAGGAGGTGGCAAGGCTCAGAAGCATCCTATGCCATGAAGAATTAATTGATTCGATGCTGGAGGAGACCTCTAGGACAATGACAATGCTAGAGAAAGAAGAGGATGCGGACTCCCAGGAAGGTGGAAACTGGAGGCTTGTGACTTCTGGAAGCAAGCAGAAGCCTTCATCTCCACCTGCAGAGGTTTTCTTGAAGAACAGATATGGAGCCCTAGCAATAGAGGAGGAGGAGAATGTTCCATTGGTGGAAAAGGCCAGGCCAGGCCTGGCCTCTCCAGGGGTGGGAGGATCAAGCCCACTGCCACAAAGAGGAAGCAATGGTTGTTGGTGCTTGGAGACTTCCTTCTGTGGGAAAAGGAGGCATCCACCTATCACCCTGACTTGTTGTCTCAGGAAGTCTGCTGCTTGACCAGACCCCAGATCTGAGATGGGATTACTGACACTCATGCAGCCCTCTGACTACTACCTCATGCTGCCTATTCATGTGGGCATCAATGATACTGCCAGGGGTGACCCTGAGCAGATAAAAAATGACTACAGGGCTCTGGGTACAAGAGTGAAAGGTATGGAGGCACAGATGGTGTTCCCCTCAATCCTTCTGGTCAAGGGGCAGGGAGGAGTGGATGCATCCTGCTGATCAATGCATGGTTGCACAGATGGTGTTGCCAGCAGGGCTTTGGCATCTTTAACCGTGGGATGCTGTTCCAAGAAGAGGAATTACTAGGAAGAGATGGAATCCACCTGATGAAGAGAGGGAAGAGCTTGTTAACCTAGTGAGGAGGGCTTTAAACTAGGTTTTCTGGGGGGGAGGTGAGAGAGGGTGGAGACCAAAGTCCTGAGGTAAGTGGGAAAGTGGGTGATCTGCAGGGAGTGCAAGCAGAAGTGGGCAACAGAGGAGACCTTATCCTTTCTGAGAAAGTAGAACAATTGGCTTGTTACCTCAATGTCAGTATATGAATGCACAGAGCCTGTGAAATAAACAGGAAGAATTGGAAGTCTTTGCACAGTCATGGAACTATGATGTGATTATAAATACAGAGACTTGGTGGGATGGCTTGCATGATTGCAGCACTGTTATGGATGGTTGTAAACTGTTCAGGGAGGACAGGCAGGGGAGAAGAAGAGGAGGAGTTGTGCTTTATGTAAGAAAGCTTTATGATTGTTCAGAGCTCCAGTATGAAACTTGGGACCAGCCTATTGAAAGTCCCTGCATTAGGGTCAGAGGGGACAGCAACAATGGTGATGTCATTGTGGTTGTCTGTTACAGATCACTAGACCAGGAGGATGAGGTGGATGAGGCTAGCAGAAGTTTCCCAATCACAGGCCCTGGTTCTCTTGGGGGACTTCAATCACACTGACATATGCTGGGAGGGCAATATAGCAGTGCACAGGCAATCCAGGAAGTTTTAGTGTTGGGGACAACTTCCTTGGAGAGGCCAACTAGAGGCCATGCTCTTCTTGACCTGCTGGTCACAAATTGGGAAGAATAGGTGGGGAATGTAGTAGTGGATGGCAACTTGTGCAGTAGTGATAATGAGATGAATAAGTTCAGGATACTGAGGAAAGGAAGGAAGGAGAGCAGCAGAGTAAGGACCCTGGTCTTGAGAAAAGCAGACTTTGACTTCCTCAGGGAACTGATGGGGAGTATCTGCTGGGAGGCCAGTCTGAGGTGGAAAGGAGTCCAGTAGAGCTGGTTGTATTTTAAAGAAACCTTACTTAGGGTGCAGGAAGGAACCATTCCAATGTTTAGGAAGACTAGCAAAAATGGTAGAAGACCAGCTTAGCTGAGAAGGGAACTCTTCAGTGCTAAAACACAAAAAGGAAGCTTACAAGAAGCTTACAAGAAGTGGAAACTTGGACAAACTCCTAGTGAAGAGTATAAGAGTATTGTTTGGGCATGCAGGGATGCAATCAGGAAGGCCAAAGCACAATTGGATTTGCAGCTAGCAGGGCATGTGAAGGGTAACAAGAAGGGTTTCTACAAGTATGTCAGCAATAAGAAGAAGATTAGGGAAAGTGTGGGTCCCTTACTGAATGTGGGAGGCAACCTAGTGACAGATGATGCAGAAAAGACTGAAGCATTCAATGCTTTTTTTACCTCAGTCTTCCAGGCAAGGTCATCTCCCAGACTATTGCACCTAGCAGTACAGTTTGGGAAGGAGGTAAGCAGCCAACAGTGGTGAAAGGACTATTTAGAAAAGCTGGATGTATACCAGTCCATGGGGCCAGACACAATGCATGTGAGGGTGCTGAGCCCCTGGCTATTATCTTTGAAAACTGATGGCTATTGGAGATGTCCTGGATCAAATGTAGTGCCAAACTTTATGAAAGGGAAGAAGGATGATTCAGGGGACTACAGATCAATCAGATCTCACATCAATGCCTGGAAAAATCATGGAGCAAGTCCTCAAGGAATTCATTTGTAAACAGTTGGAGAGGAAGAAGGTGGTTAGGAACGCTCAGCATGGATTCACCAAGGGAAGTCATGCCTGACCAAGCTGATTGCCTCCTATGACAGGGTTTTATTTAGCCTATGCTGGTACAGTGATCATAAAGCAAGAATAAACATATTTCCAATTTTATGTCTAAATTTTTGAGCCAGCTGATTGCCTGGGGTGTTGTATTGTGCAGATTCAGTAGAGTTCCATTAAAAGCATGAAGAGGGTATTCAGAAATGATGTGATTCAAACTTTGAAAATGGGAGCTACAGTCACAGTTTGGTGAGCTAGTCCAGCCCTATCAACGCAACAGAAAACAATATATTCTATGTCCTGTCCTGATTCAGTTTTGGTGAAGACCAAAGAGGTTTAGGGAAATCAAAACCAGCTAGTCTAATGGTTGGATTTGTAATAATTATTTCTGTATTAGGGGGTGAATTGAGCCACTTTTCCATCTAGGCATCTTGGACGTTAAGTGAGTCTTGCTTAAGCTGAATTGCTGTTCTCCAAGTGGGATGTCTACATTTTAATCTCAGATGCAGTGGGTTTAAGATATCTTTGTGCATAGGCAGCTGCAGGTTATTTTTTAGTTTAGTCCATATTTTTTAGTTTAGTCCATAATTTAGTTAAGGCATTTTTTCTTCTTAATGGGGGAGGATGTATGTTACTAAGAGTAGGGAGCCCTGCTTGCTCTAGCAGAGGTCCTGCTTCTCAGGCTGCCAGAGGGGAACTGACTCTGGCCTCAGCCTTCTCTGTTTATAAAGGCCAGGCCCTGCCCCCTTCTGGTCAGCTGATCCAATCAGTTGCCTTAGCAACCCCCACGTGTGCTGCCCTAGTGAGTGGCAGCTGCGCCCATATTCCTGTTATCCAGTAGCAGGAACCCTAGTGCCCTGCTACAGCACCACACATTGGTTTTATATTAATTCATAATTACTATTCCTATGGGGTTACCCTGGACTATTCAGGGCCTTCAACTAATTGAACAAGAGGCAAAAATAAAATTAATGAACTGCAAAGGTCAATATGTGACTTTCTGACTTGTATAATTTAGTGTCAATACCAGCTAGGGATAACTGCAAAATAAAAGCATTTTTACTTGGCCCTTATTTGGCCAAACAGGCCATATATAAAATTAATTTTAACACATTTCTGCAGGAAACATTTCACAAGTGTGCTTGTGAAGGGTTCGTACTGTTGAGTAAACATCAAGTCAGCAGAGTGCCATTGAGTCCTTGCTTGCCTCCAGCATTCTGTGAATATCTTCCAAATCTACTGATTGGATGAACTTTTCTGAACATTCAAACTAGGGAAACCCTTAGCTACAGGTCAATGAGTCAGAAACTTGGAGAAATTTGGTAGGTAAAAGATTTTCCAAAGGAATTTGCCAAGGAAATATGGCCCTAACTTATATATATGTACCTTACAATATTTGATTTCTATGGTTGTTGCTCCATTGACCAGGAGGCCATTGAGCATTTGGTCACTGTTGTGATGACTTTAGTTGTGGATTTTCCTGTTCTGGATTTCCACGTAGCAGGGTGGGTCACAAGCGGGCAGTCATTTTTCACCCCAGGAATCCTTCCAGACTTCCTCCACCATCTTGGACTAGTGGCTCAAAAGTGGCTTCTGCACCTATATTTAAACATGATGGAGAGAGGCCAAAACCCTCAAATCTGCCAATGGTTATTACTCTGCTGAAACCAGGGAAGCCAGCCAGTGATCCCAGGAGCTACAGGCCAATATCATTGCTTTGTACAGCTTACAAATTACTGGAGCGACTCATCCTCCAATGGATATGCATGGTTGCCAAGGCATCCATCCCCTGAGAACAAACCAGTTTTATGCTGTATCGAAGCTGCTGTAACCACGTGCTTGCCCTCACCGTGAACATTGAGGCTGGCTTCCATCATAACCTTAAGACCAACACTGCATTAATGGATCTTTCTGTAGCATATGATACTGTGTGGAAGCATGATCTGTTGCTAAAACTGTCCTGCCTTCTCCCATGTGCTAGATTGTTCTACCTGTTGTGGACATTTTCTGGGCAACTGATGGATGCGTGTCTACCTTCAAGACAAAATGAGCAGACCAAGGAGTCCAAATAACAGCCTCCCACAAGGAAGTGTTCTTGCTCTGACTCTCTTCAACATTTATGTATGTGATATGCCTGCTAGCTCTTTGAGGAAGTTTGCATATGCCTGGCACTAACCACACAGGCAAGGACCTTCAAGGAAACTGAAGACATGCTGATGTTAGACCTGTCAATAATGGCAAAATATTTCTGCAAGTGGAGGCTGCGACCAAATCCAACTAAGTGTGTCATCTCAGCATTTCACCTCAACTATCACAATGCACATATTCTTCTTAACCTTACTTTTTGTGGAGAAAAATTGCAACACGTTCCAACTCCATCCTACCTAGGTGTGACACTTGACTGCACCTTAATCTTTCATAATCATCTTTGAAAGATAGCTGCAAAGATTAAGAGTTGGGTGAACATAGTGCAAAAACTTGCTGGAATGAGCTGAGGTGCCACTGTGGGAGTACTCTGCACCTCCACTATGGCATTGGTCATCTCAACGATTGAGTGCCGTGCACCTGTCTGGGCTGCTAGCACTCATACCAAATGCATGGATGTCCAGTTAAATTCTGCAATGTGTGCTATCACTGGAACCCTAAAATCTATACCAATTCCATGGTTACTGGTGCTGGCCAATATTGCCCCCCCAGACATTTGCTATGATGAAGCTACATACAGAGAGGTTGTCCACATGAATGACAATCCAGACCTCTCCATCCACAGAGATTTGAAGAACCTCCCAGCTCACTGTTTGGTCTTCTTGAAACCCTTGTGGACATGTGTACAAGCCCTTGTAGGACATGAGGGTGCAGCAACTTGGAGGAAAGTGTGGAATGAAACCAGCATTCAGTGGTTTCATTTAATTTCCTACCCAACAATAAAGCCTCTTGGTTTTGACTTTCCATGGAAAGCATGGAAGGTTCTGAATTGGATCCAAAGTGGGCCTGGCGGCTGCAGTCACTTAATACACAAATGGTGAAGTTCTACCAAATGTGACTGTGGCAATCCTGATCAAACTGTGGACGACATAAGAACACTCTGCTCTCTACACAAATTTGATGGTGACATTGCAGAGATACATTCCCTTTCCTCAAGAGCATTACACTGGTTAATTAACCTTAAATTGGACTTAAAATTGTTGCTCTGAGTCAGTCAAATGAAAGAAGAACACCTTGGGTTTAGAATGAAAAGTCTTCCTGGTGGTACTGCTGCTTTTCTTAAAGATTTTTATAGATTTCATAGACATTAGGGCTGGAAGGGACCTCGGAAGATCATCGAGTCCAGCCCCCCGCCCAA
>NW_017728906.1:183710826-183714043 GCF_001723895.1 Crocodylus porosus | reverse complement strand
CCCATTTGCTGAGCCTGTCCAGGTCATCCTGGATCACCCGCCTGTCTTCTGGCGTGGATGCTTTGCCCCAAAGTTTGGGGGTAGCTTTACTCCAAAAAGTGGCGTCTTGCTCAACAGAATTAGTTTTTATCTGTATTCTGAATCACATCTTCTTAAAACAGGCACAGAAATACATTTGAACTGCACCTTAATATTATTGAAAAATCGTCATGGCTAAGAGCTGAATTTTATGAATAAAAACAACAGAATTGCTTAGTACTATATTGTTCTGCTTATAAGTCAACCTTTTTCCCTCAGAACCATAAAAATCACCCTCAACTTATAAGCGGAGTTCACCTACTATCAGAAATTGATGGTACTATTATACAGAGCAGATGAGCTTAGATTCCACCCTTAAGAGCTAGCCATTGCAGCCCTTACAGATATTGCACAAGGTCATCTGCTCCATTTTGATAGTGGCAGAGCAGGTGACTATACACAGCACCCTTATGAGCTATAATGGATGGCTCTTAAGGAATCCATATAGGGCCATCTGCTCCTTCTTAATGGTGGTGGAGCACATGACCATAGCACAGCATACTGAGGACCACAATGGCTGGATGAACCATATAGAACACCACCTCACAGTTTCTAGGGATCTTCCTGGTCTGGTCTACCAGTGTTACAGACAGAAATCAATCCTCTCTCAGGAAGTTAAATGCTCAGGAGGCCTAAGAGCCTTATTTCAAGCTAAAGCTCCTTGGTTCCATTGCAGGGAGCAGGAAGACTTTGATCTCCAGCATGAGGACAGTCTGTGGCAGGTCATCAATGGAGCCACAGAGCCAAGGAGCAGCCCATGAGGTGAGCTTGTAGAAAAATGTGCAGACTCCTCCTGTGCCTTGCCTATGTTTTACCAGAAGTTGGTCAGAACTGAGTGAAATATTTTAGATTCAGCATTATAGCATTTTCCAGGACAACATACCACACTGCACCACATCACACACACAATAGGAGCAGCCATAGACCTAGCCATTTCTTCCTTTCCCACAACCCTGAAGTTATTAGGAAAATTTGTATTTTGACCCCCTAAAATCAGGGTGGTTTGGATCTAGGATTTTGTTCTGCATGTCAGTGAAGTTTGAATCCAGACCTGTCATTCAGATCTGGGTTTTTAATGAGGGCCTGTCTTTGTTTAAACCTATAAACAGTTTCCTTTAACTGACAATATTTTTATCGATATGTATTACAATAGAATTTTAGGGTGAAGATAAAATAATAAGACCTGGGGAAAAAGTGTTTGGTACAGAGGATGCCTTTTACATCTACATTTTATTTTAGTATCTTTAGTGTATTTAAACTTTCCTTGGCTATTTGATTGTCCTGTGGAATTCTGTAAGGGCAATAGCAATTCAAAGACTTTATCTCTAATTATAAGCTTATATTGAGGGAAAAATGTATTTTTCCTGCACTTGAGCCTTAAAATATGGGGTTGAATTACATGTGAGGTTGATTTGTAACCAGGATGCTATGCTACGTTCCAGTTTACACTGACTACAGGAAAAAAGATTGTCTTACTATCATCTGAATGAATAATTTGCAGACCTTATGGGGAGAAGATGAAATAGGCCTTAATTTAGTATGTGAAAGGGTTTTTACTGAAGTATAAAGCCTGTGACATAAGAATGTAGCTAGATACCCATAACCCAGGCTAAGTTTGTGAGACTATTATAAAAAAATAACAGCTTTTTACTTGTAAACTGGGAACACTTTATATGGAAATTAATAAGAGATATTAAAAAGGGAACCTCATTGTTAATAGTCATTTTTCATAGGAAAACTGCACGCGAAAAGACTGAGAACAGCACATTTTAAGGCTTGACATGGAGAGGCACAACACAAGCTGAGAAACCCAGAAGGGTAGAATCCCTTCCTCAGAACCTAGACACAGAAAATAGGGCCTGGTAGGTATATTTGGTCTCGACTGAAACTGCTTACTAATGCCAGCTGTGATGGTGACCATTTGTCTACTGGAATGTAACCAGCCATTAGATGTTAATAACTTCTGATCACTAATGACCTGTTCAGGATCTGAACCAGCAATCTATGGGTGAATGACTGCATATCCCATTACCTTTATGTATATCCCGTGTCTGACACTAATTAATTTAGAATACCAGAAAGACTTAGGAGAACTAGTAAATGCTGGTAGCAGAGTATTAAAATCACAAGCAAGATTGTTCTCAAAACTAGGCACCTGTGAATTCTTGTTGACATTTTCAAATATGATTGCCAAAAGAATACAAGTCATGGGGGCCAGACAGAAACATGCCTTTGTAACCTAGTGATCAGTGCCCTCAGCTGGGAGATAGAAAGCCTGTGGACTGCTCTCAGGATTATGATTTTTTTAAATCCAGTGTCTATTTAGCAGTAGTTTATCAAAAAGGGAGGGGGGAACACCTGTAGCAACAGCCCTGGACAGCGCATAAAAATAGCAGCAGCTGTGCTGCTGGCCTGGCCACTGCCATTGCTGCTGGCAAGAAGCTGCTGATGCTGCCCCGTGCATTACTGTCGCCCAGGGCACTCAAGCTTCCAGTTATGTCTCTGCTGCCTTGTATACAAAATGTGTAAAGAATCCAGAAGGCAGAGTCCAGGATTAACTCCTCCCAGATGAAAACCCTAACCATTAGGTTGCAGAAGCAGACTTTTTCTTGCTTATTCTCTTTCCAGCCCTGTGAATCTTGCATTCTTTGCCATGCAGAAGCCCTGCTTCAGCAGAAAGGACACTGTAGCTTGGTGGTTCAGGCACTCTCCTGAAAGGTGGAATATTTTGAATCCCTTCACTCTGAGGAAAGCCTATAATACAGCTCTCCCATTTCTCCCAGGAAGAGACCCCTGGATTCTGGTCTCTGCTCCAGACACTCTTTATGTATTTTATGCAATAACTGGTTAATCCAAAATGCACTGCATGCTGCTGCTTGCTTGCTTGCTTTCTGATTGGCTTCAGTGGGAGTGGTGGAGAGGGCTCATCTCACAGTCTGGTGGGTCTCTCTATTCAAGGTATGGAAACCCAGGACACATCACTTGTTATTTAAAATTCTAGCTGTGAACACAGGCTTGTATTTGAAATACTGCCCCCTCCCATACATTCTAGTTGAAACAACACAGAACTGCCATAACTGGATGTCTTTATAAACGTGGGCCGAAGTCTGATTTTCATAGTTTCATAGTTTCTAGGGTC
>NW_017728906.1:183702762-183710726 GCF_001723895.1 Crocodylus porosus | reverse complement strand
CTGCCATGGCAGGAAAGAATACTGGGGTCAAATGACCCCAGCAAGATGTTCATCTAACCTCCTCTTAAACACCCCCAGGGTAGGAGCCTGCACCACCTCTCTCAGAAGTTGGTTCCAGATCCTAGCTGCCCTGACTGTGAAGTAGCGCCTCCTGATATCTAACCTAAACCTACCCTCTGCCAGCTTGTGACTGTTACTCCTGGTCATTTTAGCTCTAATGACTTGCCAAAGAGTTCTCAAAAGTCTGTGCTGGAGCAGGGACTTACTCCAGATCCCAGACAAGTAGAAACCTACCAGGGGACTTGAAAGCCTTTGGTGGCAGCCATATATGAGGCAGTGTCAATGGTCACTTCACCGGTGCAGCTGCTGCTCTTTTTGTACCCTTACTTCCCCACTACCCACCCAGGGTCAACACCTGGGGCTGGTTTCCCGGCCGTGCCCCCCTTTATTATGGACTGCAGACAAGCATCATATGCAGCCATCCTTCTCCTTAAACAGCTTTCTCATTTAACTTCAACCAGTACTAAACTGTGGTAAGATCAGCTAGTAGCAAAGTTATGTTGTGGAGTTCATTAATTTAACACAATCTTTAAACATATAATGCTACCTCTTGTGGAATGGCTTTGTCAGGATATTTTACTAGTTTAATTCTTGTCTTTAAAAAAGCATCACATTGACAAAACTCCTGACATTTTGATATAAGCAAGAAATAAATTAAGGCTTCAGAGATGAAGCTTATATATCTATATCTATATCTATATCTATCTATAGTGTACTAATGCAGACCTAATATTATGAATGAGATTGCTAAATTATGGTACCATGGTTTTATGAGATGTAATTATAAGGCCAAAGGTATTTTGTGAGGAGAAGAAAAAAGCTTACTGTACACTATTAAAGTGTTTTATGTTCAGCTATGACTGACACAATGCATTATGGGGCTTGAATAAGCATAATTGTCCAAGAAGAAATAATTGAAAATAATCCTTTAGATGTCAAAATAAAGCCATACCTCATATGACTCTGTCAGTGATTACTGCACATCTCTTCTAGTAAAGAGAAGGTTCCTTAGGGGGTCATAACTTAAGTTTCTAGGTAATAATACTTTTAGTCTTTAAGATACAATGTTTGGTTCTGTATGTCTGAATAAGCACTGCACAAGCACTAAGGGATGATTCTGTCTTGGTCAAGGGGTTGGATTAAATGGTTTCCTAAGGCTCTTTCCAGCACTATTTTTCTGTGATTCTAAGGGAGCAAACCTCTTGACAATACCCTGACTAAGTGCTAAGAATCTCTGCTGGAGGCTTGATGGGAGAAATTATCCCTCACAAGCCACTTTACCATTCTGCCCATGCATTTGTACTGTACCCGTCACAATGGTTTTAGCAGATGTGCCCTGCCTTTGCTAATCTATCCTCAGGGCTGGAACAGTTATCAGTAGTCCTATGGGAACAAAGACCAATACATAGAAAGGCCAGTACAAAGCTTGTGCTCATAAAACATATCCTGGGAAGGGAGCCTTCATTGATCTGGATTTGATGGAGGTTGTATGAGCCTGCATTCATGTAGCTCCTCCACAGCCCGATGCCACTACCTGGAGCTGACCTCACAACCCCCCTGCCAGCCTGGGGCTGCTCTCCCCTGGCTCAAACTGTTTCTGTCCAGGGCTGTGCCTGGAAGCAGTTTCCTTTGGCTCAAACAGCTCTTGGTATCACTGTTAAGTCTAACAGTTCTGAAGCTGTTGCCTGTGGGACTCTTGGCTCCTGTGGAGAAGAGGCAGGATTGCCCCTTAAATTTATTGCTTTACTTATTTTTTTAAAGGAAAGTAAATATATGAAAATAAAAAATTCCTTACTACTTTTCCAAAGCTGAGCTTATTTTCATAATAGGTGTATTGCGTAAGGGTTACAGTAATTACTTCAGTATGCTTAATGCTAAATTAACAACAATTTTTGTTTGAGAATAATAATATGCCCTGCAGGAGCACAAGGAGAATTAATTAAAACTGGTTAAATGGCTTAATATTCACTATACCAGAGTGAATTATTATTAGTAGGATGATGCCTCAGGTTCACACTGTGTACTGGGCTGTATACGGAATATGGTGAGACAATCAAGCCATGTCTATTTGGTCACAGAGAGGAAGATTTGGGGACAATCTATAGCAACACGGGAGCATACATTGTTATTTGCTCCATGTCTAGTATCCACAACCATGGGTGCATCTACATGTGCACTTAACTACAGGGTAGACTAATTAGCTCCATAGTAAAGCATCACTGGTTACATGTGCACTAGTATTAGGGCACAGTAAACTAATTAACTACACCATAAGATAGTACTGCTGGAGACGGTACTATCTTACAGTAGAGTAAATAACTGCGCTGAAATGCATGTGTAAATGGTGACGGGGCTGGCTAGGGCATGACAGCTGAACTGTGAGGGCTGCCTGCTGTCCAATGCCACCACCTGGAGCCTAGGGTTGATGCTACAGTTCCCCTGCCAGCCTGGGGCTGATCTATCTTGGCTTAAATTGCTGCAGTCCCAGGCTGTGCCTGGAAGCAGTTTTCTCTGGCTCAAATGGCTCAGGAGTTTATTGCATTGCGTTAATTGCATGGGTAGATGCACCCCTTGAGAATTAATTAACATTAGAATAACTCCATTCATGAGCAGCAAACCTATTACACTCAACTTCCTAAGATAACAAATTGCCTTAACTTCTGTAGCAGGGTCATGGTACCTTCTTAATTTCTTTTTGATGGTGTGTTATACGTATTATTATTATTATTATTATCATCAACATGTCTAATAATATCAATGATGATCATAATATAGGAAAGCCCCTAATACTGTTAGTCACCCTGAATAATGACTTACTTCACAGTACCCCCATTGAAATGAAGCAGATTATTTGTAGGTGAATAGATTTCTCCGTGTTAATAAGTGTACCGGGATTTGTCCCCATATTACCCTATCTGATAAATTATTAATACATGTTCAATATAATGTCATTAAAGAAATGTCAGACTCATTTTTGCTCATAGCAAGTGGGTCTACACACTATATATATGCATACATACACTTAACTTTGTATTTCATGAATCTCCTGTTTTGATGTGATGGTTTACAATAGACCATTACTCTAATATTGTCCATATGCATTCTCTGTTATCCCTATTATTCATTATATTGTAGTATATATCACTCTACCTGTAACATCTTACTTTCAGTGACATCCTGTATATACACTTACAAAATGTCTTGCATGGAAAACAAAACATTGTATTTTACTTTAAACTACAATATTAACTAACTTACATAGACATGGAGGGAAAAAGGTTGGACTTCTACATTAAGAACATATAATCTTGCTCTGAAGTCCAGGAAGAGGCAGACCTGTTGGGAGTCTCTGGCTGAAGATAACAGGGAAAACATACAGGGGCAATGTCATGAGAGTGGTCTGCTATAGTACCAGCAGCATCATGGTTAGTGTAGATGTGCTACTGATCACCAAAAACTGAAGTTGATAACTGTAGGAAAGGAAACTGTGTGAACAACAGACTTATGACAGTGGATTTCAAAAAAGCAGATTCAACAAACTCAGGGAACTGTTAGGAAATGTCATATGGGAAGAAATTTTAAGGGAAAAAGTAGTTTAGGAGAGCTCACTGTTTCCAAAAAAGACAGAAAGATAGTAAGAAACAAATATGGCTGCCTTAAGAATGCTTTAATCATTCAGAAATCATAAAGAAATGGAATAAAAAGTAGAAGCAAAGACATATTGTTAAGGCTGAGCATAAGGAATAACACAAGTGTGTAGGGACAAAGCCAGAAAGACTTAGGTGTAAAATGGGTTACATCTAGCAAAGCACATAGAATACATTCTATAAATATGTTAGAACAAGCACTCTGGAGGACCCAATTAGAATTCAGAGTGATCTTGATAAATTGGAAAAAAGGTCTGAAATCAATAAGATGAGATTCAGTAAAGGCAAGTGCAGAACACTATATGATTCGGGGGGGGGGGTAGGGGAGAATCAAATTCACGAGAAAATGGGAACAACTCATTAGGCAGTACTTCTGCAAAAAAGGACTTGGACTGAATATAAGCCACAAATATGATACCCTTGCAAAAAGGGTAAACCTCAATTTGGGGTGTTTGAACAGGAATGTCATTGGTTAGGTACTTATTAGGTAATTATTTTGCTTTACTGAGCATTGGTGAGGCTTCAGTTAGAGTTCTGTACTTAGTGTTGGGATAAGAAAAATACAGAGAAATTGGTGAGAGTCCAGGTGACAGCAAGAAGGGGAGAAGGTTTAGAAAATATGACCTACAAGAAAACAAAAGGGTGGTGGGTGTGTAGGGGGAGTTGAAGGAACTGGGTTTGTTTAGAAAGGAAAAGCTTGATAAGGGCGGTGGTGACAGTTTTCAAGTATATTATAAAGAGGACAGTGATCAATTTTCCACTGGAGGGGAAGGACAAGAAGTAATAAGCTTAATTTGCAGCAAGAGAGATTTAACTTAGACATTAGGAAAACTTTCTAACTATATGGATAGTTAAGCACTGGAAGAGATTGCTTAGGGAAGTTGTAGAATCCCTTTCATTGGAGTTTTTTTAAGAACGGGGCAGATCCATGTCAGCAGTGCACGAGGGATACTTGATCCTGTTGCTGAGCAGGGGGATGGACTAGACCAGGGCTGCTCACCCTGGCCCATGATCCAGATCTGGCCCCTAGAGCCTTGTCATTTGGCCTGTGGGGCTCCCCATAGGTCCATGGGAAGTCCCATTGGCCATGACCCTGCATGCTCAATGTGGTGTGCAGGGTGGCACAGAGTCCAATCTTGGTATGTGGGGCCAGGTGGAAGCAGCACAGGGGCCGATTCCTGCATGTGGGGCTCAGAGGAGGTGGCATGAGGCCCTGATCCTAGCATGTGGTATCCTGAGCCTGGCGCACAGGATCAGGCAGTGGTGGAGGTGGCACGGGGTCCTGGGGTCCTGGTCTGGGGATGCAGGACTGTGTGGAGGCACTGCAAGGTTCCAGCACCCTGACCTTAGTTTGTGGGGCTGGGTGGAGGTGATGCAGTCTGGACTCAGGTTTGTGGGCCTGATTCTGGGGGGCAGAATCTGATTTAACACACTAGCCCAGCCCTGCAGCAGTCCTTGGAGTCAAAAGGTTGAGCACCACTGGACTCAAAGACCCCTGGAAATCCCTTCCAGCCCTACATTTCTATAATTTCTATTTCATACATAGTGTCATGTACATACCTAATAGCAGCATTACCTCCTAAGAGTTGATGTTTCTGAGACTGATTAGCCATCATGTTGAAAAGGGACATCAGTAAAGTTTACTTTTCAGTGCCTAGAAATCCTAAATGTGTGACTGCACAGAGTAGGAAATGTGGCACTTGTTTTCAGTAGCAATTCTGGGAATTTCAAGGGCTTAGGCAAGTGCTGAATAAACCCAAAAGGAATGCAAAACTCTAGAACTCTTGGTTCAGAGATGAAAACTATTATTAGACCAACTAAGAAATCACAAAAAACCCCTATCTTTTTCTGCAAGCTTTCAGGCTTATGCACCCTTCATCAGGCTCACGGAAAATTAAAGATGGTAAAAAGGCTCATAAAGGAAAAAGCACAATGCATTTTAAAAATAATTCAGTGGGTAAATCCATGCAATTCCTTTAAACAATTCTTATGGGTTCATATTAGTTTTGCAGAAATTAATATGCAGTAAAACATTGATATGTTCTCTCTCTATTACATAGGAGAGATGGAGGTAGGGCTATGTGCCACAAGCATTCTGTAATACATTGGTTTGCTTACCTGAAAACCACTTTCCAGTAAAAATAAAGCAACTGAAAGAGACATCTTCCTGTATCATGTATCATTACTATAAAATGTCTTCTTCTTAGATGAATTGCATACAAGAGCAACACATTAATGGAAATATGCCCAAGATTGATAGCCCTGCCTTCCTAAGAACCTGATACAGAAATTCATGATGTGTGGGTCAACTACATCATCTGCAAGCAGTGAACTGTAGGGCTGGGACCTTTTTATAAATATTAGTTTTTTCTCATTGATACCAGAAGCTGACCTGACCCAGATATGTCCTCAGATAAAAATCTGATGAGGAAACCTGCAGCATGAAATATGGTATTTACTTGGACCCAATGCATGTTTTTCCTTCCAGTTGACATGGGGGAAAAAACCCTTCATTTTGGATTCAAGTACAAGGCAGAGTGCAGCAGGGGCAGCTGTGCGTGGAGTTGGATATAATTAATTGGTGGGTGCCTGCTTGTGAGTCACATCCAATCAGCTGATGGGCCAGATCTGGACCATGGACCCTATTTTGCCCAGCCCTGAGTTAGTGCCGGGGTGGAGCAGCCCCAGGCTGGCATGGGACCCAGGGGGTCGTGCCTGGGCTCTGATGGTGCCATCAGGCAGTGGAGGGGCTCGCAGGGGCACAAAGGTGCTACAGGGTGGGGCTAGCCAGCAGGCAGCTGCTGCACTTTGGTACCCTCAAGCCCCAGCCAACCCCTGTCACAGTCTACATGTGAGTTTGATTGCAAGTGCTCCACTGTAAGATAGTAGGGTCCCAGACAGTACACAAATTAGTCCCAGACTAGCCCCTGAACCTGATCTAGCCAACCAGGCCATCCTATCTGGCCCCCAGGACCCCTGGAAAAGACAGTTATTACTGGCCCCTCTGAAAGCCCATGCCTCCTGCCAGCTTTCAGAGGTCACATGCCATCAGGCCAGGCTGGCCTGCCTCTGTGCCTCCACCTCCATGGGACTTCCAGTACTCCAGCCAGGTGCCATGGGGAGCTATGTGTGATCAGGCCGGGGCAGCTCCATGTCACCACGTGTAGCTCCTGGCACTCCATCTAGGATTTGCATGCCATCAGATCAGGATGGCTCTGTACCTCCATGTGCAGCTTGCTACTGGAGTGCTGGGAGCCCTATGTGGAGATATGGAGCCAGCCTGGTTTGGTGGCATGTGACTCTCCATAGCTCCTATCACTCCAGCGGGGAGCCAGGTGCCATTGTGTCGGGCCAGCTCTGTGTCACCACATGGGGCTCCCAGCAATCTAGCTGGGAGCCATGCCCCATCTGGCTAGGCTGGGTCAGGCCAGCTCCATGCTGCCATGTGCAGCTTCTGGGATTCAGCTGGAGCCATGCACCACCAGGGGCTCCACCTGCCACAGGCCATGAGTGCACTGACGGCCCACCACCTGCTGCTGCTGCCACCAGCAGTGGGGCTGTGCATCATGGGGGGTGGGGACAGGTGTGTGGCAGGGGGCCCAAGGTACACAATCCCACCAAGGGAAACACCTTGTTGGACCTGGTGCTGGCCATTGGTGATGACCTGGTGAGGGGACTGCGGGTGCTTGACCACCTGGGTGACAGTGATCATCACTTGCTGGAATTAACCATCCAGCGCTAGGTGGCAAAGGCTTGCAGCAAGGCAGCAGCCCTAGTTTTCAGGAGGGTGGACTTCAATGAGCTAAGGAGAATAGTTGGGGAAGCACTGAGGTCCCAGAGGGGAGGCAAGCCAGGTGTCCAAGAAGAGTGGCTACTCCTTAAGGAAACGATCCTCCAAGCCCAAAGGGAGGCAATCCTGACATGGATCAAAGGGAGCAGGAGGGCACAAAAGCTCCCATGGCTCACCAAAAGCATCCGGGAATGTCTTCTAGCTAAAAGGGAGGCACACACCCAATGAAAGGGAGGGGCCATCCCCAGGGAGGACTATACTGCGGTTTTTCGGGGATGCAGGGGGGAAGTCAGGAAGGCCAAGGTAGAGATGGAACTGGGACTAGCTTCCTGGATCAAGGACAACAAGAAGTCCTTTTTTAAATACATAGGGGCAAAAAGCAGGTCCAAGGAGGTGATACTCCCCCTCTATGCGGCACTGGTCAGGCCGCAGCTGGAGTACTGCGTCCAGTTCTGGGCGTTACACTT
>NW_017728906.1:183686050-183702447 GCF_001723895.1 Crocodylus porosus | reverse complement strand
TTGACCCCAGTACTCTTTCCTGCCATGGCAGGGGGTTGGACTTGATGATCTGCTCAGGTCCCTTCCAACCCTACTAACTATGAAACTAAGAACTATTGTGTAATTGCCTCTATATACTCTACATGAGTACACATAAATCAGGACAAAAATATTAAAAAAAAAAATTAATGTAATTAAAAAATTAAAGGAGTCTATATAAAATATGTTATTGTAGATGTTTGACTTTTAGTATATGGTCTGTTTTTTTTCTGGTTCCAAGATGGTAAACTCTCCCCCCCACCCCAAAAGGAGTACTTCTTGGGGCAAAGGCGGTGGGGGGTTGCTGGCAAAAGTCAGAGGTTAGGGGCAAGACTTCTAGTCCAAAGATGGCAACCAAGGGTTTGGGCATTTATCAAGGGGTGGAGCTAGCCTTGTGGCCCCAAAACTTATGAAGTGGCCCCCTGGCTGAAATAATTGTCCACCCCTGATTTACAAGATAAATGCAGAGATTTCAAATAGGAATCTATGTTGTTAAAAAACATTCTCACCTGTTGAGGTTTTTTTGAGTTCACTGCAACAGAAGAATTCCTCTATTATTTTTCTGTGGTTATAAAGTGAGTGAAGACTAAGAACTACATTTTTGGAGGGGTGCCTTGAGCCTAAAAAAGTTGAGAAACACTGATATATATAAGTCTATACACACAAATAAATATATATGGCTATATCCATACAGAGTGGTATCCCTGTTCTACAGGTGGAGGAAACAAAGGCAGAGATAACAATTCTGTATTAGTCAATTTGCCCAGCTCTTAGTTCACTCTAGAATGGATGGAACAGCTTTCCTCAGTCCCTTGAGCTTTAAATTCAAATTCACTTTCTGCACACAGGGTCTAGAATGTAAAGTACGGAAGAATAAGGCATAGAACAAACCCTTGAATGGTCTGTAGTATTCTGGCTATTTACATTGCAACCATGAGAGAAAAATTGTGCTGAATCTTGGGAAGGAACTTGAATGGGTAGTTGCTCAAAGAGATTAAAAGATTCAGGGCAGTTTCTATGCATCTCAGTTAAATGACTTCCTACTTGATTGTAACAATAAAAGTGTTCTGCTGGATTAACCGTGTGGGGGGTGAACTGTGATTTCTCTGTAACACACTTGCATGCTCTGACCTCCTAATGACTACTAATCAAGATAATGTTAATTGGGAGAACTGGCCCTGGAGGATTCCAGAGTCCTGAGAAGTGGAAGACTTTTATTAAGCCTCAAGGGCTCATTGGCAAAATCTTGTGTTTTCTTTCAGGGAAGTTCCTCTGAGCACAAGAAAAGAGGAATTTTTAAGTAAAATGAAAATCAAAACATTTTGCCAGTCACTGCATCTTGCACCACCAGCTCTCAGTCCAGCTGATTTTCTTGGCTCCCTGTCACGGTGCGGGGACCTAGGAGCGGCCGTGATCTCCCCAGCACCCCCTACCATGCCAAGTAGGCGATTCAGCACCCTCTTTCTCGCCCGCCACATCTTTGTGGTTGTCTAAATTTTATAAAGGAGGCTGCCCTTTGTGCCCTTGGACACGGTGCTATGTTAATCCTGTCCCCTATTCTATATGGAGTGATGGGTGCACCCCAGCCTTATGGGCTACGCATGCCTCCAACCTCCCCTGTAGCACGCCCCAAGCCTCGCTGATGTACCGGACGTTGTCTGGTCAGTTTCCTTCTTGTGCCCTAACTGGTGCTGCTGGGCTTGTCACGCAACTGGCACCCTGGGCTTGTCGTGCAACTGGCTCCCCTCTGCTTCTGAGCCCCGACTGGTGCACTGGGTTTGTCACGCAACCAGCGCCCCTACTTGTTAGCCCTCTTGGGCCTGCTCAGTATGTCTGCCCCTCTTAGGCCCGCTCAATATGCTCGCCTTTCCTGGAGCTTCTCTCTGAATGCGCCCCCTCCTGGGGCTTCTCACCCAATAGGGCTCAGGTGGCCATACCTGGCCCCCCCTATTACTCGCCCTCGGGTCTCGTCACCCGCACTTCTCACGGTTGGGGTTCAGGTGGCCGTAGCCATGCCTGGCCCCCTGACCCATCATCTAGGGTCTTACACCCTGCTCAGGCTTCTCCCAATAGGGCTCAGGCAGCCGTAGCCTTACCTGGCCCCCTATTCCGTATATGTGTGCCGTCGCTGGCACCTGACTATCATACTACGCCCTGCTCGGGCTTCTCCCCAGTAGGGTTCAGGCGGCCGTAGCCTTACCTAGCCCCCTATTCCATATGAACGTGCCCTCTCCGGCACCTGACTATCGTGCCCTCACTGGCACCAGGAACCCCCACCCCGTTGGGGCGCTCCTATGAGGCCTCCTATCACCCCTTATACCCTCATCCGGTCCTCCGGTGTAACCACAACTAAACAGAACCATAAGCCAATTGGCTGTTACACAACAATAAGTCTCCTGGCTATAACATACAATCTAGGCCCGCCTGGCTTTCCTGCCAAACCTTCAGTCAGGGTTCTCTCACCCCGCACCATGGTGCAGCTGCTGGGGCTGCTCTGCTCAACTCTGCTGCAGGGCTCTGACTCCTGCAGCTGCCAGAAGGGAACTGCCAGCCAGGCTTCAGCCTGGGCTGTTTATAAAGGCCAGGCCTGGCCCCCTTCTGGTCAGCTGACCCACTGCGGTTGCCGCGGCAACCAACACCTGTTCTCTCATCATAGGAACAGGCCCCTGTGACACTCCCCCACTTCATTGCAGTGAGGGGCAAATCAGCAATTGGATTTACCTTGCATTGCAAACAAATCTGCAGTCCCTCACCCACCTTTTGCTAAGCAGCCCTAAGAATAGCCTTAGGTGGCTAGAAGGTAAACCTAACTCTCTGGTATGGTAGTTTCTCTTTCATACCCTATCTCTGAGCATAGGACTGAAAACACAGTGATTGTTCATCTCAATCTCTAATACACTCTCTGAAGAGAGAAGGTAATCTCAGTAGGAGAGTAAATCCAGGGGCTGAAGGTACATATACACAACATGTTTGGATGAGGAAGGTCCATCTAAGCCTAACAACCCGTCAGACTAGTGCGGTTAAGGTAGACAAGCTTCTTAACAAAATAGCACAGAAAAGTGATGTGGCAAACATCACATCTAGTTGCTTTTAATTTCCCAGCCTGAATGACCAGGTGCCCATTTACAGCTGGGTCAACTGAAGCCAGCCTTTTGCAGGTGTCCAGAGCAGGCCTTTCATATTTGTCTCCCGAGCCATAGAAGGATGCTAACTGGTCTGCCCCATAACATGTTCACTTTGAAGTAATTTGACTTTACTCCAGGATAAAAAAAAAAAATGAACACAAGGCACACAGCTTTAAACTGGTCTCAGTCATTCCAGCTTTACTGTGAAATTATCCTTCAAAAGGTGAGAAGGAGCTACATACCCGTGTAATTTTTACCATTACATCTGCACACAGTTAGCTTGGGAAAGCTTGTCTTGCATCTGGTCTGCAAGTAAAATATGGAAAATGTGGGGTAAATTACTGTGTAGTGATTGTTTCATGTATTTATATCTTGAGAGTTAGTAGACAGAGAGAGGGGTGGGATGGGGAGAGAGAATAGCTCTGTGTGGCTCAATTTTGAAATGTATCGTGGTGAACTTCTCACAAAATGATGGGGTGGGAGTATCAGTACTACATTGCAAACATTCATTTAATGGGTTTTGGAGCTAGCATTTTGGACTATTTGCCTGCAGGTGTCAGGGCTTTGTCCAGATTGGCTTTTGCACTTGTGAAAAGTGGATGTTTTTCTGCTTGTGTAATATTCATTTTGCACTGATGTAAATGACTGCACAAGTGATGAAACCCTGGAGAACAAGAATCATGATATGAATCTAGGCCAGTAATTGTTGTCTATTTTTCTTCTGTCCTGCAAGCAGGTAAGATTAATACCAGTTTCCTTAGAGATGGGGCAGTTTTTTGCTATTAGTAAAAGTTAATGTACCAGGGGGAATTTATTAAAAAAATGCATTTAGTTAAGAGTTCATGGCTGTTGAATCCACCCACCCATCACTCAGTGTAAGTGAATGCTGGCAACAGAGGTTTTATTATTGCCATGGCTCTGATAGATGATGATGTTTATCTAAGTAAATGCTTTTTTTTTTGACTGAGAGGTTGGTTCATTACTAATAGGAGATGATTCAGTCGCAGAGATAGAACAGATAGCTTAGCTCTCATGGAAGTAGTTATGATTTTAGATGTGATAGGGAAAGCAAGGTTAAAATCTCCCAGTACTAAGGATTTACTCAAGGCTCAAATGAAAGAGCTCACATGCTGTCCTGCCTTTGAGGCCTACTCTCTATGGTATTTCTCTCTCCCTAGAACAAGCAATGTACAGTATTAAATGCACACCAAGGAGCACTAATTATTTTTTGCTACATTAAACATTATTTTCTGTATCTCACTAGTGGTTTTTATGAGTATGCAACCAAGTTCAAATACTACGGCAACTTCATCACTATGCGCAATATTAGCCTGCTCAGTTATGATATCTGCTTATGCTCTTCTAATGTTTAACTAAAGCTCAGTTAACTGAAACTCATGGTTAATAGGACAGATACATACCCCCAGGATATATATATCCCCCAGGATACATACCCCCAGATACATACATCCCCTAGGATTGTGCTGTGCTGTGCTCTATGCTTCAGATGTCATCTGGTTTTGGATCTGTAACTCAAGAGCAAAACTAAAGCTTGTAAACCAAGTGGATTTGACTTGTCATTTGTTCATACTTTAAAATCTATGAATGTATTTTGTACAGTGGTTTAAAATAGTAAATATCAGAGTCCCCATTAGAGAGAACAGAGTGGCAGGGATAAGATACTTGACCAAGATCCAATAACCAGAGAGTGGCAAAGCCAAGTCCTGGGACTCCTACATCAAGCCTTGCTGCTCTGAATATGTCAGCTCTTGAGCTACCAGCCCCTCCAGTTTTGCTGGGAAATGCAACTCATGAACTATTTCTCTAAGAAAACCTCTCATATCTATTCTACCATGGGACAAGCAAGGTAGCAAAAGGATAGCCTTTGTGTACTCCTTAGCTATTTTCCAGCTCTTCAGTAAGCTCTGGGAGCTCAATTTAGATCCCTGTTAAGTACTAAGCAGCCATAATTTACCATCCACCTGTCTTCTGTGTCCCGATTTTCCCCACTCACTGCTTTTACAACATTGAACTTTATCTACTTCAGTGAAGTTGCTCTTGACTTACATCAGTGTAAAGCAGATTCTGATTTCCCCTGCACCAGTGTGAATTGAAATGAATACTGCAGACAATTTACAAAGGTGTACAACTGATTTGAGAAAAGAATCAAGTACAAAGAACATAGTAATGCTTGTGTATACCAACAAGCAAGTCATGTCAAAGAAGATGATGAAGTACATTTGAAAGTCCAGATGTTTTTAAAATCCTTTTTTTATTTGTGTTACAACAGGTGAAACACACATTTCTCTCCAAAATTGCAGCACTAAGTCTGAAACTGACTACAGGTGCAAGTCAAATTGACATTATTGGTTTTCATCATCTAAGCTGAAGGAATGGAGAAAAATAAATACAAGGCATAAGTTAGGGCAAGTATCTTTTTAAAAAAATGATTCACTTTAAACTGTAAAGTAATGTCAATAATGTAAATCAAGAAATATGTTTATTATAGGGAAAACAGACAATCTCTCTTTAAAATTGGCAGTGAAAGTCAAAATGCTTGGAGAAGAAATTTAAAATCATAAAACAAATAGAGCATACTTTTTTTCTCTCCAATGTGAACTTTTCATGTTTGTGTGTTAGACATACTGGACTAAGCAAGAAAATGAACAAACTTGATTAGTTCTTTTTTCCAGTTGAACATAATAGCCTTGGGGCAACAGTTAATTGCAGAATAATTAACTTTGTTATCTATGCTGTTGGTCTAGGTTGGCAGCAATGAAGCCTTTAATACCACAAAGGTACTGGAAAGTTCACTATCTGGACCAGGGGTGGGCAATTATTTCAGGGGGAGGACCGTATACTGAGTTTTGGCAAGCCATCGAGGGCCACATGACAGGCAGCAGATAAATATTAATGTTCTAAATTTTTTAGGGGCCCCGCGGGCTGGATAGAATGGCCTGGTGGGCTGCATCTGCCCTACAGGCTGTATTTTGCTCTCTCCTGATCTAGATAACTGCCTGGAGAAGGTTGCATTTTATGGATTGGTAGTTTATTACAGAAAAACCATGCATCTGGTCAAATGTGTTGTATTCTGCATTAGCCCTGGCCTGAGCCATTTAGTAAGCATTCAAGTATGATGATAAATGAAGACATATGCCGGAGGCTGAATAATCCCTTCACTGGTAAGGACAGTTGGGTCTCCCATACTGATGGTATCGACAGCTATTTTTCACTTAACCACCTGTCTTAATCCAGGGTTCTCACAGCCTTTTGCCAGGGTGGACAACTTGTATCTCTCACAGGGTGCATCTACATGTAGTATTTAGTGCAACACAGTAAACTCCAGCACAGTCGTGCCAGAGTTTATTGCTCCCAGGTGCAGTGTTTACACATATGCCCAGGACTAGAGCATGTTGAGCTGGAGCAGCACAGCCCTGGCTGGCAGGAGATCTGGGTGGTCAGTCTGCCAGCCTGGAGCAGCTCTCCCCTTGCTTAATGTGCTGTGGAGGAGCTGGATGGGGCATGAGCGTGCTACAGTGTCAGGAGAACCAGCAGGCAGCCCCCACACTGTAGCACCATCGTACCTCAGTCAGTCCTGGTCACTGTCTACATGTGTGTTGGGATTAGGTGCTATAAGGCCAGGGCTCTCTTTCACCTGGCATCATCCTAGTGGGTGATGCCAGGTTGGGAGGGAACACTGTGATCGCCCAGCCACTGCTAATGTTATATTTTCCCTTTTTTTTTTTGTTTTGTTCTTCTTTTATTCTCACCTGCCATGACTTTGATCTTATTCTACTCAGAAAGCTGGTCCCACTGGGGCGATAACTCCAGGCCTATTGGATGGATCTCTTTGTGGTGCTACACTTCCCCTGTACCCTACCTTACCACATCCTGGATGTCCATCAGCACTCGTCACTTGGGTGCTGCCCCCTTCCCTTTGGGTCGCATGTAATGGTCCTCTCTGGGGGTGTTTGGCATCTATGTCACTTTCCTTTTGTTGAGCCTCAGCTAAGCCATTCACAAGGCAATCCAAGTCTCTATCAGTAGTTCAATTAGATCTCCACACATCTTTTCTTAGTAGTTCTGAATGCAAACCCAATCCCTCAGTGTGCATGTGTTCCTCCATTCCTCTGGGGGGGGTGGGAGGCTGGGGGTGGGGAGGGCTAACTGAGAGAGGCTGCAGACATGCAGCTCCTTCTGGATTGGCTCCAGTGGAGCTTGATTCTCCACTCCCCACAAGCCAACACTGAATATCTGTTGGGTAAGGGGGGTTGCTGTAATTCATGATGCTTTCTGTGAAGTGCCATGAGTTACAGCGAGGAACTGCATGTCTGTAAGCACCCACAGTGATGGTCAGCCCCAGATGCCAGGATTCCTAGTTCCTGCTGTACAATGACATTCAATAAATAATGCTGCCTTTTAGGTAGAGGTATTTTAATCATTATGATATATAATTAGGGCTAATCTTATTCCTACTTCTGTAATTATAATCTCTGCACATGGTTCTTATCTGTATTCAGATAAGTTATTTCCCAGGCATTCATCAGTTTCCCAGGTTTGCAGAATACATATGTTTAGGAGAAAGTATCTTGATCCACTGTCTTAATCCATGGACCATAGGTCTAGAAAACATGAACTATGAAAAAAGATCAAAAGAACTGGATTTGTTTAGTTTAGGGAAGACTGAGTGTGGTCATCATGTTCTTCAAAAATGTAAAAGGTTACTTTAAAGAGCAACGTTATAAATTAAGACATGATCTTAAATTATAACAAGCAAGATTTAGATTTAAATTTAGATTTTTTTAGGAAACAAGCCCCCTAACTGTAAAGATAGTTGAATGCTGTCTTAGATTACTTTAGGAGATTGTGGAATTTCCAGCACTGGAGGTTCATAAGAGCAGGACAGGCAAAAGGCAGGGCACCATGGCACCTTAAGACTTGTGTGTTCAGAAACATATTTCTTCCACACCTATTTTCTATGGTTCTTTGATTTACAGTTAGCTCTGAAGCCCTCCTTTCACTGTTTTGGGGAACGAAGCTTGGTCTTCCCTCTGAAACAGGCTTCTTGAACTTCCTAATCAAGAGTCTAAGACTTAAGTGAACTAAATGAAAGCAAGGTTTATTATAAGTAGGGAGAAAATACAAGTATAAAGCACAAGAAATTGTCTGCCTAGTGTATCTAGTCTTAAGCCTTATCCACACTACATTGTTTTACTAGAACAACTACACTAGATGGGATATGCAAAAAAATTATATACCTTCATGTGCCACTACCACCCTTCTATATAAATGCAGTTGTGCTGACAGAAGAGAGCTTTTCTCAGTTTAACTTACTTTGGCATATACTGGCTGTATCTACATGAGATGCTGACTGCTCAGTTGCTACTGTGCAGTCATTTAGTACTTGCATACACAAGTACTAAATGGCTGTGCAGAAGTTGATGTTACTGTGCAGTAGCACCCCTGAACAGCTTCTTGGTGATGTTGACTTCACAGTAGCTTGTTACTACTTCACAGTAGTGTTGCATCATGCTTCATGCCATGTGATGCTACTATGCAGTAGTAATGAGCTACTGTGCAGTCAGCATCTCATGTAGATATGGCCACTGTCTCCCCAGTAGGCAGCTCTACTAATGTAACCATAATAGCAGAAGCTCTTGTAATGTGGACAGTTTCTTAAGTTCCATGTCAGTCCTGTTTGGCTCAGGAGCCACATGAGCAGTTGCTATTTACCAGAGAACCACAGTGTCCTATAAAGTAATATATTCTTATTCAAAAGAAAAGGCTGCAGTCCGGGTACTATGATTGATGGAGCCAGTGCATGAGTTTCTTTATTTATGATTGCAAAAAAGTCATATCTAATTTTCATGCAGTAAAAGAAAAAGTCAAAGCCTTTGATAATATGTTCTGTGAAGAGCTGCAGGTGATAAGATGAAAAGCCATTTGTGATTGGGAGTTGTTGTATGACTATCATTACTTTAGACTCTGCAAAAGCTAAGTTAGCTTGGCATGGTGCATGGAGGGTCTAGTTAAAGCTGATTAAAAAGACCTATTGGTATTTCTCCTTTTCTGCCTGAACTTTTCAGCATCCCAGCCTGTCAGACATGTACAAAGTGGCTGTAGCCTCCCCTGTTTATAGACCTGTTAATAGCTTTCACCTGTCTTTCATGTGTCTGGCTTAGTCCAGCTGAGGATCTGGTCCATGGTGTGCATGTGTCAAAGAATCTCACCAGCAGAGCTACTGTTTTGGCTTTGAAAGGGAGGTGTAGTACATTGGTGGTATTTGAGTTTGTTGCTACACTGCCAAACTGAGGGCCTAGGCATCAAGTACAGCTAAAGTATTTTTGCTTTTTCATATGCCTTGTGATTGCTTGTTGTCACTCCGGGAACATTTATCTCAGTAGGGGTTACAAGATCTCAACACTGTGAAAACCAGGCTATTTTAATACTTGAATATGGATTTAGGTGCTTAACTTCAACCACATTTAAAAATGCTGGCCTCAGTGTAACTTGGTAACAGTATTTATTCATTATTAAGGTAGAACTCCATCTGTTCTTGAACGGGATTATGTGACATAGCTACCTGAGATAGCAGGGACTGGATTTGATGACTGAGACAGACCCTTCTAGTCTTGTGTTCCTGTTTCCTGAGACTGCAAAGCTCAGCAGCTTACTGTGTGAACCTGAACTGAACATAATCTCATGCTACAATAAGTGTATACACATAGCAACAGCAGGATGAACATCAGGCTGAAAGTGTAGTTTCTTTCTAAACTGTATATTTTCATTGTTCTCCTTAAACTTCATTGCCTTTTTTTACAATTCCCCAACCTTTGTATAAAAGGGCGGATGTGTAGTGCAGAGCTGCAAAACAGCATGCATCCCTCCTGATTCCTATTTCTTTTATATATATATATTCATCCATAAAAGAACTCTAGTTATTCCAAGCTTGCCTTGTGAGGATGAAATAACACCTTTTCTATGGAAAAATAATAAGATACAGGGAGATGCGAAGCTCTGTTATAAAGATCACATACTGAGCCTTGATAATTTACCGAAAAAGAAACATACTCTCATAACATTTTTTAAAACGAGGTACAGTGGGGATAGTAGGTGGAGGAAATTAATAGGAAATCAAAGGAAACTAGAAGAGATTTCTTTCTGGAAATTCACAGCTATGCACTCATTTATTTTTGTAGCTTTTTCTTAATAGTTCAGTAGTTTCTGCCATACAGCAATTTCATTAAAGCTTTGATCATACTAGTAATATAAAGCCAAGCTTACTGAAAAGGCTTCATTGCCCTAAAGAGTCTGTAATTGGCCAAATGTCTTAGAAAGTTTTGCTTGGTTTCACCAGAGTACAAGTAAAAATTAATTACCCCAGCAGTAGCTGCAATGCCATAATACAAGGGTATCAAAACTAGTCTTTCCAAATGGCATATTCTAGCATAGCACAAGATATGAGACTTGCCATAAATGTGATTTGTGAGGATCATTAATAAAGTACTAGACCTAATTGACTTCTCTTGGCTTTATGACAGCATAAAAAAAGTTCTGCACTAGCAATGAGATTTTTAAAAAACTTCTTGTGTTGAATTCCTGATGCTGCAGATCTCTACTTAAAGCAAGAGTTTCATAGTTTCATAGTTGGTAGGGTCGGAAGGGACCTGAGCAGATCATCAAGTCCGACCCCCCCGCCATGGTAGGAAAGTGTACTGGGGTCAAACAACCCCAGCAAGGTGATTGTCAAGTTAACTTGGATTTAAGTGTAATCAAGATTAGAACTGGTTGGAATCCTACATTTCCATTTTGTGAAAAATATCGTAGCTTCACAATTTGTTTCATGATGCTAGAGAATGAAACTAAGATCTTCCATTTTTTTCCAGGAAAAAGACATAGGAGAGAGTTCTACCTCTAGTGAGTCTTATGGTTAAGCAAATTTGAACATGGGCCTTCCATATCCCAGCTGAGTGTTATCAGGCTATTTTGGGTGAATTGTTCCCCAGTTGACTTGGAACCTTCCTCAAAACTGCTGTGTTTCTTCAATACATTTTGGTTTCAAAGAAACTAGGATTTTTGTTCCACCCCCACCCCAAACCTGCTGTACTGCAGTTGTGTCTCAGATGAGGTTTGCTATAATGAACAACATAATTTTCATGAGTACTTGCTGTACTCTGATACAATGTTTATTATTTATTAGTAGTGTTGAACCTAAGTAACACAGACCTATGCAAAGCAAGTGCTTCCAAAAATGCTTGTAGTTCCTTTAGTCACTGGAGGAGATGCTTTAAGGTACGGTCTCATACAAAACTGAAGCAGATCTTGCACAAGGCATGCATCCAAACACGATCTATGGAATTCAGTTACTTACATGCTTACCTTCTGTAAAATGACTATATTTGTGGAACTAAATGATGTGGCTGAAACGTCACCAGAGATTTTGGCTTTCTTAGGTTTGTTGCCGGCACAAGGTGCCCGAGGGAGGCAACAACTGGGTTCGTTGCCCGGTGTGCATCGCGCCAATAAACACACTGGGGGGGAGAAGTAGACAGAGTTTATTTGAGCTCAAGTAAAAGGCGCAGGGAGACTGTATGGTCTCAAATCCCGCGCCCCTAGCCCTGCAACAGTGTATATTTATACCCTGGTCATTTCTACAGTAGTTTTCCACTAGCTGCCCCCACCCTTTCCCTCCTCCCCTCTCTCTCTGAGCGGTGCCCTTGCATTCCACAGATAACAGTTTTTAGGGAGTTTCAGCTTGCTTGCTACTCATCCTGTTTTCCAGTATTACAGGAGGTTACAAAAGTTTAAAGAAAGGGTTACAAAGGTTCGGGGGGGGGGGCCTGGCTCACCTGGGCCTAGAGCAGAGGGGCTTCATCGGCACTCGTGGTCTTCCATCCCTCTGAGTTACCTAGGGTTATGCCCAGTGACACCAATAGGTTGGTAAACCATAAATGGAAGTAGCTCAAATCACCATTTACCTTTGGAAGATCTTGGCCAAGTCATAGCAGAAGAAAGTACAGCAGCTAAGGAGAACCTTGATATAATTTCAAGTCTTTACAAAAACTGGCTATGGTAACCTGTTTTGGGTGCATCTTCATGAGACGCTTACCGTTTATTAGCCTAATAACACTGTGCAGAAGTGTGGCAGTTAAAAACCACACTAATAGCCCACTGTGCAGTGTTATTAAACTAATATGCAGTATGCATCACTAAATAATCATGTCCCAGTGCTATTGTGCAGTAACCCTAGTTACTGGGCATTTACTTAGTATTTTATTAAGCAAGTACTAAACTGAATGTACAGTATCTAAGGTGCATAAATGAATGTGTAAACATGCCCTCTAATTCTATTCTGCTCAAACCAGGAATTCAAGCATTCAAGAGGAAGAAAAAGTTATAACAAAGTTTCTTTAGGTGCACCTTGGATGAATCATTTTGGAGCAGTGAAGAGAGGAGAAGCAAATAGAGAATATTTGCCTCAGGAAGGAGCCAGAAGGCTTGTTTATTTAGTTACGTTTGCCTCCTTAGCAGGTATGGAGGAGTAAATAATAGAATCTGTGAGGAGACAAGGAGGCAGTAATGGATAGTGGCCAGCTGTTGCAAAATGCATAGATTCATAGATTGTAAGGCCAGAAGGGACCTTGGAAGATCATTGGGTCCAGCCTCCTGCACCAAGCAGGAAAGTTAAATGGGGGTCAGGTGACCCCAGCAGAGTGACTGTCTAGTCTCTTGAAGATTTCTAGGGCAAAACATTGGCCCTTTTCCAGTCCTCAGGGACTTTTCCAGAGTGCCACGAATTGTGGAAGAGTTTTGCCAGGGGTTCAACAATGACTTTGGCCAGCTCCTTCAGCACTCTCAGATGAAGATCATCTGGTCCTGCTGACTTGTATACATCTAATTTTATTAACTGGTCATACACCAATTCTATGGCAACAGTAGGAAGGCAATTATTCCTACCCTGCTTAGCCTCTACTCTACCTAGTATGGTTCTCCCCTTGGTCCGGTGAAAGACTGAGGTGAAGTAGTCATTCAGGAATTCAGCTTTCTGCTGGGTGCCAGCAACCAGCTCTCCTGAGTTGTTTGAGCAATGGCCCCACACTCCCATTAGTTTTCCTTCTGTTCCCAATATACCTAAAGAAGGACTTCTTGTTGTCCTTGATTCTGGTTGCTAATCAAAGTTTGGTTGCCACTTTAGGCTGTCTTATCTGTTCCCTGCAAATGCAGGCTGCCATGGAATAGTCCTCCTTGGGGCCTGCCCCAAGCTTCCATTGTTTATAAGCCTCTTTCTTCTTTCTTAAGAGGACCGTGATTTCCCTGTTTAGCCAAGAGGGCTTCCCAGCCCTTCTGTTACCTCTTCTCCATATGGGAATGGACTTTCTTTGTTATGTGTAGCATTTGTTTTCTCCAGGAGAAAGAAGACTTTGTGTATGTAGTGGGTTCATGGTTAGCTAGCTCACTCACAGTCCATTTACATGCTGACAGCCTCTGATTATCATCTCTATTCCTCCCCCAGGAAGTTCCTTCCTGGCAGGAGTCAATCAACAGACACACTAGCACTTGCAAACAAACCCCAGGTGGTCTTTTCTTGGACCACCAGTTTACTCTAACCATATGTACAGTCTCTGATGCAGTCACACTCTTTGACTGATTCTGAAGGGAAGGGCACTCCAGGCAGGGTCCTCATCTTTGCTGTGCTGACCCGCCAGCTCTCTCCCTCTCAGCTCTCCATCCCTCAGGCTCTGTCTCAGCTCTTGGTCTCTCCACTCTCAGCTTTTGGCTCTCAATTGTCTCGTCTGTCTTGGGCTCCTCATGGCCAGGGAAGTGTACCAGTATATATCTAACACAGAAAGCAGTTAGCAAGCATTTTGGGGCTTTTAGCAGAGCTGCTAATGCTGA
This sequence comes from Crocodylus porosus, assembly GCF_001723895.1. NCBI lineage: Eukaryota > Metazoa > Chordata > Crocodylia > Crocodylidae > Crocodylus > Crocodylus porosus. Next base: position 183,688,408 of record NW_017728906.1, on the reverse strand, counting down.
GAGTGCTTCACATGGAAGGGTGCTGTTACACAGTCCTAGAGACTGGGATTCTACATGGATTTTTCCCTTCTAAGGTGAAAAAAGGAGCAGGCAGGGATGATTGTATTGTAGTAGTAGTAAACATGTAGCTATGAAGATGTTGCTGAGAGAACTTTAGGTTCTTGTGCAATGAGTGGATGTTCTGTTACAGAGTACTACCTTGCGGGGATGAGATCCATCAGAGGAATTGGGAACAGCATCTTTGGACACTGTCTGGAAAGGGAGGTTTTTAAAGTAGGTCTAAATGTGGGATTATGACAAAAACCCATTACCAATATGCAGTAAAGATCAAGGGATAAGAACCAGTGGAAGATGAGAAAGGATGAGGAACCATAACAGGGATAAAAAGAAACACAACGAGAAAGAGTAGAGCAATCTACATAAGATTTCTGATGCCTATATGTATATATATTAATGCAAGGAATGGGGGGTGGGGAAGGGAAGCAGGGTAAACTGAAGGTCATAGTCTGTAAAGGGAATTCTGATTTCACACGTTTTGCAGAAACTTGATGGGATAGTCCTAGATTTGGAATATCCCCACTGAGAGGTGTATCTTGCTCTGGAAAGATAGAAGGATCATGGGTGGGAAAGATAAGGAGCATGTCTCAGTGGGGTGGGAACTGACCTGAAAATGTAGGGGCCCTAGATATATGAGTTTTAGGCCTAAAAGGGCAGAATCTACTTCTGTCGATCCATTTTATCCAACAACCATTAAATGTAAGCTGTAGAAACACCACTGGGAGAAGAATCAGAGGCCAGAATCCAAGACCCTGTCTAATGCACACCTCACTAAGCCATGCTCTTTCCAGCCTGACATATCTGCCCCTTTAGGTTTCCAAGTCAGGCAGCTTCAACAGGATGGGGAGGGTGCTCACTTTGTATTCTATGATCTGTGGGTTAGTGGACTTTACTTGGAAGTGGAAGATGTTGGTTCAAAGCCTCTTTGTTAAAGGGGAGGGAGGAACTAAAACCTAGGTCTCCCATTGTCTGAGCAAGTGTCCTAACCACTAGGTTGCTTGGCTAAAAGAATGGAAATATCATCCTCATTTTCCTCCTTTTTTGCTACTGACATGGAATGACATGCCTTCCTCTGGGCTATGTTGATGCATAAGTGTTACTTACTCATCTAATGGGGGATTGGATTTGCTCCAAAACCTACAGCAATTGTTTAACATAAGGACAACTTCATCTTAAGAAAGTGAAGGAACCAATTAGGAAATCATCTATCCTGGATTTGGTTCTGACAAAAAGGGAATGACACTCTGTTCATTTTTGTTCCTTTTTTTATTTGTTGTTGAGAGGTAGAAGACATAATGTAGTTCCCTTGACTATTAGATCACCTCACTATTTTACGGGGATTCAAGTCAGATTCTTATACTGTGCCCTTCACCAGGGTCTTTAACAGTCTTCCAAAATGTAGTAAGCCATATGACTATTGTTTGACTCATTTCTTTTCTTCTTCACCTCAGGGGCAAAGTAATGCGAGGGCTATATTTATATTTTACTTTATTTTGTTAAGTATAATACTGAAACAATTTACTAGAATGACAGAAATCTTTACAAATATTCAGCATCTGCTGATTGATTTACATTAAATAGTATCTGTTAATATTCAGTACTGTTCTTCACTATTCACTTAGCTCTCAAATAATGTATTCCAAAATACTAGCAAGCTGACAAAAGTCAATATTACTTTCTGGAAAGAATTACAGCAGTAACCATCATTACAGTGTAATCATGCATAATTTTAAATCTATATATTATCATCCAAAATATCTTTCCATTTACAAAATTATGTTAAAATGATATGATTAACTAGAAACTTTATTGTAAAAGACAGAATGGAATCAAAAGAAACAAAAAGCCATTAAATAATTTTTGCTTATGTTTTTATTTACATACAAGGGAAACGTCTAAGTTTCAATACATGTCTCTAATCTCTCTGGGGCACTTGTACATGTGATGTCACGAATATGTACACTTGATGAAAATGTCACTTTGTGTGGCTCAACAGCATCACAATGTATATGTGCAAGACTTTTGGGAGGTTTAATGACTTTGCACCATTGCAAACTATACTACATCTCGATGTAGTATAGTTTGCAATATTGCAAATTGCAATGATGTAGTTGTCATAGAATCATAGAAGTAGGGTCGGGAGGGACCTTGTAGATCTTCAAGTCTGACCCCCTGCCTGGGCAGGAGAAAAACTGGGCTCAAATGACTCCAGCCAGGTAGGCATCAAGCCTCTTCTTAAAGACCCCCAGGGTAGGAGCCAGCACCACTTCCCTTGGAAGTTGGTTCCAGATCCTAGCCGCC
>NW_017728906.1:183682564-183685786 GCF_001723895.1 Crocodylus porosus | reverse complement strand
TCAGGTAGAGGTCATCCACGCATGAGAGAAAGCTTTGCGCCCGCTCAGATTTAGCTGAGTGATCTTCCCACGAGATGTCCGGGTAATTGAAGACAGCCAAGGTCCTGGAGCAAGCGGCCTCAGTCAGTTCCCGGGCGAACTGCTGGTCAAGCTCGGGACTTTGAGTGGGAGGTCTGTAGTAGACTCCCACCGTTGTGTCCCCTGTGCATAGGGGGCATAGAATAAATCCTTGGGGATTAAACCCCTGTCACATGTACAAGCACCCCAGTTCTCACTGTCAGAGGATATGAGCACCTTACAATTTTTAATTTGTCTTTAACAAATCCTAGTGAGGTAGGAATTATCTACATTTTACAGATGGGGTACAGAGGTAGCCTAAATCCAGCTTCACCATCAGACACATAGGTGGCAGTGTTGACCTCAGAACTAATTTGGAGTCTAATTAGTGCTATGCCAAAATAGCAGGTACAGGTTCTGGTCAACAAAAGGGTGGAACTTTGCTCCTTAGACCATTTACAGCCCAATTTCTTGTATCTAATCACCATGAGATGGGACCAGAGAATTAACTGAGGTACGAATTACCTCAGTCCACAAGAGTACAAGTGTTAAGATTCACAAACAAGATGGTTTATTTAACTGAAACTTACACACTCAATACAGTTAAACACGTAACCCTTAACCCTTAACTAATTCAATAATGTCAGGTGAAGGGGACTCAAATTTATTTAACGGGTTGGGGAAACTTTATTCAACAGCTTGACACCCTAACACTCTCTTCACCTGATTCTCTGATGTCAAGGAATCACCAGGCCTCAGGTAAATCTCAGGGCGGGATAGGAAGGATAATGGTGATAAGTACAAGGGGATAGAGGGCCGTTGCTACGGTGTGTGCACACTCAGTGGGTAATGCTGAGGAGCCAACCCTTGCTATCCCAGTGAGATATCTTATGGTGAAGGATGTCTCCTTAGCTCTTGGTGACCAGGCTGGAACTCCATACTCCAAACTGTGATCGGTCCGTTTGCACACACCAAGCCTCTCGCAATCCTATCGCTATTTCTTTTCTATCTCTCTCTCTGTCTCTCTGAGCATCACGCCATACCAACGCCAGCACCCGCTCACTTACTCGCTTATGCACACACACAGCTGTCAATCCCAGCACTTTTTATAGGCATTGTGCACTCCACACTTCAGAGGCACTGGACATGTTCCTCAAAGTGCACACGCCACGGTATTCTGGGTGGGTCTCAGGTGATGACATAATGGTATTAACATATAGTTCATGCAGAGGTCAGACAGTGACCTACTTAACAGCATCTTAACCATGGACCATGTAACAAATCCATCTTGGCCTCTACAGCAGTTACTTGGTTGATTTAAGCATGTAAATAGCATTTGGGGCCCCTTATGTGGCATTTAGGCCTCTGACACTTGGTACACTTAAGATGTGATTAATGGTTAAGCACATGTTAAGCAGTGACTCAGCCACATGTTTATTCAATTAATGGCATAACAGAACCAGAAATAACCAGGAAAATATGTGTAATAACTTTGTTGCTGGTCTGTATGACCCCTTTAATTGAATGTGTGGCCAGTGCTCCCAGTCTCCAGAGCATGGTAAGTCCTTTCCTAGCTGGGACCCTCAGTCAGCTGATGGAGCTTCCAGATATGGGAGGGTGCCATCCTGCTGCTGAGAGCTGATGGGGCTTCCAGCCATGGAGGTGCACCAGGCACCCCCATGGCTTGGAGTCCTATCAGTTGATTGGAGCTCCCTGACAGGGGCACATCACACATTCCCAGATATAGGAGCTAAGATTGCTGGTTCAGGGGGAGCCCAGCACTGGCAATATGGGGTAATGGAATCTGATGCTGGAAACCATAATTATGCCTCCTGTCATGCTCGTACAGCATGGCAGGAGGCGCAAGTGTCGGGATTGTGTATCAGACCCAATCGCACCTTCTTTTTAAAGTCTGCTAGTGGCCTTAGATCCTGCTCCTAGGAAGGTGCATAGCTCCATGCAAGTTGCAAAACAAAGGGGGACACTCCAATTATTAGTATAGTGGATGGCTCTTCTCCAGGCCCTGGGAGGCTCAGATTCTAAGCATCTCTCAATGATAGCGAGCTTGAACCTATCTCTGCCACTTCTGAACAAAGGGCTTTACTGACCAGCTTATGGATTGGGCCCATGGGCTGCAGGTAGCCCACAAAGGGCTAATCTGTGTCCCTCAGACTCCTGCCCACAAACCATTCCTCCTATCAATCCAGCTGCAGCAGCCAGACGTTCTGCAGGGGGGTACCTGTGACAGGGTGTTGTTGGGCCTGGATCAACTCCCAATCTTGGGTCAACACTTTCACCTGCCAGTGTATATCCTTCTTGCCATGCCTCGATGGATTTATTGGAGACTGGGGAAAAATGTGCCCTGGGAGGACTTTTCTTTGGGTGATCTTCTCCTGAGTTCTGTGCTCTATAGTTAGTCAATTCTCCACCGATCATAGCGTGTATTTTGTTCAGGGCTTTTCCACCTCTATACCCTTGTGTGTCACTCACCCAGATGGCCAGATCATCCAGTAATGGTTGTCTAATGGGAAGAATGGATCTGTCTGTTTCCCCATATGCACTCAATGGGTTGTGCTCGGGAATGGTTGATAGTCCCACTCAGCTTGTTGTGCACATACATATGGCAGAGAACAGGTTGTAGCTGCTACTTTAAGAGGTTTCAGGAGGGCTTTGAGTAGCAGGCAGTTGTGGTTTGGCCCAATTAGATGGCCCCATGACCAAAAGGAGGCCACTGGATTGGAGAAAGGCTGGGCAGCCACAGTATAAGCCCAGGCTCTAGGAGCAGACCTGGCAGTTATACGTAGGGAGCCAGAAGAGCAACATCACTCAGCCTGCAGACTGCAGCTCCCAGAACACTGGGACTAGCTTCCCGGATCAAGGACAACAAGAAGTCCTTTTTTAAATACATAGAGGGTAAAAAGAAGGTTCTGGGTAACATGGGACCCCTGCAAGACACATTAGGAAATCTGGTTGTCACACCAAATGACAAAGCTAATCTATTTAATGACTGCTTTACCTCCATGTTCCTGAGCAGGGACTGAATCAGCCCCCCAGTGGGCCCCCCTCAGGCCCCAGGGGAGGTGGACTTAGGGCAAGGGTCAGTGAGGATCTAGTCAGGGAACTTCTGGAGGGACTGGATGTATTTAAATCAGCTGGTCCAGATGA
>NW_017728906.1:183675221-183677473 GCF_001723895.1 Crocodylus porosus | reverse complement strand
GTGCCACACTTCAAGAGGGATGTGGACAACATGGAGAGGGTCCAGAGGAGGGCCACTTGCATGATCGGGGGCAGCAGGGCAGGCCCTATCAGGAGAGGGCTCCCCCGCTGATAGGTGGACAGGCTGGTGTCATGACCAGCCACATAGATTCCTAAATTGTAAAGGGGTGGAAGGGACCTCGTAAGATCATTGGGTCCAGTCCCCCTGCCCCAAGCAGGAAAGAAAACTGGGGTCAGGTGACCCCAGTGAGGTGATCATCCAGTCTCCTGAAGATTTCCAGGATAGGTGATTGTACCACCTCTGGAGGGAGTTTATTCTACAGTCTGGACACCTAACTGTGAAGAATTTTTTCCTAGTGTTCAACCTGAAATGGTCTTCCAGGAGTTTGTGGCCATTACTCCTGGTTTTCTGCAAGAGTGCCCTGGTGAACAGTTGTTCTCTGAGCCCTTGATTTATTCCCCTGTTATAGTGGTAAGCTGCTACTAAGTTCCTTCTCTTTTTTAGGCTGAAGAGACACAAGTCCCTCAGGATTTTTTCGTATGGCTTGCCTTGCAAGTCTCTGATCATACGGCTGGCTCTTCTCTGGACTCTCAAGTTTTTCCACGTCCTTGTTGAAGTGCTATGCAGTACTCCAGCTGTGGTCTCACCAATGCTGAGTAAAGTGGAAGAATCACTTCCCTGGTTTTTCTTGAGATGCATCAGTTGATGAATGCCAGAGTATTTTTTGCCCTGCTGGTTACTTTATTATTCCATGGTCCCTTTCAGTCATGGTGCTAGTCATGGTGCTAGTCAGTTTGGCGCCACTGAGCCTGTAAGTATGTTAGGGATTGTTCATCCCCAGTTGGCTCACTTTACACTTCTTAATGTTGAACTTCATCTGGTTCTGATCTGCCCAACTTGCCAGACTGTCTAGGTCCACCTGTATCTGCAACCTATCTTCAAGTGTGACCACGCTCCCCTATAACTCTGTGTCATTTGTGAACTTGGCCAGTGAGCTCTTTTCCCCACATCCAAGTAATTGATAAAGATGTTGAAAAGCACTGGACCAAGCATGGACCCCCAAGGGACACCACTGGCCACTTCTTGGCAGGATGACACAGATGCGTTCATTAGAACTCTCTGGGTCCTACCCCATAGCCAGCTCCCTACCCACCTAACTGTTGAGCAGTTAAGCCCACAACCCTCCAATTTTCCCATGAGACCATCATGGGATACCAGATCAAAGCCTTTTTGGAAGTCTAGGTATACAATGTCAACCTCCTCTCTCTTATCCAGGTGGTGGGTTACCTGGTCATAGAAGGAGATGAGATTGGTAAGACAAGACCTGCCCACGATGAAGCCATGTTGGCTGTCATTCAGAATCTTACCTTCTGCAAGTCTACTGCATAGACTCCTTGATGAATTTTTCCAGGATTTTCCCTCAGATAGGTTTCATAGATTTTTAGGGTTGGAAGGGACCTCAGTAGATCATTGAGTCTGACCCCCTGCCCAGGGCAGGAAATAGGTTTGGGGTCAGCTGACCCCAGCCAGGTGTCTGTCCAGTCTCCCTTTAAACACCTCCAAGGTAGGGGACAGCACCATCTCCCTTGGAAGCTCATTCCAGATTCTGGTCACCCTTACCATAAAGAAGTTCTTCCTGATGTCTAATTTAAATCTGCTCTCTGTCAGCTTGTGGCCACTGTTTCTAGTTACCCTGAGGGGTGTTCTGGTAAACAAGAGTATCTCCTATTCCTTGCTGCTCCCCCCCACAAAGACTTTATAGATGGCCACAAGATCACCTCTCAGACTTCTCTTGCAGAGGCTGAAGAGATCCAGACCTCTCCATCTCTCCTTATAGAACCTTACCTGCAGGCCCTTAACCATACGAGTAGCCCTCCTTTGGGCCCTCTCAACGTTATCCATGTGCCTCTTGAAGTGCAGCGCCCCAAACTGGATGCAGTACTCCAGCTGTGGCCTTACCAATGCCCCACAGAGGGGAAATACCACCTCCTTAGATCTGTTCATGATGCACCTGATAATGCATGACAGAATGCAGTTAGCTTTACTTATAATTTTGTCACATTGATGACTCATGTTCATCTTGGAGTCAACTATGACTCCAAGATCCCTTTCTGTTGCTGTGCTACCAGAAAGTCATCCCCCAGTCTGTGTGTTGTTGACTCCTTCTCCCTGTTGATTCCTTCTTCCTTCTATTAGCCTAATAGAAGTTAGGCTAATTGGCCTATAGTTGCCCGGGTCCTCTTTCCCCTTCC
>NW_017728906.1:183667481-183675121 GCF_001723895.1 Crocodylus porosus | reverse complement strand
CCGCCCTTAGTGCCACAAATTTTGGAAGAGTTTTGCCAGAGGTCTCGCGATGACTTTGGCCCTCATAATGGCCTTCTGCCACAATGAGCAAGAAAAAAAATGGTAAACTAAAAGTAAAATAAACAATCTGGTGTAGGCCCAATTGCTTTCTTCATACACCCTTTCCTCATATAGGACTCTCTGTCCTCAAAGGGCCACTACCTATTTGCTTGCTCTCAGCCTTTTTGGATTTCACAATTGCCTCTGCTCACCCCCCGTCCTAGGACAAATTGACATTTCTGCCTGATACACAGGCTCTTTAATAATTACAAGCCGCCTTCTCTCCAGGCAGCTGACTCTTTGGGCAATCAGTCTGCTGGCCATGTGGGTTTTCTTCAACTCATAAATTTCAAAATCCTTCCCTCTCAGCAACTTGGTGTCCACAGATGCCTTCTAGTTTGCTGCAGTAGCTCTGCAGTCTATGGATGCTGGTGCAATTAAAGCATGGACTGCATCCTTCCGCCTATCTGGCTACAGAGAGTAACTTTGATTGCCTGTAGCAGGCTATTTCTCTCTCTTCATGACAGGGCTCTTATTACTCATGAGTTCTCTGTATCTGTCTTTTCTTCCTTTGTAAGGACAGCAGCTGTATCTAACTCTCACAGTCAGAGAAGGTGGCAATGCATAACAAATGCCTCTCTCTCTCTCAGCCATTGCAGATCCCCCTGCCTCTGTCTCCCAGACTATTTTCCAGCACCTCTATACTGGCATAAGGTAGGTCTCCAGGTCACTTCCCCCTTTCCATGGTAATTTCCTTCCTGTACCCTTATAGGCTCTTTTGTCTCCTGGTGGCCCAGAACTTCTGGGACCTCCTGGAGTTCCGCTTCCCCTGGCCGGTCCAGGAAATGCTGGCTTTAAAGGGCCTGTGTCTACAGTATTAACTTTTTGCTACCAGACTTTTGGTGCTGGCTTGTCCATGGGGTGAACATAGCAAAATCAAGACCCCTGCTATAGTGCCCTGGAGGGCACACTATCTTCAAGTGTGACCACGCTCCCCTACAACTCTGTGTCATTTGTGAACTTGGCCAGTGAGCTCTTTTCCCCACATCCAAGTAATTGATAAAGATGTTGAAAAGCACTGGACCCCTGCTATAGTGCCCATGCATACACAGTGGATCTGTAACAGGGGCTTCCCATGTATGCTGTGCAGTGGTGGAGGGCTGACCATACACAGGTGTAGGAGGGGGGAGAGGGAGAGGGCTCCTGTGTACATGGTGTTGCGATGGTGAGAGGCCACCCAGACAGGGTATAGCAGTGGGGAGATGGGTGTCTGTTCATGGTACAGCTGTTCAGCAGGAGGAGCTTTTCTATGCTGCTGGTTTTTGTATTTCCCTCAGCAGAGTAGCTCCTCTAGCCCCACAATGGCTTAATGTGGGGAAGGGAAAGGAGGTTGTAATTGCTCAGGAGAGAGAAGCAGGACAGGGAGTGCCTCCTCCTAACTGGTGTGCGTGCAAGTGTGGGTGTGAGCATGTCCTGACTCCCACAGGGATGAGAGACAAGATGTCCAGTCCTCCTGCCCTTCCTAGCAGATGACACTATAATGAAATGAAAAAGGTTGGCCACCACCTACACATTGGACATTCTTGGCTTCATGGGATATTTGACAGTTTTTGCCTGTAGCCAAAGAACAGGAGGTCAATTCACCAGTCAGTTGACATTGCCAACACAGCACTGACTCAGTTTCTAGTCCCTGCTACTGTCTCCAGTGGGAACCGTCCATAGTCCCACTTCTGGCCCTGCGTAGCTCCTTCCATACACAATGAGCCCCAGGTTTGGTGGCTGATTCAACTTCCCAGGCCTTCCTGTGGACTGGCTGGGTTCTTTGTGGATTCAGTTAAACAAACCAAGGCTGAGCAAGGTGCAGGGTGAGATATGGAAGAGATGAATGCTACTCTGCTCTTGTTGGGCTGAAGTCAGTGATGTTCTCTGAGGGGCAGATTCAAAACCTTTTGATATTAATAAGAATCTTTTTATTGAAATAACTGGGCTTTGGATCAAGCCTAGTGTATATTGTGAGTTTATCTTTTGCTTCCTCAGTTGATGAAGCCCATAGGATAAGAACTGAGTCAATAGCTGCCAGTTTATTCCTTAGGAAGAGCAGAATGTGGTTTCATGCTAGGAAATCTGCTGAAAGAAATATCAAATAACAATCTGCTCAGTCCAGTACAAAATAACTCATGCTTCATTAGAATTATAGAAAAGATTATGCAAGGCATAATCTATGTGTTTTTAGCACATAGGTGACTCTTCTAATACAGCTCAAGCAGAGGGGGAGCAGAACTGTTAGGAGGGAAGAATTTGGAAGAGGTACTAAGAAGTCAGTCAGCTGGCACATGATTGAACGCTAGCTACAGCTGTGGCATTTTTGAAAATAGTTTTCTTCATAAAGAGCCAATTTAGAATTTAGAAGCATTGAGTCTGCTCAAGAGGCCCCTCTTGTAACCCAGCATGTAGCACATGAAGCACTACAGCTGAGGCAATGGCCTTGTCTCTCTCTATTTAGAAACCACCTTTCTGTATTTTGTACCTCTTGTTTCTCCATCTCATGATGGTAACCATGTAAAATCCTTTTGCCCTTTCCTTTATTTCTTAATCCTATTCTTGCTGTGCTAAATTATTTATTGCTACAGGCTCATCCACTGGACACTGAGTCAGCTGATAGAAAGTGAAGAAAAAAACATTTGAGGAAGAACACTTATAGCTAAGATGAAAATATAGTGAGGAGGGGAATTCATGGGTAACGTGTATTCCAGAAGGCAGGAACAGCAAAAGAGGAGGCTCTTGTATCAGTTGTGATGAGACTCTAAAAAGGGACACAGTGCTGAGCAAGTGAAGAAGGGAGTGGAAAGGGACAAGGTTAGCCAAGTAGCTAGAAAATGTCTTTTAAAATTTTAATTTAAAGCCAAAGGGCATGATCTTGTTCCCAATGAATTCAATGAGAGCTTTGCCTTTGGCTTCAACAGGAGCCAGTCCCATAAATGGCCATGTGGAACCAGAGCCATAACAGGGCAGGTGGGTGCCTAGAGCAGTGGCAGTGCAGGGGTGGCAGAGGTGATTTTCAGCAGCTGGTGCAGCTGGGGTAGCTGCACAGCTGTGGTGGCAGCTGATATTTTTCCCCAAGTCAGCTCCCAGAGCTGCCGTTTCAGTCACCCTCGCTTAGTTATGATACTGTATGGAACTGATACCTGAGTTAAAAAGGAGGAAAGTGAAGTGGTTTGAAGGCTACAACAGTGGTGTTTGATAATCAGTCAGTGCCTGTGGTACTGGCAAGACATCTGCACACAGTTCCAACCCCCTGTGTGTGAATACAAGAAACAAGTCACTGCACCTTGCCCTGTATGTCCTAGATGCATGAGAATTTGCATTTTTAGTCTTGATTAGCTGTACCCTTCTGTAGTAAGCTTGTTCAGTTGGTGATGGTGGTTTAAACCTCAAGTGCTTTCCCTGTCTCATGCTAGACGTGAATTATTGAGTTTATCTTGTACCTGCCAGGTTCGAAGGATCTGTTGGGGTGGTAATACATACACGTCTTTTACCCCTTTGACTTACGTGAAGATCAAAGATAACAAAGATTTCATTTTTTTTTGTGTTATTCATGGGTGGCCAAAGCAGTGTTTGGAATTTTAACTGGGCTGATTTTGATATAAATGATTGCACTTCTTTTCATTAAATGGATTTTTAAACTGAGGCTTGGATTGTTTTTTTCCCCCTTTCATTTCAAAAGGAATTTAGAAATTCAACATGTATTGAATTAGGAGTCAGGATGAGTGGTTGTTCCTAGCTACTATTATACTTTTATTTAACAACATTGCCAGAGCATGATACATGCCTAAGTCATCACAGCAGAGAGTTTCATCTCAAATGTACGATCAAATAAGACTAGTTTATTCCCTGATTATAAAAGTATTTACTAGATGGCTCTCCTTTGTATTAAACAGAATAGGTGATGAATAGTGTTAAAAATGGCATTGCTATGTTTTTTTAAAACCATAATTTAAATGTTTGTGAAGAAACACTTTTATTATTCATTTGGGGTTTTTTAATCCATAACATTTTGTCTTCTGTACTGTAGGTATAAAACAAGGCTCCTTATGCTGTCAGCCAGCATTGTGCACACCCCACTGTGGGAGGTAATTTTCTGGGCTTTGTGCAACACCCCAGAAGGCTCTCTGGGCTGGCTCCTGACTCCTGAACTATGGAGAGGCAAATCCCATGAAGTTTACTGTACATGAAACTATAGCAGGTTCTTTAACAGCTGGTCTGTTAGGAACAGGCCTTTGGACCTGCACACCTCACAGGGCTCATCTACACTACATATCAGAATAAGTACATTTGCAAAGCTTCCTAGTGGTATTGTTTATACAGTTAAGTCAGCTCCCCAGGCAACAAAAGCTAGTTGGTGTAGCAATCATTAGGTTCAAAATAAAACAACAGGAATACACGGTCGAAAAAGAAACAACAACCTTTAACAGCAAACACAGAATCCTTTCTTGAGCTTTTGTCTCTGTATCAACCTTCCCTCTAGGGAACCATCTTTCAATTTCTTCACTTTTCTAAATTAGGGAGTATCTCTAAATTATACCTTTTATTCCTAGAGAGGGGAAGGAGGACCCTTTTTTCCGTAAAAGCTGTTTCTACTTGGGAGATTTTGACAATAGAGATGTGTCACCTGGGGAGCTTCTTTTTTCACGTGGTTAACCAACATAACTGCACCAACACAACACTGCAGTATTGACTTGGTGTTACTGTTTAAACCTAGGTCCAAGGCTTTCCGAATGGCTGTAGTTCTTGGAGGTAACATGGGACCCATAGGCTGATAGCAAAGTCTTCTGAGACTTTGAGAGACAAATGTAGCCTTTTCCCAGCGTGGAGAGAACAGCTGTCTTCCAGTGTGGGGCTCTCAAGTGATTCTCAAGTAGGCTGTATGTCAGAAATGTGGAAGAGCAAATATAGTGTTGATGAACTTAAGTCATTTTAACCTGCCTGCACCCTGACTGTGTTAATTTTTTCCCCAGGAATGTTACACTGCATTTACATCTTCATCCAAATGCCAAACAACATCTTTGTGTTTTCCACAATTTGCGTCGCTCAATGTGCTGGCTTTTTTGTGGACTCGGACTTGGCTCTGCATGCCTTTCTGTCTGACATCTCTCTCATATTATTTTGGATTCTCTGTAATGTCTAAAGGGTCAGAGCCCTGTCCACCCTCTACAAGCTTCTCTCTGCACTTGGTGACTTCCTTTGCTTTGCAAATTTTCATTGCTTCCTTAGGAGTTTCCTTTGGTCTTTTTCTTTGAGCATTTTGTCCTAAATCTCAGTCATAATCTGGTTTCCTGTCAGGGATTTAGTTGGATTCCAAACATTGCAAGATTGGCTTTTCTGTGTCTAAGTTATTCACAAACTCTTTTATGTTTTCATCTTCTTTTTCTACCTTTTGTTCAGAATACAATATTCATACACTTCAGTTTTATGTGGAGTGCAATACTCATCACATTTTTAAAATGCAATGTCATAGTTTGCCTCCCATGCCAGAGATAAGTTAAAACATTCAAGATATCCTTTAGTACCTCTTACTCTTGTACCAAATGTTGATCAAAAAATGACCGAGTCAAGTAATCTAATAGATGTCTGCTTCGTTGAGTTTCTGAGATCTAACTGATCAGAATGCTGTAACATGACATTGCACAATGCAACCGTAATCTGTTACCATCCAGTTCTTGTGGGACCCTCATAATGGTAGAAGACCTCCAGGTGAGGCTTTACTGAAGAAGCTGTTGGGCCTGAGTCTGTTGTAGAGAAGGACATGGGTTCCCTAGGCTGTGGCCAGATGAGTGCAGCCATGCGGTATGGGGTATCACAGGCCTGTCTGTGGCACCACACACTGCACATGCAGGTATTACCCACACTGCTACCTTGCAGCATGGTTTTTTTTTGGTTGTTTTTACTCTAGGAGGTCCCAGGGTAAAAAACAACTATACCAAAAATAATTGGGGTGGCACACGTGGCAGCAGCATGCTCTGCCCCAAACCAGAGCCTTTCAAGCTGTAACCATGCTTTGGCTGCTGGCCTTGCTCTCAGCTGTAGGAGCACCGCAGCTGCAGCTTTCTGGCCCTCAGGACTCCAGGTAAGGCTGCTGGGGCCAGCAAACAAACTTATCACTCTTCACACTTCTGAACAATCATCATCCACTCTACCTCAGGGAACAGTTGTCACCACTTTTAGTGCCAAAATCCCTGTTACCTGTATCCCTGTATCTAGGTCAGCCTCTCCCCAGAGGTAGGAAGTTCCCTGTAGACCCTTGACCTACTGCACATGTGCGGGATTTAACATTACATCACCATGATCAGATATGCCAGGGGATGTGGCAGCACTGTGCACTCTACACTGCCACCACTGACAACAGTCTGGCTCCATCCTCATTGGAATCAGCTTTCAGTAGTTGAAGGTTGCTATTAAATCACACCTCAGTCTTTTCTCCAGACTAATAAGTGCAGTTTCCTCAGCCTGTCCTTGTAAGTCACGTGTCCCAGCCCCTTAATTATTTGCATTGCCCTGTGCTGGATTCTCTCCAATTTGTCCACATGCTTTCTGTAGTGAGGGGCCCAAAACTGGACACAGTACTCCAGATGTGGCCTCACCAGTGCTAAATAGAGGGGAAGAATCATTTCCCATGACCTTCTGGCAACACTTCTACTAATGCAGCCCAGGATGCTGTTACCTTTCTTTGCAACAAGGGCACAATGTTGCACTATTCACATTTCTGTCCTGTAACACCCAGATCCTTTTGTGCAAAGGTGCTGGTTAGCAAGTCAGTCCCCAGTCTGTGCATGGGATTGCTCCGTCCTAAGTGCAGACTTTGCACTTGTCCTCATTGAACTCCATGGGATTTCTTTTAGTTTAACGCTCCAATTTGTCTCTGAATCAAAGCCCTACCCTCCAGATTATTTACTACTATCCCCCATCTTGGTGTCATCTGCAAACTTGCTGAGGGTGCACTCAGTCCCAGGGTTTCTCAACTGGTGGGACACATCCCACTGGTGGGATGCAAAGGCCTTCTAGGTGGGACTAGAGCTTTTTGACTGGCCTCTGGGGGACCCGCCCCCCACCCGCTCGTTGACCAGTGGGACCAGGAGTTTTTGACCTTACATAGGTGGAACGTAAGGTGCAAAAGGTTGAGAACCGCTGCTCTATCCCATCGTGTGTGTGACCTGACATGACTTCCACTGGGAAGATCTGTGGGTGGTAGGCACCATTCTATATATATATATATAAATGGCTTAGTTCATCTGTCTGTGTGTCTGTTTGTCTGTCCATAATGCTCTTGGATGGTGTGGCTCCTGGTGGGGCAGGGCTCCAGCCAGTGCTGTGCACTGGGCAAATTGCCCATCAAGAATGATGTCGGGGACAGAGCACTGCCATGACAGTGGAAACAGAGGGGATGGAGGGGGCGGAGGGGATGGAGCAGAGGCTTTGGCTCCCCCACCGGCCCTGCTCTTTGGAGATGGTGGGAGGGGATGGAGGGGATGGAATGGGACAGCGGAGTGCCACCATGACAGTGGGGACAGAGCTTGCCTTGCCCCCTCCCCACCCCTGGCTCTGCT
>NW_017728906.1:183657748-183667006 GCF_001723895.1 Crocodylus porosus | reverse complement strand
TGTTGACAGCCTTTTGCTTCAAAAAGTGCTTGCATGCGCATGTGTATGGGTGTGTGTGTGTGTGTGTGTGTGTGTGTGTGTGTATGTATGCATGAATGTGGAGAAAGGAGAAAACCATATAATTGCTCAAATGTGTGGCCAAATTTATTTAAAATTTGTTAAACTAATTTTCTTTCTAGTTTCCTAATAACTTTAAGTAATATTTAAAACATTTAAACAAAATGGCTCATCTATGCCAGCTTAAATGTATTCATATGATAATGTCTCCAGGTAGCTGCTGTTCTCTTATATTTCATTATTTGGAAAGGGAACTTCTGTCTAATGCCTCATTTAAGATTCAGTGGAATCTTTCTTGCTTCAGTAATTTTCCTATTAAATTACAACTATTAGCACTAGTTCCTCACCCTAAAGGAAACCAATAAAATCACCCATACTAATGAAGTTGTTTTCAGCAGCAAGCACCTCGTTACAGGGGTACTTCTAATTATTGTTAAAATGAACTGGAACACAGTGTCTTCGGAATGGGATGTCCCAGAGCTATAAACCAAAACCATAAACATCTGTGCAACTCCTAATCTATTCATTTAACCTTTGTAATAGCAACACAACCTCAACTAATTTTTAATGCTGGTAGGCATTAACATAAATAGAAATGAAAATGTCACTGAAACGTTAGAAATAGAATTCTAATTTATGAGCGTTGCCCCCCGGTGAGGAATTTGTTTATTTTCTTTTAAAAAATTACAATGCCACCTGGAGTTCATCTCTCTTTACTTTATCTACTTTGGTCCTGATCTTTTCTCTCTGCACTAATTGTTATGTTTAGGCAGTACCCCATGCAATACTATACTGAGGAAGAATTGTGATATAGCTTATATAGCAGAATGCGTGAGCTAACTAGAAAAACAGAGCTCCAGATCAGATTTAATTAAGATAGCTTCCTCTCTCAGTGAAGCTTTATGCCTAAAGCGAGAAAACACCAAGACTGAGGGACAGATTTGGAAAAACAAGGTGCATCAGCTAGATTCTGAAATCTTTAGGTGGAGTAGCATTTACTCATCTCTCTAATCCTGCTGACTTCACTGAAGCTACTTACCTAAGTAAATATATGAGTAAATATTGCATAAACTGGCCTATTTGAGAAGGCCCTACTCTGGCAAGCATCACTATTTCAGTCTCACTACTGGTAAGGACCACTTGCATAAGTAACGGTTTGCAGGATTAACCTTTTTATTTTTCCAAAGTAAAAGACTGATACTGTGAAGCTCAAGGGAATGAAAGTGTCGAAAATCACAACATGATCTTGTTAAAATGCAGCGCTTCTGTGCAAATTGTATTTTGGAGTTCTGTGTTCATTGCCTTAATGACTTTCATAGCAAGTCTCCTGTCCTTATAAGAAGAAAAGTGTTTTCCAGACTGCTACCAGCACCACCACCTATCAGTAATCGGTTTTTTGATACCTCGTAGATCATCTCAATTGTCTTTAATTTATTATTTGAATTACAGTAGCCAGCTAGAGGCTCCAAATGTGTTTGGAATCAGTAATTAGAATGGAAGCCCATATTCTTTAATCATTAAACCTACGAGTAGTTTTTGCAACTTAAGTACATATATACATTTACTCTCATTTATACATTATCTCTGATTTGGCCTTAGTTAAGCACATTCTTCATGAAGCACAAACCAAAATATATTCCATCTCTTCTTAACTTTGAGTGGTTCTATTTGAGAACAGGAGTAGAAGGTAACAACTAACTCCTGCTGGTAATGTAGACAGATAAACTCTATACACACTGGGAGCGCATGTATTGATATCATTACTTTTTCAGAGGGAAACTGTGCTTTAAAGCCTGTATCTATGTCTTGATTCTGGAATTCCCCTAGCAGAAAATATTTTTTTCTTTCAAGGTTTTAGTGTCTTGACATTTCCTTTTAAGTGCTACTTAGTGAGTGGAAGTGTTTTGATGCCTGATGAAGGCAAGAGGGGAACACTGAAGTAAATGCCTTTTAACAAATGTATATGCCTCAGCCAAGTGTGGTCAAGGAATATGTCTTGAAAAGGTTTGAAAGAGAAGACATCCATAGCTTGACAAATTGATGCAGGTGACGTCACTGTGGAGGTACAGAAGAAACTATGAACACTCTTGTGTGTGAAGCAGATAAGTGAATGGTTGAAGACACGGTAATTGAAGAAAACCGTCATAACATGATATGACAAAAGACAAGAGTAGAAACGCAGGGAAAGGCAAACTTTGTACCTTTGTCATGCGCAATTGATAATCTATCTTTGTATTTCCCTGTAATATCCAAGTAAGAGCTCTCTGACTAATATAAAATCAATAGAAAGTCACTTGTGGACTTTATGAGTCTCTGCTCAGCCTCCCTTTTTAGATAACATCTCTACATGGAAAGGATGTAATCAAACATGTAATTAATTTAATTTTAAGAAACCTTTTAATTGACTATCAGTTGATTCGTTTGGGGTTTATTTGAGTGGGATTGTTTGGAACGCTTCTGAATAGAAGGGAATTATGATGGTGTTACAATGGCATTTTTAGTTGAAAAGGCCTTTTGAAGCGGAAGGATTTGCAGCATATCCTTAAGATAGTCAGACTCCAGATTCACTAAATATCCTCATGAAGCTTGCTGGACACACATAGCTGAGAATGGTTTGCCCCTTCTCACATGTTTTGATTTGGGCTGTGTCTGGCATTGTTCGGGATAGATGTATGTGTCTTGGTGACATATACCTGATTTTGGTTTTAACTGTCTATTAATTGCTTGAAGACTAGTACCAAGGCCTTCAACTGACACTGGAAGCTGTCTAGGAACCAGTGGAAGGATCTGGGCTGGAGGTACTCATCATGACCTAAAGCACAAGAAGGAATAACAGCTGGGTTCTGTACAAGCTGGAATCTTTGCATTGCATTCATATGAAGCTTCAGACACAATGATGCATCATAATCCATTTTGAAGATGATGGTACATGGATTGCTGTGGTCAACTTTCTGTTCATCAGGACAGGACAACATTCCCTAGACTAAAGAAGGCATCCCTGTGGTCTGAGCAGTCAAAATGGGACGCTGATGTTTTGTATTACTTTGAATAGTGACTGTCCACTCTAAATGGAAGGTGGGAAGACATTCTTAGATTTTCAAAATATTGCATCTTTTTAACCATTATTGCTTCAACTTTCTCAGTTCAACTTCAGTAAATGGCTGTTCACTGAAGAGCTGAGCTTTTGCAGGTATTCTAACACCTTAGAAGAGCCAGTAGTTCTATCTGATGAAAATGAGAAAAATAGTTGAGTATTGTTGGCACGTTGTTGATAACTGAACTCACAATGGAGATTTTTCCATTATTTTCCTTAAAACTTTGATCAACTAACTCTACTTTTCTCAGTGTGTAGTGAAGCTGTGAAAAGCCTGTATTCTTCTTAAACTGGATACAGTTTCTTAATTAGTTTGAGAATCTAAGGAATCCATTTCTGAAATGTTGTTAACAAAACTTAGTTTTTTTATATTACTGGGTGACATAAACACCTTTTGATGATATTGCTTTGATGTTATGACATTGATATTTGTCTGTAATATTAGTCTTCTCTATACTTGTGTATGGATAATTTATCTTATATTTAATAGATTGTATGTATAGGAGACTTTTCTATTTATGTACACTGTTTTATTTACGTAGAAGAATAATGGAGAAAAAAACCTTCTTTCCTGTGGAAACACTGTCTTCTATTTTTACTCCAAAATTCAAAGTGAAGGCATCCTACAAATGAAAGCATGAAAGCAAGTTGTTAATTTTTTTTGACAGCAGCGAGAATTTCCTTACAGAGCTTTTACTGGGAATATTAATCTTAACAATGACAGTGATTTTTTTTCACCTCTTTATTCATCCCTGGTATACATTTGAGCTATTCTGGAACAACAACACATTGACATTTTAGAATATAACGTTTCTAGACAATCTTTAAAAAGTTTGCAGTATGCCAAAGGAGCCTAATTTCTTCCTGGATCCATTAAAAATATAATAAAATCAATAAATATAACTAGTAAATGCAAGAAATTATCCAAAGCCTGGAGTTTTTTAAGTATGGTCTCTGTAGGACAGCACTATGTGCCTGTTCCTTTATGGGTAGAAACTGCCTGGCCAGAGGACCCTGGAGGCTAAACAGAGCTCCACAGCTGCAGGTTGCTTGAACAACAGCTTAATGAGCTAATTGGCCAGCACCTGCAGGTGGTCAGTTCACTGGAAGAAGGTAAGACTCTGGGGACACATAGGCTCAGGGCTGGAGCTAGCAGTTTCATTCTCTCTCTGGAGACTGCTAAGGGAATGAGCATGGCCTTCAAGAGCTACCCAGAGACCTTTGGTCCTCTGCTTTGCTGCTTAGAAGGACTAAGTATCTAGGAACCTATTAGGTAGCCAGGATGAGGAGACACTATCCTAGGGTAGGAGTTTTATCTTCTTAAACGACACAGTCTTCACTATCAGGATTATGTTATAGCCCAGGGGGCTTATGTTTGTGTTGCTGTATGTACTGGTGGACTGGGATGAGGCTAATAGTGGGGTAGGAGGAGGCCTCATCGGGGCAAACTAGTGTGTAGAGCCCCAGGTACCTGAGGGAGGCACAGAGCCAGGTGTCCGAGGGAGGTGCTGAAAGACAAGTGCCTGAGAGAGATACAGAGGCAGGTGTAGAGAGACAGGTGCCAGAGAGCTAGGTGCCTGAAGGATGTGGAGACACAGGGGCTGTAGGGCCTAGCACCCAAGGGGTTTACAGAAATGACCATAGTGGTAACATCTGTGAGGCATGGAATACAATAAGGGAAGGTGAGAATCATGTGTACACATCTAGACACTGGAGTCATAAATGGGCAGCCTCCTGCTTTATTACAACCACTCTTATTTAATAACGAAGGCATGGCAGGTGAGACTGAGAAGACTGCTTGGGAGCTTGCCCCCGTCACAGTCTCAACAGAGACTCTGGTTTCTTATCCCATTACCCAGACTAGCTTTTGTAACACGTGTGCCTCGATGACTTAACTACTTTGTTTATGCCTTTTAATCTTTCCAGTCAACCTTCCCCTCTCAGCAATACTCCCTCCTTCTCTCCATTTTCCCTATCTTTGTATCCTTGTATTTAAATGACTTGAATTCTTTTTATGTAGTATCCCTCCTTTCTTCATGTCCATTCATATCACATAGTTTCATAGTTGGTAGGGTCAGAAGGGACCTGAGCAGATCATCAAGTCTGATCCCCTGCCATGGGCAGGAAAGAATGGTGAGGTCAAATGACCCCGGCAAGGTGTCTATCTAGCCTCCTTTTAAAGACCCCCAGGGTAGGTGCAAGTACCACTTCCCTTGGAAGTTGGTTGCAGATCCTAGCCACCCTGTGAAGTAGCGCCTCCTGATATCTAGCCTGAATCTACTCTCCGTCAACTTATGGCCATTATTCCTTGTTACTCCCAGTAGCACTCAGGGGACCAGAGACTCTCCCATTGCCTACTGGTTTCCCTTGGCCAGTTTATAGATGGCCACCAGATCCCCTCTCAGCCTTCTTTTGTGGAGGCTGAACAGGTTTAGGTCTCATAGCCTCTCCTCATAGGGCCTGCCCTGCTGCCTCCTGATCATGCAAGTGGCTTTCCTCTGGACCCTCTTGATGTTGTCCACATCCCTCCTGAAGTGTCCCAGAACTGGACACAGTACTACAACTGCGGCCTGACCAATGTCACAAAGAGGGGGAGGATCACCTCCTTGGACCCGCTCGTGATGCATCTGTGGATGCATGACAAGGTGCGGTTAGCCTTCCTGACTTCATCCCCACATTGGCGGCCCATGTTCATCTCAGAGTCTATAATGACTCCAAGATCCTTTTCTGCCTCTGTGCTGATGAGAAGGGAGTTCCCCCACCTGTAGGCCTGCTGCTGGTTCTCTCTCCCTAGGTGCAGTACCCTGCACTTGTCAGTGTTGATTCCCATCTCATTCTCATCCGCACACCCCTGTAACCTGTCCAGATCCAATTGCAGCCTGTCCCTCTCTTCTAGTGTGCCCACTTCTTCCCACATCTTAGTGCCATCTGTGAATTTGAACAAGGTGCTTTTCACCCCCTTGTCCAAGTCACTGATGAAGATGTTGAACAGTGCAGGCCTGAGGACCGAGCCCTGGGGGAACCCCATTGCCCACATCCCTCCAGGTCGAAAATGACCTGTCCACCACCAGTCTCTGGGTGCGGCTCTCCAGCCAATTGGTGACCCATTATGAGGAAGTAAACTGTAGTCTACAATGGTCATGCTTCTCTGAACAAGTTAATTTATAAGGTGCTCCCCCCCACCAACTTATGCTTAACTTCAGATTAACATAGATACCTACCTCTTTCTAATAAATTTGACAGTTAGCTGTTTATGGACAAATGTAAGCATATAAGACACTCTGTACTTCGGATGACTGAAAGGAAGTCAACAAAAGGCAGGAATGCATTGAGTTTGTAAAGTGCAGCACTTACAACATGCTTTTCCTTAAGAATATTTATTTACAAGTGTGCCACTTCTCACCAGCTGGTTATATTGGTTTCTCACTGTTGAGATTTATCTGCAATTACAAATTATGACCAGCAGTGTTATAAACTGATAAGCACATCTAATTTGGATGCTGTTAGAGCATTAAATGGAATTAGCGACAGCACCATTTCATCTCATTTGGGGAAGGTTATTATTAGCTACATTTTCCTCCCATGAAATGGGGCCATAACCACTAAAGTGACTATAATGAAGACACGCTTGCCGTATCTTTGTTTCTGTCCTAAGGTAGGCTATGGGATTAACTAATATTCATCATTAGCCATGTGTAAATGGCCTAAAGGAGATTAGGGTATATTGAATGATGGTTCAAGAAAGCTTTACTGATCTTTAAATCTGGTAGTGAAATCACTTGGAGATTACACTGGTATCTGCTTATTGGGGCAAGGAATTCAAGGGTATTCTGCTAGTAGTGGGCAGGATAGATCAGAGAGGCCAAGGAGAGTATACTCTCAAGTGCATATAACTGGAGCTCTGAAAAAGAACAGCCCATGACTTCCTAAAATATCTGTTGCACCACATGCTTAGTGGGTCTGGTCACCCCCCTAAGTTTGCACACTGCTTCTGCTTATATGGAGGTGGCATATTAACTTCATTCCCTATTTAGAATCAAAAGCACTCAAAGGGAATCCCGTCTAGTTATGGGGTGGGCTCCCAGCATTCCATTCCTCCGATAAATTTACTTGCCAATAGGCTTCTATCATAATTATTTAAATTCTAACTGTAATCACTAGAGATGAACAGATATTAGGGGTGAAAGCCTGGTCCTCACTGAAAACAGTGGAAATTCTTCCACTGATTTCTGGAGGATGATATCCTGACTCCAGGTCTGCTTTGAAAACAATGCAAATAGGTAGATTGGCTTGAGTAGCTAAGGTAGGTGGATATTGTGGGGGCAATGGGATGAAGAAAGGAGGATGAATTCTTCCTTGTAGCCTCTGTAGGTCCTTAAACACAACTTTCCCTTACTGAAGGCATGGTGGAATGATTTGTTTAGTGGTGCCCTCTCCTCACCACCTTTGTCTTGTTCCCATTCAGATGAATCACACCAGTTTCCCTTCCTAGGGGAGTCTCTGCAAGAGCAGAGAAGGTTGTTTAACAAAACACTGTGGGATATACTGGGATGAAACAAGAGAAGACATCGTTTTTTTAAAGAGAGACTGATTATGTTTGACAGTATCAAACTATTGTCCACTTTCTACCTGTTCTAGCAGCTGAATGATATTGATTTCAGAATTAAAGTGGTAGAAAAGATAGATGAATCTGTGAAGGGATCCTAAAGGAGGCATGTCCTCAATTTGTGGATTATCAGAGCATTCCTTTGATTTCCTGGAAGTTAAACTTTGCAATGGCCTACTTGCAAGAACTAGAAAGGATTCAAATGTCATCTGTGAAAAATCGGAACAAACATGTTTTCATTTAAGGTTCACTTTTTTCTGAAGTGTTTTTTTAGGCTTCCTTGAATCAAATCTACTAATTGGATTATTTATGCTGCATTTGATAAAGTAATTGAAATAAATTAGAGGACTAATGATGATTCACTATTTCAGTGAACCCACAGAATAAACAACCATCACACTGAATTATCCTGTTTCATGTAAATATGTTATGGATTTATGGTCTTTGATCAGCACTCCCACAGAAAATTGACAGCGTTCTTGTGATCATAATACTAACATGCAGTGACAGATGCTTGTTGGCTTTTTCAGTGGAATAAGAGAGTGGTTGGTAGATCTCTATAGATTATGTAAATCTCTTGCAACCTCTTCTAAATCAGCTAGTAGATTTCTTTTTTTTCTTCCATGAGATGCAGCTATAACTGTAAAATTATTATGACGAAGATGCTGTTACTGTTTCACTGTTGCTGCTCTAAGGTGAGCTTTGGACTATGAATTCCTGTCTTAATGAGCACCTACATCCACAGGCACCTGTATTATGAGTCTGATACTCTTGGCTGAAGAAAGACTGGATGAACCCCTTCTTTTGGCCAACAAAAGCTCATTCATGCATGTTTAGTACTCTCCAAATTTGTATTGCCTTCAGGATCAGGTACTCGTATTGTTATTACTTGTTCTGTAGGGGTAACCAAAGAACAGGAAAAAGTGCTCATTCTCTCCTCTTCAAAAGCTGCTCTTTCAAACAGCAGCCTAGTGGTGCTTATTAACAGTAATTGCAATTTACCTGTAATGTCACATATAACAGATGGGATCCAAAGGGAGGGAAGAGTATCTTCACAGACTGGCTCACTAACGTACTGAGGATGGCTTTAAACTAGGTTTGCTGGGGGGGTGGAGACCTAAGCTCTGAGGTAAGTGGGTGACCTGGAGGAAGCACAAGCATGAGCGGGCAACAGGGGAGGCCTTCTTTCTTCATGAGAAAATAGGGTAATCGGCTAGTTACCAGGTGCCTGCACACAACTGCACAGAGCCTGGGAAACAAGCAGGAGGAATTGGAAGTCCTCAAACTGTCCCAGGACTATGATGTGATTGGAATAACAGAGGTCAGTGGAATAGCTTGCATGGCTAGAGCACTCTCACGGATGGATATGACAGGCATGGATGGGTACAATTGTTCATGAAGGACAGGCAGGGGAGAAGAGGAAAAGAGTTGAGCTGTA
The DNA here is from genome assembly GCF_001723895.1 of Crocodylus porosus. Taxonomy (NCBI): domain Eukaryota; kingdom Metazoa; phylum Chordata; order Crocodylia; family Crocodylidae; genus Crocodylus; species Crocodylus porosus. Next base: position 183,657,811 of record NW_017728906.1, on the reverse strand, counting down.
TGATTGCTCAGAGGTCCTGTATGAAACTGGACATAGGCCTATTGAAAGTCTCTGAATTAGGGT
>NW_017728906.1:183652625-183656848 GCF_001723895.1 Crocodylus porosus | reverse complement strand
CACAGTTTGGGGAGGACATGAGCAGCCAGCTGTAGTGAAAGAATAGGTTAGAGATTATTTAGAAAAGCTGGACATGTACAAGTCCATGGGGCTGGAGGTGATGAACTTGAAGGTGCTGAGGAAATTGGCAGATGTGATTGGATAGCCCCTTAATATTATCTTTGAAAACTCCTGGCAACTGGGAGAGGTCCCAGATGATTGGAAAAGGGCAAATATAGTGCCCATCTTTCTGAAAGTGACGAGGGATGATTTGGAGAACTACAGACTGTTGCCTCACCTCAGTCCCTGGAAAAATCATGGAGCAGGTTCCTCAAGGAATTCATTTCTAAGAACTTGGAGGAGAAGCAGCTGATTAGGAACAGTTGGCATGGATCCACTAAGGGAAATCATGCCTGAATGACCTGATTGTCTTCTAGAATGAGATGACTGACTCCCTGAATGCAGGAAAAGCTGTGGATGTGATATACCTTGACTTAAGCAGGCCTTTTGATATGGTCTCCCACAACATTCTCACAAGCAAGGTAAGGAAGTATGACTTGGATGAAGGGGCTGTAAGGTGGATAGAAAAGTGGTTGGATCATTGGGTTTAGAGGGCCTTAGTCAGTGACTCGATACATAGTTGGTAGCCAGTCTCAAGTGGAGTGCCTGAGGGGTCACTCCTGGGGCTGGCTTTGTTCAGTAGCATCCACTGACCTGGAAGATGGCATAGAGTGCACCCTTGGCAAGTCTGCAGATGATACCAAGCTGGGGGGAGTATTAGGTACACTAGAGGGTAGGGTTAGGATTCAGCAAGACCTCGATAAATTCAAGGATTGGACTAAATGAAATCTCATGGAGTTCAATAAGGACAAGTGCAAAGTCCCACAGTTAGGACAGAAAAATCCCATGCATTGGTACAGGCTGGGGACCAACTGGCTAAGTAGCAGCTCTGCAGAAAAGGACCTGGGGGTTACAGTGGACAGTAAGTTGAATATAAGCCAACAGTGTGCCCTTGTTGCCAACAAGGCTAACAGCATACTGGGCTGCATAGTAGAAGCGTTGTCAGCAGATTGAGGGAAGACCTTCTTCTCTATTTGGCACTGGTGAGGTCACATCTGAAGTACTATGTCCAATTTTGGGCCTCCCACTACAGAAAGGATGTGGACAAATTGGAGTCGAGGGGAGGGTTAAGAGGCTATGGCACGTGACTTCTGAAGAGAGGCTGAGGGAAATTTTGTGGAGGACACCAAGTTATGGGGGAGCATGGTCATACCTGCAGATAGGTTGCAGATACAGGCAGACCTGGACAGGCTGGGCAGCTGGGCAGACCAGAACCAGATGAAGTTCAACATTCAGAAGTGTAAGTGTAAGGGGCAAGCAATCCTCAACATACCTACAATTTGACTTGTACCACGGCCAAAAGGGACTTTGGTATAGTTATTGACCATTGCATGAATATGAGCCGGCAGCATGATGCTGTGGCCAGCAGGGGAAACAACACACGGGCATGCATTAAACTGTTGCATCTCATGCAAAACTAAGGAGGTCATACTCCCACTGTACTCTGCACTGGTGAGATGGCAGCTGGAGTACTGCATCCAGTTCTGGGCTCTGCACTTCAACAAGGACATGGAAAAACTTGAGCGGGTCCAGAGAAGAGCCACCTGTATGATCAGGGACTTGTAACACGAGCCATATGAGGAGAGGCTGAGGGGCTTGGGCCTCTTCAGCCTACAGAAGAGAAGTCTGAGAGGGGACTTGGTAGAAGCTTACCACTACATCAGGGGAGTACATCAAGAACTCAGTGAACAGCTGTTCACCAGGGCATCCATGGGGAAGACCAGGAGCAATGGATACAAACTCCTGGAAGGCTGCTTCAGGCTCAATTCCAGGAAAAACTCCTTCACAGTCAAGGTGTCCAGAATGTGGAATAAACTCCCTCCAGTGGTGGTGCAGTTACCTACCCTGAAAATCTTCAAAAAGAGACTGGACAGTCACCTCGCTGGGGTCACTTGACTCCAGTTGTCTTTACCTGCCTAGCGCTGGGGACTGGACCTGATGACCTACAAGGTCCCTTCCAGCCCCTGACAAACTATGAATCTATGGACTGCTCTTTGTTTTGAGCAGAATCAAAGAAAATTAGTGTTGGAAGTGACCTCAGGAGGTCACTAATTTTCTATCATTCTATGATTCTGTAATTAATAACAGTCATTTGCTGTTCAACATGACACATACTGGAGCATTTTAACTCACCTATAACACACCCTGAGCAACAGAACGATACAGGTGGCTATGTCTATCTTGGTGTTTAAATACTAAAATTCTGTCATTCATTATGGCAAACCATAGTGAATATAGAGTACAAGGAAATTCAAAATGCTGTCTGCTTCAAGTTTAACTGTATTTTTAGTGAGGAGAAAGTATTAAAACAATCCCCTGTCTCATATTATGCGGTTTACACCATTTGCACTCAGAGAAGGACTAATAATCAGGAAGCTATTCTACTACATCAATGAGCCTGACAAGCTAACAAATAGCGACCAAATTTCATGAATATCTTTGTGCAAATTGCATTTAAATTAATGTCAATGCTTCCCGCTCTGTAGATTCTAAATTAGTGTCTATTCTGCTGTTAATGTAAATTTAACTTTTCTGTTGTTGTTTACTTTTGCACCAGTTCTATTTTGGTGAAAAAAGTGCATACTTCAGAAAGACATTTCTCAAAGAGTCCAGATGGCAACAATAATTATTTATTATCCTTAGCTTCAGTGATTATGTTGTCCAGTCTGTGATATTGTAAATCAGTTTTCCTGTGGCCATAGTTGTGAAAACTGTAGAAAGACTCCTTTTAATATCTTTGGTTAGAAGTCAGTGGTTATAGGGCAGGAATGAAGAGATACACCAGGGTTGAGGTTCTGCATAGACCATGGTTCTGAGAACAGGATTTGGGGTTGCCAGAAAATGCAATACATCACTGATGTAGCTTGAAGCCCATCTCCTATCATGGTAGAGTGAATTTCCTTTCATCTGTACGTATCAAATAGAAGATATAAAATGAGAACAGTACCTCTATTCCAAAACTGATTGGTTAGATTGCAGTAGCCATAATTGCAATTGCAACCCCATATTGCAGGTGTTACATGTGGATTCCTTTTGCATGAATTTGCATAGTCCCTGGTTCCAAAGGGTATTTTTTTATGTTAACCTAATTCTATCCAATCTGTCATATTTCTTAGCAATGCTCTACAGCCACTATTTTCTTTCTTTTTTTTTCTTGCTGGAAAAATTAGTTTCGAGCATTTTCTGCGTGCAGGATAATGGTACCATCTGAAGGAAGGAAATGACATGTTGATTTTCAGGTAGGCTTTAATAAATCTTTTGCTTTGGTTTGTAATGTGTCACCTGATTTACAGCTTTCCTTTTTTTTGAGTGCTCTTATTAGTTTATGCTTCAACAATAACCCTGTTCCCTTTCTTTAGCTTCTTTAGAGGTTAAAGTAGCACATCTTTGCAATGTTATTTTAAAACTTGATAACTCAATAGTCACAATTGCTGCATCTCTTCCAAGGATAATGTTTCTTCAGTAAGATACTGATTTTTCTAGATGTCTAAGCCCTACTGGACTTGAAAAAATATGTTTCACCCATCTTGAATAGTTTAGAAAACACAGCTATCATTAAAAAACACAGTTAAAAACTCATAGGATGTGTGTAGATGAAACAGGGGCCCTAAACTGAGGCAGTGGCTTTTAAAAAACACCACTTCAATTTAGGGCTGACTAAACCCCCATGTCGTGCACACACCTCGCTAACTTACCTGCCCCTCCAGTGGGGCGGGGGGGAGGGTGAGCTGTCAGTGGGCAGAGTGGTCCCTGGGCTTTGGGGGAGGAAGCTGGTGCTTCCCTCTGTAGCAGCAGTGCCCCCTCCCCCAGGTTGCACCCGTCAGCAGGCACCCGGCTCGGGTGGTCCTGGCATGTACCGCAGCCACAGAGGGAAGCACAACAACTAATGATGATGATGACACCATTGCTGCCACTGCTGCTGACAGTGTCATTGTCCTTGTTGTCTTTGGGAGTACAGGGAAGATTTCTTTTGTCATAATAGGCTGTGGGTAGATCCAGAATTTTTTATGGGGTGTGGCACACTGCCCCTCAGAAAATGGGGGGATATGGGAGCAGGTACTGCTGGAGTCCTCTGGGGCTCCTCTTGCACCTGGGTCGGCTGGGAAGAGTAATGGCTGAAGGGG
>NW_017728906.1:183618108-183652431 GCF_001723895.1 Crocodylus porosus | reverse complement strand
GATTATAGGGGGTTTTTGTGGGGGAGGGGAGAGGCAGTGTTTGGTTTTTTTAGCTTTCTGGGGATTTTTTTAGATTTTCCACCAGTATTGGCTTTAAAGGATAAAGCTGTGACTAATGTTTAGCTTTATTTGTCCATCTGAACCACTGTGCTCTGAAATCCTTGAACCTACAAGATATCCTTTCCTTTGACAGAGAAGGGCTAGGCACTCCCTGCTTTGAACCCTAACAAGACTACTCTGTACTTTGGATTATTTCTTTTTCTTATTCAATGACTTTCAAATGTAAAATGCATAAACAGACCAGAGCCCAGATCTTCAGCAGGCCTAAGGGAGTGTTCTATTCTGTAGTCTGATGGTTGGAGCACTTTTCTGGCAAGTGGAAGGGGAGCATATTTATGAGTAGGGATCCTGGCTTTCCCTGATAAAAAAAATTGCAACTTCTCTGATAAAAACCCTCAAAACCTGAGATTAAAATGAAATACCACTATATATATAGCTATCAGTTGAGCACAAAAGTTTTCCTGATATATTTACAATTTTAAAGCAATTTGGAAGCACCATACTAACATAAATTTTAAATATCTATAAGTTCTGGTATTTGATTTTGGGTTTTTATCATGGAAAATCAGAACTACCCTGTCCCCTTAGCTCACAGAATGCAGGTCCAGGCCCCTCACTCCCCACCAACAGCCCCCTGAGCCCTGCTTGTGACCCTCACTCCCCATACAATCCCCTCTGGCCCTCTTGGTGCCCTTCAATCCCCTCCCTTCATAGCCCCTTGGCTCTACTGGTGCCCCTCACTCTCCTCACAGTCCCCTCCAGTCCTATTGGAGGATCTGTGCCCACCAGAACTGTGCATAGAATGGGGGCAGGTTTGTGCTGCCCTCTGTGAGCTTGGGCTCCCCACCCTGCTGCCTTTCCTTAGTGCCTCCACAGTCCAGTAGGTGCGACCTGGCACTGCATGGCAGAGTGGGGCCACACGGGGAAGCTGCTTGCTGCCATAAGCCCTGCGCTGCCCTAGCAAGGCATCCCTTGCCTATGCAGCAACAGCGAGGGACATAACCCCATGCTGTTGCCGACACTGCTGTCACATGGGCAGGGGATGCGTCGTTAGGGCAGTGCGAAGCTCACAGCAGCAAGGAGCTTCCCCACATGGCCCTGCTCTGCCCTGAAGTGCCAGATCACACTCGCTGTGCTGTGGAGGTCCCGGGGCAAGGCAGCAGGGCGTGAAGCTGAGCCTTCAGCAGGCAGCCTATGTCCACCCTTGTCCCATGGACAGATGTGGGGGGTACAGGTCTCCCTTGACTCCACTGGGAATGCATGCAGTGGCAGGGAGCCAGCACCATCCCACCATCCCCCGGACAAGCTGCCTGCAGCCCCATCCCACTCCTCACTAGGGCCCTGCAGCTGCGCATTCTGGCTCTGGGCCTCAAGCCCCATGCACCCTCCCAGCTGGGCAGCAGCCCCAGCCCTGGCCCCTGCCCTGTCCAACCCACTCCCTCCCTCCCTAGGAAGGCCTTCCCCCACCGACTTACCTGTGGGAGCTGCTCTCCAGGCTGCCTGTGGCCTTGTGCATATACATGCATGTGGAGCCCCCTGCCCAACTGCCCTCCTCCCACTCTCCCTTAACAGGTTGCAGGCTGGAACTCTGCCAGCCTGCACAGAGGTCTTTACAAAAGAGCAAAATCCATGGTTTCTCTGTTAAAATGAGAATCCACATTTTCCTCAGGTAAAGGGGGGGTGTGAAATCCGTGTTTTTCTCTGTTTTCCCATCAGAAATGGAAAACCTGGATCCTTGTTTATCAGGCAGAAGAGGGCCTAGAATCTGCATTTATCACTTCTTGGGTAAGTAGTCTAAGAATTAAGCTATTGCACAAAAAGGAGGCAACTCCCCTGCCATCAGCAGTCAGCCAGTGCCTACCCTCAGAAGATGGACTTGGTGCTCCAGTTCCCAAATGAATAGAGGCACATAATGTGCAGTTCTGAGTCAGCAGCTGTGGGAAGGGGAGAATTTAAACATATCCCTGTGCTTACTTTTTTCTCTTGGCTATGTCTAGATACTTTTTGGCTCTCTGAATTACTCTTTTGAGTATTTAGCCCTCTGCATGGGCTGTATAAAGATCTGTGGCAATTGTTTTTTGGATCATCCTTATAGGGGCAGGCACCTAAGTTTTTGGCACTGAGATACTAAAGAGGAGGTACATGACAGAACAATCTGGATTTTGCTATAACTTTCACTGGGTCACCTGGAAAGTTTATTGTGGTGGTGGGAATGAAATTCAGATCTCTGGAGTGTCAGGCCAATGCATTAATCATATAAATAACAGATATCCTTCTTCCAAAATGAGCTTTACTTGTAGTTGATGATGGGGCATGGAAAACACAAGTAGTGATTCTAATTTGAATTAAAACACCTTTATTTTACTCTGGAACTGTAAATGGAACTTAGAATGGATATAAATTATGTTTAGGATCCTTTTAAAGCCTAGTTACATTACCAGAACACATAATATTCTGGTAATATCCTTTATATTCTTAATAACAAAACCAAAGCTTTAGTATCTATATACTAGCATATTAAAAAAGATCCTCACTCCTATACCTTTATGTTGGGTAAAAAAGTTGAAGCAGCTTATAAAGGCCCTAGAAGTCTTGTATATAATAGTGGTGATTTCCTAAGTACATATGTAACGGGGAAGGAGAATGATGAAGTAACATGTATAATTATTACACGTCCTTTCTTCCTAAATCTTAGCTTAACTCTTCGTTGAAGCAAGCATAAGAGTTTGGTCTTTTCAGAATTTTTCAGAAATTACCATTATTACAGAATTTAACTTCAAGACTGCTGTTTGCAAAAACCTGGTAAGTAGATGTTAATGGGTTAAAATCAATTTGCAAAGAGAACATACTTGGCAGTTGCTTGGGAAAATAAACATTTGAAGCACACTAAAAACACAGTGAATGATTTAAAACACAATAACTACCGGTAGTACCTGGAATGCAAGAAATAGCAAATGTACCATTATCTATTTTTCTACTTTGTGCAGCCTGGCCCAGCCCCCACCAGGGAGAGTCTGGGGCACCCTGCCCTAAACACGGAGCTGGGGGCACATGCCCCCCATGACCTCCTGGGTTGTGCACAGCAGCCGCAGCTGACTCCCCCCCTGCACACCCCTGCTCCCCACAGATGAGCCATGGCTCCATACTGCATACCGCCCTGCCCTGGCTGGGCAGTGCCTGCCGCAGCCCCGCCCCATTCCCTCCCTCACTGTGGGGGCCTCGATCTGGGCCCCCCCATGTCCCTTCCCTCCCCCTTCCCTTCCACTACAACAGACTTACCAGCTGGATGCAGCTCTCCATGCTGCGGGGCTGTGCTCCTCGCCACCTACATGCTATGCTATGGTTGTGCACATGCACAGGGCATTTATCGGCCATATTATTGGCCACAAAAAAGCCGATTTCCAATATGGTCAATTTTCTTTATCTCAGTGCCAATCTGATATTGGACCAATGTATTGGTGCATCTCTACCTAAAAGTGTTCAAAATGCACAATAATTTTTGAGGCAGTTCATGGATGCAGCACATACAAAACCCAAGTCACTCTCAAGGAATCTTAACTGACATTCAGGTTCACTGCCAGCACTTTCTTATTACTGCTTGCCTTGAAATAAAGAAACACTTCAACTTCGACTCAGTTATTACTCACTCAGTGGAGATTTATAGTGGGCAATATAAAATAAATAAAAAGAAGACTTATTTGCATACTTATTTGCATACTTGTTTTTGCAGTGTAGGATAGTTTTTCATAAATTTGATAATTTGAGCTTTCAATATGATAATTTCATATTTAAGACCTGGCAATGCTACCCTTTAGCAGCCTCACCAGCATATTTACAGGTTGGGAGTGTGTGAATAGGAAAAGGTGCCTGGAATTGTGCTAGCTAGAGGATGCTGTTGCAACAGCATAGGCTTGCTAGGCATCTTGGCAACAATAAAAATATTCAACAGAGCTTCAGGAACAGCTACAGAGCATACTTGGTAAACACCACACTCCATCTCAAGATGTTTCAGGGCCTTTCTACTTGGCCTATCCTGTATTATGCATGTGCAGAGATGGAACTAAAATTCATGCCTCCTTCCCATTGTTTCTCTCCCTTTCTCTGGGTCAAAGTCAGATACTTCACAGGCACTTTAGAAAACAGCCATGAGGATGCCTTCTAAGGAGGCTGCTTCTACCTCCAGTGTGGATGGGTGGAAAAGGCCACAGCACAAGGACAACTGGGATTCCATAACCCACTGGGTGGCCTCAGACAGGCTGCTGTCAATATGGAGGCACAGCTCAACGTCTTACTCCCAGATATTTTTTTATATTATGAGCCATATCTTGCAACTGGTACTTTTTCTTAAATAAAATCCACTGAAGTTAAAGGACTATGTACATGGGTCAAGGCTGTAAGCCAGGGCTCAAAACTTCCTTCTTAAAGAAAAATATCCTTGAAAAAAGAAATACTAAGAAAAGTTTTTCCTTCACATGGAAGAAGCAGCTGCCATCCAATAACAGTATAGTCTGATGCAGTGAAAAAGCAACCTGTGCTCAGTAATCAAAAGGAAAACAATAGGAACAGAATTGCCTTTTCATTTGTCCAGTGCCTAAGGATGATAGGATGCTGTTGTCAGTCATAAATAGAGAAGGGAGCTATTCCATTGCACACAGCATTGTAAGGGGTCTCTTATCCCTTCTAGTGATCTATGAGCAATCTCTCAGATAAAGCCTTGAAGTTACATTGCAAAGCCAATTTAAGAAAGAACGGAAGCAAACATTTCTTCAAGCAGTCCAGGAAAAATTAAACCGCCCTCCCCTCCTGCCCTTTATTTCAGGTGGTATTATCTGTTGTACAAATGTCATTAAGTGACATTTCTCTCCTACAGGCCATCTGCTATATATAAGGATTACTATCCCCACTTCTATTCTCCCCCACAGAAGAACAGATAGTGGCTGACAGTTAATGAGGAGGACTCTAATCTGACAGCACTGTGAAAGCTGCTGCTGAAAAACAGCCTGATAGTGGCATAAGAAATCCCTGCTATCTGAAACTATCATTTAGGTAACTGTCTATAGGACAGAATTCCAGATATTCTCTGCTAAAGGAGGCTTGTAGGTGTAGAGCCACTTGTATAGCCCTGCAATCTATTAAAAAGTAAGTCTACAGAAGACAAGCAAAGACATTTTAAAAAATGAAATAAAAATGTCTTTGGAATGAAATGTGATCATACAGAACTCAACCTGGAGAGCAAATTTTGCTTTCAGCCACTGCACACTGGCATCAATCCAGAATTACTCTATTTTCATTAAGTCACATTCCAATATCATATAAAGGATTCCACAGACACAGGGGCATCATTTTATTAAGTACCATACAGTTTGTAATAAATGAAACTCCCTGCTCTGTAGGGATTAAAATCTAAGTAACTGAGGCAGACAACTAGTTCACAGTCATGCATTCAAGCAGTTGAGTCCAGGGATAGATCTCATGAGTCCTAGTCCTGTGCCTTAACCAGATTTTTCCAGATTTACAGCAGTGTGGTTCAGCATGCTCATGTATTGCCAGGCTTATTGTTTTAAAGTAAGTGCTCCCCTTGATATGTGGTGAGTTGGAGTGGCTACCTTATGGTCTGACTAAAGACTCTAAGATGAGGCAGGTCCAGCTGTGCAGTGGTTCAGACTCACTGTGAGACCTTGAGTGACCTATTTAACACACGGCATCCTTTAATGTATTTTGGAGAAGAGGTTAGTGTAGCAGTCAGCAAGGTTTTCAGTGGTGGGCCACATCAACCCAGTTCAGGTCTAAGATGGGTTAGTGCTTCTGACCTGGCTGCTGCTTCCATCACTTCTTCTGGCTGCCTGGCCACTTGACTCGGGCAAAAAAAACCCAGCTGCTTGGCTGTGCAGCTACAGTGTGCAAACAGCCAAGGGTGAGAGCTTTGCCATTGTACATGGCTGGATGGCAGGGAGAAATGGCAACAGCATGGCCAGGCTGGAAGCTCCATAGGTTGGATATGTTGCTGATCCCTCAGTTAGTTCATCAGCATAGGAGTTAGAAATAGTGACTGGAAGGAGCAAATGAATGTGTACTGAAGACCTTGAAAATGGAGGTCATTTTCCATGGATCTCTGTAGCTGAGTGGTATGAGTGCTGTTTTGCTGGTGGTTTTGCCATGGTTCCTGATGGGATCACTGTAACAGAAAAAGAAGGAAAGAACGTCTTGTGTCTGTATCCATTCATTTTTGTTCCCCACTGAAAATTACACCATTCAGGAGTCAAATGCATGTGACAGTCTGAAAACTTGAATTGAACACTCAGTATATCCAGTGTGTCCCCTGAATTGTACAAAACTAGTCATCATGATAGCATTCCTAAATGGCTTGGAACATCTTCAGTAAACATGCATATACATATACACTCACTACACTGCTTATTCCCTGCTTACCCTTGGCCTTTCCTCCAAATATGACTGTTTTTCTTTCTATTACCAACCATTTAATGTAATGTAGTGTGCCAGCTGGTTTCACCTGTCTGATGTTATACTTCAGCTGCTAATCATAGAAGACTTCAAGTGCTTGTAGTTCTTATTCTGTTGCCAAAGGTGCAATCCGGACCTTCTGTAAATAGCATTGACTCTTTTAAAGCTCCTATTCTGGTGATTTCAAAAGGTAGCCCAGGGTTAACTGTCACTATAGAGATAGGTGTGAAACAAATCTCTTAAACGGATTCACTTTTGAAAGGCCTCTTTTGAAAATGATGTCCTTTCATTTAGTACATATTAACATTCTCCTACTTAAAGCTAGAAATTATACTTTGCACATACAGATGTCATATGTAGATGTCCTGGACAAAGCTTTTGCTTGTACAAAATGTGTCTCTAAAGTGGACAAAACAAAACATTATGTGTGTAATTTTTAACAATACAATCTTGTTCCAAAATTCTTAGTAATTACTAGGACCCTGACCCTGCATTTGGGAAGGTCTAAAACTGTAGTCCATTTCTTATAATGGCTGATATTATATGTAGTTAATTATATATAGTTAATATTATATATAGTTAGTATTTGCAAGTGAATCTGGATTATTTTTCATTCTCCCAGTTTTGGAGTTGGTTTGGATTAAAACCATCCTCTATCATAGCTAAAACAACTTCCGAGTTGCTTCATATTACTGTAGAATGAATGGTTTGCCTTACAGCTGCTTGGACAGCTGAGGCTCATCAGAGTCTTCTTGAACTTCTTGCGGAAAGGGATCTCATAGTCATAGTCAACTCCAAAATGAACATGAGTCACCAATGTGATGATGTAATAAGTAAAGCTAACTGCACTCTTTCTTGCATAAGTTGGGTGCATCACCAACAGGTCCAAGGAGGTGATACTTCCCCTCTTCATGGCACTGGTTAGGCCACAGCTGGAGTACTGTGTCCAGTTTTGGGCACCACACTTCAAGAGGGATGTAGATAACCTGGAAAGGGTTCAGAGGAGGGCCACCCGTCTGGTTAAAGACCTACAGAAAAAACCCTATGAGGACCAACTGAGGGACCTGAACCTCTTCAGCCTCCGCCAGAGAAGACTTAGAGGTGATCTTGTGGCTGTCTACAAACTCATTGAGGGGGACAGCAGGAAATAGGGGATACAATGTGTACCAGGGCACCCATCGGGGTAACTAGAAACAATGGCCACAAACTGAAGGAGAGAGCAAATTTAGATTGGACATCAGGAAAAATTCTTTACAGTGGAGGTTGTCAAAATAAGGAATACGCTGCCAAGGGAGGTGGTGTTGTCCTCTGTCTTAGAGGTATTTAAGAGGAGATTGGACAAGCACATGGCTGGGGTCATCTGACCCCAATACTCTTTCCTGCCCAGGGCAGGGGGTCAGACACGATGATCTAGTAGGTCCCTTCTGACCCTAAAATCTATGAAATCTATCTATGAACTGCTATTCGAGTGAGACTGGTCCAAGTATAGTCAAGTCTTTCCATTTATTTTAAGAAGAATTGGATTACATTGGGCAATGTCCTTCCATATGTTAAAAATACTAGCAAGCTAGTAGAGAGTTGTTATATTAAAACAGCAGCCTCTCATTGTTTAACTGTGGACATATCTGAGTCTATTTTTATGTGTAGTCATGTCTCTTCTGGTTCCTCAAATTGAGTGAATTTCCACTGGCTCCCTGACAAAGTGCAGGCTATAAGAGACTTTCGTGAAACAATGCTTTGCCTGAACCTACCGGGAGGCTACAGGTGTGTGGAGAAGCCATGCTTTGGCTCTTTCTTTTGTCTCCTAAATAGCTGGCACTGCAAGATGCCAGCATAACTTGGCAGGTGGTAGTAAATGAGATACACTGCATAGTGTTAGATGGCTGCTGTCCCTTGTGTACATAGAAAAGAAAACAATGGTTCCCTGAGGTAAATTTTCAAATGTATTTTATGTCTTTTGACAATAGACTGCAGCTCTCACTGGCATTTAGGTCTCTTATAGGAAGGTAAAATCCTATCAGCTACCTATCTGCATCCTTAGGAGACTAAGGCTATGTCTATGTTGCAGTGGCAACATGTCCTAGCAGGGAGGTCTTGAACCCTAACCTGTCTCATATATGCCCCAAGTGGCTTGGGCAGGCTCTCTGTGTGGCATGTGGCAAATCAGGGAAAGGGCAGGCAGCACAGTGGCAGGCAGGTCATGAAGCATAAAGAGCAGCAGATGAGGTCGAGGAGGGGGACTGGGCACTTTAGGAGGGCATGCAGCTAATATGTGACACTCCTGCCAAGAAAGTTGGCTCCCACTGCTCTAAAGCAGGGGCAGGCAACTATTTCAGGTGGAAGGCTGCCTACCTAGTTTTGGCAGGCTGTTGATGGTGTCATGGGTAGTCCTGCCCCTTGACAGGTGACCCGCCCCCTGGTCAGCATTGTGGGACTAATGTCACAATGTCTTGGGACCAATGTCCTAGGGCCAGCACCAGTGGGGCCCAGAGCAGAGCGCGGGCTGGCAGGGGGCTGTGGAGCCAGGCTGAGCTGCACCAGCAGGGAGAGGGGGAAGCTGGCCTGGCTCCATAGAGCCCCTGCCAGGTGGGACCCTATACCCCTGCTGCCCTGCTCTAAGGCCCACCAGCTCTGGCCCCAGGGCACCACTGCAGGTCCCATGCTCCCACTGGCTCCCCACCCACTCACACCCAGTGCTCCCTAGCCCTGCAGTACAGGTGGGGGGCAGCACACAGCCCCAACCTCCTGCTTGCCAGCAGGGAAGAAGCTGGTGCTGAGAGTGGGGAAAAGCAGCCCCTTGCCCACCCCATGCCTGGCGCTCCCTGCTGCAGCCACTAGCAGCCCATGCAGGGCTGTCTGGAGCAGGAACAAACAGCTGCATGTGGGCTGCAAGCAGCGGCAGACTGAGGCACTGGCTACACAGTGAGCAAGGGGCCGCTCTTCCCTGTGCTCAGCACCAGCTTGTAACCTGGCCCTGCTGCCCACGTGGGGCTGCCTGTGCTTGCTCCAGACAGCCCTGTGTGGCCTGCGAGCACCTGCAGCAGGGAGTGCCAGCCATGGGGTGGGTCAGGGGCCACTTTTCTCTGCACAGGGAAGGAGCCCAGGGAAAAGCTGAATGCAGAGGGAAAAGCAGCCCCTCCCCTGCCCCATGGCCAGTGCTCCCTGCTGCAGCCACTTGTAGCCTGTGGGGCTGTCTGGAGCAGGCACAGGCAGCCTCACCTGGGCTGCGAGGAGGTGCAGCATGGGGCACCAGCCATGGGGCGGGGAAAGGCCACTCCCCCCCTTCACTCCTTCTCTGCCCAGGGTCCCTCCCGCCCTTCTCCCCCAAACTTACTCGTGGCTCCAGTGCCGGGCAGCCACAAGCTCCCAAGCTAGAAGCCCCAGCTGTTGTTGGAGCCCGCTGGGCTTCCCCTGGGTCCTACTGCCCTTGGTTCCTGTCATTTTTGACAGGAACCAAGGGCAGAGAAATATTATTTTTCTACAGTTTTAGGGGCCCTGCAGCCCAAATAAAATGGCCTCATGGGCTGTATTTTGCCCACCCCTGCTCTTACGTGTCCCCCCAGTGGCCACTCTCAAGACCTTGACCTTCAGCGTGCTTACAAGTGGCAGGTAGGGAAGATTCCTGGTATGATATCACCAGCATATTTCAGGTTTGGAGCATGAAGGTGGGAGTAGGTGGTCAGGGCCTGCTCTAGAGTGCCCCCACTGGCATAGTGTTCACATATCCTAAATACCATTAAAAGTCTGGGTTTCAGAGAAGTGGGTTCCCAGGGAGAAGCTAACATTCTCTATAGACATTTCTCCAATATATAGAAAGGATTTTGTTGTCTATCAAGTTCCAGACAGCTGTGTAACACTCAGAGAATTTTGTGGCAAGGATCCACTTCCCAGTTGTATTCTATAAGGAAGCAGCGTGCTGTAAACTTGAACTCCAACTCAGACAGCACATGGATCTGTGAAACTTGTAACAAGCTAGGTTACTCTCAAACTGGGCTTGTCAGTCACAAGCAGATTCAACATGGACCTGACTAGATCTCTTCTATGTACACCATGATCTAGAGGATTGACAATTGCCTATATCTATAGGGTGGCCCTGAAAATCTCTAGAAAATGTATTTTTTATGGGAAATCCAATAGGAATGATTGAAATCACCATATTAAACAGAAACATGAAGATCACTACAAAATTAATTCAACTGCTGTTACTCAGCTATTAAAACAATGTGGCTAAAATAATCCAAAAACGTATCCCTAAAGTAGACTGAGTGATAGGATGCTTATTTCCTCCAATTGCTTGAGGAAGAGTGTAGAGAATCAAAATGAGCCACAACTGCCTTGATATAAAGTTTCAGGCAGTTGGGAAAAAATCTACTACATTAAAAATGCAAGACTAAAGAAGCCATGCTTCTATTTTGTTTTAAGTAAACACATTATCGTTTGATATATCTTGTTCTTTCTTCGCCCGTCATGAATCATGCAACACTTCCAGCCCTGATTAATATTCTTAATTGCTTTCCCTTTTCCTCCTTGCGGCTGGCAGATGGAGTGCTGCAGATCAGACTGTGCCACATCAATGGTGTTTATGTTACTTGTGAACAAATGGTGTTACATTCTGCATGATTATCTTCTTTGATCCATACACTTACTAGTTTGAATAAGGTGCAATAATCAAGGCTTGCTCGATTTTTTTGTCTCTGTGTCACCAACTCTCAAGCCATGGGAACAGTAAAAACATGGGTGGCCAGTCATTCTGCTATCTCAGGGGAGCCATTGTCCTTGCAGGAAAAAGACCTGTGAATATGAAAGTACAAGGCAATGAGATGCCTATGATGCTTTGGTTTAATTGGGGTGAGAAAGAGCAATGCTCAAGCTTTGTAGTGGAAGTATTGACTATTTTTGTACTTTGCCATGTCATTTCTTCTGTGACCTAATTGGACTGGGCACAATGAATTCAGAAGAAAGACAGTCAAGTTAGTAAGAAGGTGGAAAATGCTATCAGATTGGACTAATTGGAAAGTAAGATCAATAATATCTTTCCTATGGTGCGGATGACAAACCCCTTTCCCTCAGGGAGATAGGCCTTAATATATCTTAAGTGACTCCATAAGAATGACACAATCACATCCTCATGCTACTTCTATCTTAAAGGTCACCTCCCAGATAAACAGGTAACTTCTCCGAGCACTCACAATGCAAACTCCACCTTGATGTGAAAAGCAAGCAGTCTTCTTTCTCTTTCATCATAATTGTCATCAATATAAGTTAACACATGATGTGGAAGAATATCCAATTCATTCTTTGATGACTGTATTCTCTGTTCTGCTAAAATAAGATACAGCATTTTTATGTGGTCATTGTTCTGGTTGAAGTCTAGGGGGTTGTGATTCTAGCTGCACAGAAGGTACTGCAATATGCATGCTTCAGTAGGTTTTTAGTACACAGGAAGATAATTTGGGCATTTTACAGGTAATAATTTCAAGCATAAATTTTCCAAAATCTGTGTAGGATTTTTAACCACCTGAGTTCCACTAAGCACCAAGATTCAGGTCATACTGAGAGAACTTGGTTGGCTAAAATTCTGGGCTTTGTTCTGAAAATTCATCTCTTTGGAAGAACATGGCTAAAAAGTAAACTAGCCTAATGGGGTATCTTTTGTGGAAACCAAGCATGTTGTACAGTACATGCTTATCTGGTAGGCACTGCTTATAATATACAACGTAGGAACAGGATCCCTTATGTTAGAACTTACAGTGATATATCGGTTTACATGTCTGAAATGCCTTGCGGTCCTTGGGGGGAAAAAATGCTATATAAATATAAGGGGTCGATCCCAAGATATAGGAAATCACAGAAGTGTACCCTGTACTGACAGTATGATACAGTACCATCAGCAACGTTTCTGCTATGTTCCATGCGACATCACTTCAATGCAGTCCTGCTTGCCAGTGAAATGCTGAATGGGACTCTATCCCAAGCCCATCAGTTCCACTCCATCTGTAGCTACAGATATCACTGCAGAGCAATACAAAGTAACCTCAAAAATCCTCATGCTTTCCTGGGGCAAGGCATGGACAGATACAGTGTGGAAATGAAACCAGGGTCTTTTGTGGGAAGCAGAGGACAAGAGGTTGACTTTTCCAGTGGTGTAAGTAGGGGTTGTCAAGTGGAAGACCAGCTTGTCAAAACACCAATTGAGAGGGGGCACCAGAATGGCAGCCTGTGCTACAGCTGTGGCAGCAGTCCATATTTGCGGAGCATGTGCCAAGGCCAAGGCAGCAGCAGTCTGTTCAATCCAGGCACACAGGCTGCAGGGAAGGACCCTGATACTGTGGTGGGGAGCCTGATCCAGCTGGCAGCATGGGGTCTGTACCACTTATCCAGCTCAAGAGGTTAAGCACCACTGCCCTAGATATTTTTTTTAGAAGAGCATTGTTAGGAACATAACAATTGCCATTCTGAGTCTGACAGTGGCAGGAGTGGATGCCTTTGAGGGAGGGCATTGAACCAAGTATATCTAAAGCAGGGGTTGGCAACCTCTGGCACGTGCCAGAATGTGGCACATGAAGATGTTTACTTGGCATGTCAGCCTTTGGGGCAGATGGCAGGGGAGCAGTGTGGGCCTGATACTTCTTGTGGCAGTGGCGGGGAAGGGGCTGGGGCTGCACTCACCCTGTGGCATGCATGAACCTGCCGCCAGCAACGAACCAGGCTAGGGCCACTTGCTGCAAGCAGCCTGGGCTCCATGGCAGGTGGTGGGGGCCTGTCCAGAGCCTGGGCTGACTGTGGCAAGCAGTTGGGAGGCTGCAAGTGACTGTACCAGGGTACATAGATGCTTGGCCTGGCTTGTTTCTGGCAGTGGGTGCGCATGTGCTCTTGGGGTTGATGGTGGGAAAGGGGACAGGATTGCACTGCCATAAGGATTGGACCCCTTGTGACTCCCTTGCCATCTGCCCATGGCACGCCAATATCTTACATGTAGATGTTAAGGGTCTTTTGTTTCTGCCCAAAAATGTTGTCAACTCATGACCTAGATTGGTTTATCCCCTGTTCATTACCTTGCATGGTATCCACCATTGCTATTGAGAACCAGCTAAATGTCATCTTCCATTCCAGGAATATCTGCACTTTCAGCTATGGTAGATGCACCACTTTTCACTACCCACTGACATTATTAAAGTTACTGTTCTTTCTGCTGAATCTTGTTTGAGTCCTTATATATCTTCTATAAAGGACAGACATTTCTTAAAATTCCTTTGCTTCATATATTTTTTCTAGTGTTGTATAAATTGTCACTGTTAATGCCAGAAACATACGAGTTTTGCATGCTGTTACATCTATTCAAAGCCTGGAGTTTTTTTGTTCCAAGGGTTTTTTCTCTATTTCAGTTTTTATAACTGCCCTGTTACTTCTTGGTTCAACATTTATACATATGATATTCATGTCACAATCTCTTTCTTTCCCTCATACTTTTCTGTATTTGCCACTGACCTTCTATTTTTGTCAAAGCACTTGTTTTATTCTGAATCCCAATTTCTAGTAGATGCCTGCTATGGTTGATGCAAGGTGCTCTTTTGCAATATACTTTCTTGGATAAAAGTGGAATCAGAGAAGTGACCCCCACAGATGGGCCTAACTTTGCTATGGAGAAGCTTGCCTATACACTAGAAGAGTGATGGGAGACCTGGCTTGAGTTAGTCACCAGCACTGTGCTGTTATTCCAGTGATTTCACTACTGGTATGTTGAGGTGATACTACTAACAAACTACTGCTCATGCACTTTGTTTTTTGTAACCTGAATATGCATGCCTGGCTTGGGAAAGATTGTCACATGCAAAGAAGCTAAATGCTGCTGAACAAGAGTTGCAGGCTCATTACTAAATGCCTTAAACTAATGAATATCTATAGTCTCCACTTGCTCACTGGAATCACTCTACCAGACATGAGGAAAGCAGTAGTGTGGTAGTAGGGAGATCCCTGGCAACTGGCTCCAAAGCAATGAGACCCCAAGAGCTCCCCTGCCCCCGACTAATTTATTGGCTTGCTGATAGTACCATCTGGTGGAAAGATGGTACCATCACCAGCCTGCTGATACCATTTTCTACCTATGGGGACTGTTACAGGGGGCCTGCTCGGGGCCAATCTCACTGTGGCCTGCCCACCTGTTCCTGGGTTAACCGCCCATGTTCTCAACTGCCATGCCTTGTTGTTAACTAATTATTTAAAGATGTAATTAAGTGGGAGGTTGGCTATTTCATGCCCCAATGCCAGGGGTTGCTATCTGTGGCTCCATTCCTCCCCTACACCATAGCCCAAGCCTCACAGATGGCATCTAGGTGTTATCACAAACCACTGGCCCCCACTCTGGGCCCCAGAATCCTCCTAATTGAACACCACCTGGATTCTTCTCATCAAGTGGTTTCATCTGCCTTCATACAGGGCAACATAGCTCCCTGAACTGCTTCCTCTTTGGGTGTGATCCCCCACTGGGACCTTGGGCTCACTAGCCCTGGCCTACCTCCAGGCCAGTCAGAACCCCAGGCCCTCAGCTCTTGGGCATCCCTCACAGTGGGCCCCACTGGTCCTTCAACCCTTCCAGTCCTGGCCCCAGCATGGACTAGTCAGGGGAAGTTCAGACAGGCATTGAGTCTATGGCTCTTTTTCTCTCTCCAAGGGTCCACCCTCTGGGCCCTCCAAACAAAGGGTTAACCCACCTGGTTGTGGGGGCTAGGGGTTAAGGCACCCTGACCCACCTTTCACCAGGGTGGTAACTGGCCTGGCATTTCCTGGGGGCTCCTGCACCACTGACAGCCCCACCAGGCCACCCACTCCTGGCAGGGTGCAGTTTTAGGTCATGCACACAACCAGGAGCCTCCTTACCATCCCCTACAGATCCTCCCTTACCTCCAGATGGTACTAGCAGCCCTCCAGCCAAAAGATATTGTTACCTAACCTCTAGCAGCAGAACTGCCCTGTTTATATGGGCATCCCCAGTTCCAAAATGGCTGCCCTCATCAGGCACCTGGCAGCTGCCAGCTCCAGGCCCTTAAAGTGGCAGGCTCAACCAGTGCCCTGCCACAGGGACTTTTTACTATCTTTAATTTCCCTGATCCTGAGGAAGGGCATGTGTGCCCAAAGCTTGCAGAAAAAGATATATTTTTTGATTTTTTAAGTTGGTCTAATAAAAGGTATCTCTGAACCAGAAATTCTAGAGTTTTGCATTTCTTTACTGTTAGAATGGCACTTTTTTTTTTATAAAGCGGGGGTTGTTACAAAAAGTCAGGGCCCTTTGTCTAGTCAATGCCATTTCTATCTTGTTGTAAGTAAGGATCTCTGGGTCTAAATTTCTGAAGTGACAAGTGACTTTGGTTGTCTTTTTTAGATTCTCAGCTTGAAGTACTTTAAGGAGCCTCTGGGTTGCCTTTGTGTCTGGGTTGCTGACTAAGTCAAGGACAGTAGCAACTAGAAATTGCTACTAAATGGAATATAACATGAAAGGAATTGGATTACTTCAACTCTGTTCCTGGCCAACCAGTGCCAGCTATTGTAAAAACAACCACAAACATTACTAACGTTTGGAGAATTTCTGTCTTTATCAGTCTTACTTAAAACATGAGCAAGGCACATTGGTGGGGTGGTTGCCCCACAGATACTATTGCTATTCCTATGTAGAACAAAGAGGGGGTGTCTACATGAGAAGCTTTACTGTGTAGTAGACTAATCTGTTGTGCAGTAAAGCATCACTGTCTACACATGTGCACCATTAACTGTGCAGTCGATTAGTCTACTGCAAGTTGCCTATTACCTATAAATACAGGTAGTAGAGTAACCACACAGAAACTACTGCACTGTAGTCCACGAGTAGACTGCAGACTGGGAGCAAATTTCTCTCGGTCAGCTCAGACAGCAGGGGCTGGAGAAACTGTTCCTTCTCCTGGGAAGATGGTTCGGCAGATTGGGGTAGGGGGCTGGGAAATGTCTCCTTCCCTGGGCATGGGGTTGGGAAGCAGCAGCCAGGGGAGGGGACATTCTCCCTGCTTTATGCTGTGATCTGCCAATTGGGGTGCAGGGCTGGGAGACAGCTGCCCCAGAGGCAGGACAGCTTCCCCCCACCCCCTCAGAGACCAGGTTCTGACTTGGGTGTTCCCTGCAAGCCTGGGGTGGCACCCCTGGCTGCTATAGGTAGGCACAGCAGGGCTGGAGTAGCTCTGCACTGAACTGCTCCTCTCCGGAACAAATTGTTCACATCAGCCATGTTCACACAAGTACATATATGAGTTCTGCAGTCCCTCAAAGGATTTCCAGGCATGCAAAACATACCCTGCCCATGTGATTTGGTTGTCAGCATGCATATTTGGAGTACAGAGACAAATTTAGATACTGCGACATCCCGGTATAAAAAAAAAGTGCATGAAAAAACTGGGGCAGTGCATGTGGCAGCAGCATGTGCTACCCAGAACTGGAGCCTGACTGGCCAGAACCATGCTCTGGATGCTGGCCATGCTCTGCACACCTGGATTGCTGCCACTGGAGGCCCAGGACCCCAGGGAAGGATGCTGGTGCCAGTCTAGGTGCTGGCCCTAGCCTCCCCTACTCCACCCAGGGTATTTTGCCACATGCTAACTGCACGTGCAGGGGCATGTGCTGAAGCAAAAAGTAGCAGCATGAATTTGTTCTGCTGCTTTTTTTCCTGTGGCAACTGCACACCCCTGCCTGCCTGTGGGGGACAGGTGTCTGGAGCTGCTCCCAGCAAGCACACATGTAGACGCCTTGCTGGGAAAAGCTTATTGCACGGTATTTTACTGTGCAGTAAGCTTACAGTGTATTAATAGCACATGTAGACATGCCCAGAGTTCACTTTGCAGGGATCTCCATCTGTTGCCCATCACACAAACATGCTTAATAAATTCAAATACTGAGCTCCTAGGGCACCTTCAGAAAGAATTCTTGAAGGAAATGATTCTCATAGCTGAGCTCACACTCTCTAGAAAAACCGTTTTTGTTTAGAAAAAACAAAAGTGAGCTAGCAAGTCCAGTCTTCCTTCTTATTTACAGTAAGGTACTGCTACTGTCTTTTGGCAATGTGTGAAGGCCTTTAAGTTGATGTAAATAAGAAGCCTGTTCTTGGATAATCTATGAACATAAAATGGAGGAAAATTAGCCAGATAAATTGTTTGCTGCAAATAGTTCACCCGGCTCCTCTTATTGCTGTGAATCATTGAGGCAGTCTAGTGAACAGCAGCAAACCAAGGCCATTGCCTGCTTCCAGGAATCCCAGAATTACCATTCCCCAGCATTTGAACTTGCAGTGAACTGCCTGCTCTAATAAGCTTCATCTTCATTACAGGATAATATACCATATAAGTGTAAATCAGTAATTAGATGTTAGTACTCTTGAAGTGTGATTTATTAGGAGGAAGCTAAGTTCTAGTAAAACAAATATATCCCTATTAGAATGTTGACAGAAGATAAGTAGAGTCTCTAATAGTTTCTTATATCTTTAAGGAGTGACTTCCTAATGAAATTGGATACTTTAAATAACTGGATCTCTAGTTTGAGACTTATTTGACATTTCATTATCATATGAATCACATTTTGAGGCTGGCAAGTTTAGACATAAAACTTGGGTATTAAGTATTGTATGAAAAATTGGCCATGAGAATTATGAAGATTCTAATATCTCAGCAATATTTTTTTGCATTTATTGATCACTGCAATCTAACTGATGTGTCAGCAGCCCAACAACATTCTAGGTAAAGTTGATATATTAAAAATGATACAAGCTTTTATCTAGATTTATATTAGATGCAATCAAGTGACACACCACTGTGATCTACTTTGTGACTTTCAAAATTGGTTATGTCAAAATCAAAGGAAATTGCCCTGAATAATATTCATATTTCAGTGCTAGTTTTGATTATTTATTCAGATATTTGCTGGAATACCATCCTCAACACTCATTCTGAATGAAAGCCTAGTGATTTAAAACCATTAAAAAATGGAAGTGTTATCAAATAAAAATATTTGCATGTAATTATAGTTTCTGCTTAGATTATATAAAAATGTTGCATCATTTCAGCTAAAGTATTTTGGTTTTATACAGTATGTATTATATTATTTCCAAGATATTACAGGGAAGCAGTAAAGGTGACATGTTTGTTATTTTTATATTAGGATCATAGAATCATAGAATTGTAGAAAATTAGTGTTGGAAGGGACCTCTGGAGGTCTAGTCCAAACCCCTGCTCAGACCAGGACCATTCCCAACTAGATCAACCCAACCAATGCATTGTCTAGCCAGGTCTTGAAAACCTCCAAGGATGGAGATTCCACCACCTCTCTGGGGAGCCTGTTCCAGTGTTTTTTTGCCCTCCTAGTGAGAAAATTTTTCCTAATATCTAACCTAAACACCCCTTGCTGCATCTTGAGACTATTGCTCCTTGTTCTGTCATCTGCCACCACTGAGAACAGTCTAGTTCCATCCTCTTTTGAACCCTGCATCAGGAAGTTGAAGGCTGCTATTAAATCGCTTCTTAGTCTTCTCTTCTCTAGATTAAATAAGCCCAGTTCCTTCGTAACTTGGCAAGCTTTCAGGCAAAGTCACTCTTCAAAGGATGACCTTCGACGGGTGACTGTGCCCGAAAGCTTGCTAAGAACTTTTTTCCAACTACTCGATTTAATAAAACATCTACTCAAAGAACCTGGCCTGCCCTTTTTGTGACTTCGGTGCTTATATTCTGTCTAAGTGCTAGTTAGGAACCTGTAAAATTGATTTGAACCTAGCCCTCATTCATTGTTCCAGTTTCCCATGTGCAAAATGAGGCTAATAGTATTTTTGTATCTCACAAGATTGCTGTGAGGATAAGTACACAAAAGGCGGTGAGGTGCTCTGATAGTAAGGTATTTATATTCTGCTTTAGAAAAGATTGTATGGCTCTGGTTCAGAGAGCATGCTAAGGATTAATTAAATGAACCTTCATTACTCTGCAACTGTATATAGTTTTGGTGTCCACAAAAAGGATAGTGAAAAATTGAAGAGGGTGGTGATTAGAAACAATTCAAGTAGTGGAAAAAATATTTCCTAATGAGAGATTTCAGAAGGTCATTGCTGCTTTCCTCTGTGTCTGAAGAATTCCCTTCACAACTTCTTTTGTGTCCTAAGAGGTACTGAAATTTTGCTGCATTTCTTCACATACGGGTGCAACAGGGAAGTCCTGGCAGAGATGCGACAGGCCAAGAACATGCCCGGGGCAGTCCGTCTTCTCCCTTTCCCATCTACCTTTGGCTTCAGAGGCTTCAGTGTGCAGGAGCAGCAGACAGCTGTGGTGGCACAGGAGGGTGCTCTGGGAATTGTAGTTCTCTACAGTAGAACTGGATTTCCCTGCTTCTGGAAAGGAGAATTCACTTCATTTCATCCCATTCACCCTATTTTTTTTGCTAGAGATGCCCATGTCATGTGCGCTAAAAACCTCCCAGTTTTGATGGCAAAAATATGGGGCGAAATTTCCTCCTAGCAGTATTGCATTTCACTGCCACTCTAAAGAGCTATAATTCCCAGAGTGCCCTGCTCTCTGTGACATGCTGCTGGACTGCTGCTGATTGCGGGAACCAGAAAGTGCAGGTGGAGCTGCATGGGGAGGATTTAGTAAGGCCCAGCTTGACAAAGCCCTGGCTGAAATGATTGAGTTTGGGCTGGTCCTGCTCTGAGCAGGGGTTTGGGCTAGATGAGCTCCTGAGGTCCCTGCCAACCCTCATTTTCTATGATTCTGTGATCTGGGCACACACTCCAATCTGTCCTGGTGCTGGCCCTTCTCACCTCTCCTTATACTACTGGGTTTTTGCCCCTACTTATGCAGTAAATAGAGTATGTCCTGAAAATACCTTATAACACAACTTGCTCAATTGGTTGGCTAATACAAAGCATCTGAAAACATAACCAATTTGGGCTGCTGGGTTCCATCAAGTGAATACATTTTTAGGGTCCAATCCCCCGCTAATGTAAACTGGCCTTGTTCCATTGAAATATTTGGACCTATACCAGCTTATATCAGCAGAAGATTGGGCAACTGCAGTCCCACAATCCCTACCCAAATAAAACTTGCACTCGCACCAAAGGAAATTTGATTGAGTCCTTAACATTTAAGTCATTGTTCCAAGAGCTAACCTAGCTAAGTGCATGCTTTTCCATGAGATGGCAGAGTAGTCCTGTGACTAAGGGGGATTGTCTGCCAGATGTAGTGCTGAAAAGTAGAGATTCCCTGAGAGGGGGGCACATCAGGGAGCAGATGACAAGTTAGGCACTGGAAAATCCCAACAGAAATAAACATCTTCGCACAGTGCTGTCAGCGCTCAGCAGGCCTAGCAGCAGCTCTGGCTGGGGTGTTGAGGTTGTCCAAGAAAACCTTGGATGGCTTTGCAGGGACACACAGGGGGCAAAAATAAAACTTTAAGTCTTAAATGCATGAAACAAAAGGACAGAATAGAAAAGTGGCATCAGGGGTATGTGCTTCAGCATTATGAGGCTGCAAAACAGGAGGGCACATAATAGGGAGTGGAAGGAAAATTAAAATCAAGCTGGTGAATGAAGAGATGAAGGAAAGAAACGGGACTTCTAGGATTTAGTTAATGGGATCTACTGCACAAGGCAAGGATCCATCTAGGACAGTCAGTGTTCATACTCC
Organism: Crocodylus porosus; assembly: GCF_001723895.1. NCBI lineage: Eukaryota > Metazoa > Chordata > Crocodylia > Crocodylidae > Crocodylus > Crocodylus porosus. The sequence continues at coordinate 183,631,231 of NW_017728906.1, read as the reverse complement.
ATCTGCTCTTTTGGTGTTCCCCTTTTGGAGACAGGACCCCACGTTGAAAGTCATGTCTCAGAGAGTTGGAGCATAAGGAAGGAGTGCTCAGACATATTGGGGTGGAAAGGGTTGATGACCTATTAAGTTAATTTGTTTGTTTGCTTACAAAGGGTGCTCTCTTGCTCCCTTTTTTCTTTGTCGTGTCTAATACAGCAGTAGATCTGGGTGGCTTTTGGTCTTTTCTGTGAGCAAACAGAGCTCCCTGTGAAGTGACTTCCTGGTTTTGTCCATATCTACAAGTACCTTAATACTTTAATACTAGAAGAGCCCCCTTCCTTTTCTGGACCAGCCCAAATTTCTGTTCATTTGGGATCCCAGGCACACTAGCAGGACTCTATTCAGTTTTTCATTTCTCTGTTCTCCAATAGAATCATGTGATTCCATGACCCCTATACCTTTGTATGTAAACACGGCACAAATTTTAGCCAGTGACTTTATTAACTGATATCTGTAAAAATGAATTTGAGGAAAACCTCGTGAGTTTATCTGAGATTATGGTACTAGCTTCTTCCTAGACAGATACCATTGCTGTAACCATAGGAAACCATTCACAGCCATGCTTCAATAAAGAAAGTGAATGGGTACAATAATACAGCTCTGTCAAACTGCTTTTCTAACATATGGCTCCTCTGCTGTACTGCTACCTTGCTCTCATCGTGCACAGCAGGTTAACCAGTTCTACATCTCCAGCATTGCAATTTAGAGTTTAATTTACAGCTTTATATGGCAAACCAATCTAAACAATTGCTTTTATCTGCAAGTCCGCTACAGCTGGCTGTGCTCCTTTGCTTTTTTCCTGCATTAATATTTCCAGATCGAATGTCTGATGTTTCAGTGCTTAATCTGACTATATTATTCCAGGGACTTTTTAGCTTCTGTCTTTGTGACTCTCTCCATTTTGTTGCTACCTAGCAGTTCTACAGAACTGAATATGAGTTGTCAGGAATGGGCAGTCTTCTTCAAATCAGATATTGAGAGCTGAATGGGAAGACCTGTACATTTACACTGCTGGCTGTTGCTCCATTTTCATTGTCTAAAAGGAGGCTTTTAAAAGAGTGATGTTTCTGAATGTTGCCAGATTGATAGCACTAAATAGGGACGTTTCCTGTCTATTCAAGGTATGACTCAGGCAACTGAAATATAAACTTTCCCACCCTGATTCCATAATGCATCTCAAGGGCTCTCTTCAAATGGTGAGAGTCCATTCATTCCTTTGGCTTGTGCAAGGGCTGGAAGCCAGCTCAGGAAGTGATGTCCTATTCAGTTAAAAGGCTGTAAAAACTCATGGTAGATAAAGTACAGTTGTGCTATGTTATATTAGTCCACCTTGTTGCACCTGAAGGGTATGTCAGGCTTAATTCAGTATCAAACACAGCTGGGGAGAGCTGGTTGGTTGCTACATATGAGAACTCAGCTTAGTAGAAGTGAAAAACTTGGGATGTTTTTGGGTAGCTTTCTTGGGAGGTGAGCATAAAACAGATCTGGTTAAGTGTCTCAGTTCCTAAGAAAGTTGGAAGGAATGGCAAGGCGGCACCTTAGAGACTGATTCAGAAGCTAACTGGTCAGTCTTCAAGGCAGGGGTGGGCAATTATTTGAGCCTGTGGGGCACATAGAGTTTTGGTGAGCTGTTGTGGGCCAGGTCAGCACCCCCTGCCCTGCTGCACAACAGCTCCCCAAAACTCCCTAAGTGATTCTGCTCTGTGCTTGGCTGGGCAGCTGGGATGGGGCTGCAGGTGGGAAGAGAGCAGCATCTGGGAGTGGGATGGCTGGGCAGGGCTGGGATCATGGGGTGGTGACAGCATGGGGCTAGAGCCTGGGGCAGAGCTGTGATCCACTACCCCCATGTTCCTGTAATGGGGGCTGGTTCTGCAGGCAGGGGCATGTGGGGAGCATATTGCAGCTCTTTCCCAGGCCCTGGTCCTGTGCTGTCACTGCTTAGTGATCCTGGGGTCTCCATGGAAACTGACTGGGACCCCCGTGGTTAGGGTGCACAGCCAGGCAGACAGGATGGAGCCTTGGGTGGGCAGGGAGCTGTGTCTGGGGCTGGGTTCAGGATTTGGAGCAGTGACAGCATGGGGTTGGAGCCCAAGGCCTGGGGCAGAGCCACAAGCTGCTCCATGCATGCCCCTGCCCGTGGGACCTGCACCTATTACAGGGCCATGCGGCTTTACCCCAGCCCTGGCCCCAGCCCCACATTGTCACTTCCCAAAGATCCTGCCCTGTGATCCTGGCTTAACCAGCTTCTCCTGCTTCTCAACAGTTTCTTGCCTGTCTACAGTCTCATCCCATCCGCTTGGCCATGTGCTCTGCCCATGCAGGTCTCACCCCTGGCAGTGGGTGTTGGGTAGGCTCGCTGGGCAGTGGCAATGGCAGCAGCCAGAAGGCACTGCTGTGCTGGGGCTGCCAGGAAGCAAGTCTGGCTGCCACACTGCCTCAGCCCCCCTGTTTGCCTTGGGGGAATCGGGGCTGGCTGCACACACCACAGCACAGGGTGCCCTCTGCGCCTGGGGTGGGCAGCACCGGGGTACCCATTACGGGTTGGACATAATACTTTGGTGGGCTGAATCCAGTCCATAGGCTGTATCTTGTCCACCCCTGCTTTAAAGTGGCACTCTGTTTTCTGCCTGATTTCATACCTAATATAGCTAATCACCTTTCAGGCCACAGGACAGGGGACTAGCCATAGGACTGATATTAGTTTCTATGGTATTTGGTCTGGGAAGTAGATGCAAGGTTCCAGGAATACCGCTTTGTAGAAGAACAGAGGATGAAGGGAAATATAAGACGCTGTTAACGTGAAGTGTCTTAACTTATACTGTATTTGACTTTTGAGTTCTTTTTTGAGACTTTGCGGGGGAAGCCTGGGAGCTGCTATTTTGAAAGGAAACAGAGGAGGCCTGGACAGACCAAGGAAAATGCATAGAGGACTGGTATTGTCTTGGACTCCATGTGCTTGGGACACTAACACCCTGGGAGAGGTGGCATATCAGAGGAATGTAGCTAGATGGGAAGGTACCTTAATGTGCAAAATGGATGGCAAGGCCCACAAGGCTGTGGAATGGGGACGTCTACCCTAATAGCAAACAGATGGAGTAAATAGGAGTCCCTGCACCAAATTCTCCTTTTTTTTTTAGCTCTGAGGTTATTGAGAGTAGAAATCAGAAATTATCGTTCAGCGTTATAGATGGAAACAAGTTTGGCTTACCATGGGCCTGATTCAATGCCTATTAAGTCCTGAGGCTCCTGTTGACTTCAGTGGTCATTAGACTGGGACTTATATACCTGAATCAGATTTAAATCTAATACCTAAAGGAGAAAGTTCAGTAATTGAGCCATCCAGATTCCACACACCATATCTACCATCTCCACACACAAGTAAAACAGGCACAGTATTGTTTCTAGGACCTCTTATCCACTGATTTTGTTGACAACATTTTCTATTTTGGTACTTGGTGTTGGCTGTTACTTAGTAGAAGTAAAAAAAAAATCTCAAACAAACTCTTGGGAAAGGCTATTCGTGTAATTCTGTTTCTTACTTTTTTTCTTCGTGACAGCCATATCTATTATAAATTTTAATGTTGCTGGCTAGTTTCTCTGTTCTAGTCTTCCAGTATTTGTCGCTGTGCAAGCTTTTCATATCTCTTGTCATTATTGTTCATGCCTCCCTACTACGTTTAATTAAGATGTAACTGAATCATGCCTGTAGCAGGCTGGTTGGCAAAGGCTTGCAGCAGATTGCATAATCCAGGCTGAAGGGGCCTGCAGGCTTGTGGGGACTACAGCCAGATGCAGGGAATCAGGAGTGATTGCAGGCTGCCTTGGAGGGCTGGACCAGATGTAGAGGATGATTAGATAGCCATAGGAAGTTAAAGGCTCCTGGGGTGCTTGGCTAGTTGTAGCAGAACCAAACCAAGGACTCTCAGGTCCTTATTTGAACAAGGGCTATTCAGGGTCTGGTAAAAGACCCAGGGCTGGAGGCACCAGCACCATGAGAGGGAACTCACACAGGAGAGAGAGGGAAGACTACATTACAGTGCTGAGAGTGTAGCACAAAGCTGGTAGCACTTTCTTGGGGTCTTGGGAGAGACCTCAGGACTGTGAATTGCCCTCTATGGACTGTGTTTCTGGGCAGGTGTTTTGAGGACTTGTTTATGTTGATTCCTTTGCAGCAAGGGTGCTCAGGAATAAAGGTATGGTGTGAGAGACTTAAGTTGACTGATTGAGCTAAGCATCAATTCTGAACCCACTACAATACCATATTTTGTTCTTCCTGCCTTGTGAGCTTTCCTTTTTTGTTTCTCCCTCTCTCTTGCCAGCCAAATCCCAGACTGCTAAGATCTGAGTTTAAGAAGTTGCACAAAGAAGCTGTTTACAAAGCATGACAAGTTTTATTGGCTATGCCAAATTCAGGAGCTATATGACATGCTCTTCTTTTGTATTTGTTTACAAGTGCTCAGCTATCTCTTCAAACACCTATGTGTTAGATCTATTATTTTTTTCCATGGTGACTTAAGTTTTTCAACCTTGATGGAAGGTTTGTCACCTAACAGTGTTCCTGCAGAAGTACTTTTCTCAAGCACACAATAAACAAACAAGATGGAGAGGGAGTTGCTGGGGACCAGATTTCAAAAGCTTTGAATTCCTCAGCAAAAGCACAAAGCGATGTAGGTGTTGAACTTGTGTTGATGTTGTAATCTTGCCTATGTGCTGCTGTAGGTCCTTAAGCCAAAATATGGATACTCAGACTCCACTCAGCTGCTACCTATGGGACCTAAACCTCTAGGAGTTCTCACAACACAGTTACCTGATCAAGCCCTGCACAAAAAAATGGCTGGTGGAAGAAGTAGTGCTTTTATCCAAAAGCTCAGCGGTTGGAGTACTTGCTCAGTTTCAGAGAGTAAGGTTCAACTCTCTTCTCTGCCTAAGGAGATCTGAACCTGCATTTCCCCTTCCTTTATGAATGTCCTAAATAGCTGACTAAAGGCTATTCAGGGGTGGGGTCCTTTCATTCTCTTCTGTTGATACTGTTCCATTCTGCATAGAGTATTCAAATATTAATTGGGCCTGAGTGAGAACAAGCTGTGGATATTGCTAGGGGCAAGTTGTTTGAATGTTAAGTAGTACTATGCTCAGCACTATACCACCCAGGTCCTTTGTGGATCTGGGCCTTTATTTGAAAAAGGCAACTGCTCACAGCAGTGTCGTGCCTTGTCTCCCTTAAGACTTAGGAATATATACCTGTTGTGATGGAGCCCCTACCCTATAATTGCAGAGGGGGAGCAAACTCTGGGGCCTGGTAGCCAGACAAAGTCCCAAGTGCAGACTTAAGGGTGGAAAAGACTTAAACAAACACTTATCAAACAGCCAGCAGCAACATGAACAGCAACAGCAGGGGTCAAGGGCTTGCATGGAAACATGGAAGGTCACAGCAGCAAGGGGTCTCCCTGTGGCTGCTCCACACAACCAAATCGGAAACCACTTGCAGCTCTGGGAGGCAGGTGACCAGCAGGAGTTGGGACCAGGAAGCCAAATAAACACCAGCCTGAGCCAGCACAGGCGAGTCTAGCCCTGCAAGCTGCAGGGGAAGGGAACCGCTTGTCAGGAAACTACAAGGGAGTGCCAAGGCAGCTTGGCACTTCCTCGTAGTTTCCTGACATGGGGTTTGCCTAACCCGGGGTGGGGTGGAGGATTTTCCCTTTTAAAGTGGCTGTTTTCCTCTTTGTTGTTGTTGGTGGGCCCAGAAGAGAGAGTTTGTATTATAGCCTGGGCACTTCTCTTTTGGTTCTAGTTCATACTGGTGGCTTGGGTTTGGGACTGTGAGGGATGGTCTATGGAGGTCTTAATAGTGCCCTGGGCACATCCTCATCTTTTAGCCCTCCTGGGGGTAGGTTCAAGGCATTCTGCAGGGCCAGCAAGCCCAGAGCTGGGCAAACAAGGGCCATGGAGTGCAGGGGCAAAGCTGAGCCCAGAAGCCAGGTCTGGTGCAGTGGGAACAAGCTAAGAGAAAAAGGGGCTGAGGCTGGAAAGGCTGAGTCCAGAAAAGCATAATTAGCCCACAAGCCAGTGGGTGAGACCAGGCTTGGAAAACGCTGGTGCAGCCTCCATTCTTTCAGGACTAGAACATCAAAGTGTGGTGGGCGAGTGAAGGAGAGAGTTCCCTAGAAGGGGGGACCAAGCCAGGGGTAAGTGGCCATGGGGTGGGGGTAGGAGGGTGGGGTGGGGAGGGACTGTGGGGAGGGGGGGGTGTTGCAGCCACTTCCTGGGACAAGCACTTTGTTACATCAATGCACCCACAATTGGAATTAAAAAAGACAGTTACGTGTTGTTGGTCTCCATGCTGTGAATGCTAGCAAGCTAGGAAGCTACGCAGGGAGTGCACAGGGTTGCTACCAGGAAGTTTTTAGGAAGGATGTGTTTTGGAATCCCTTCCCTCTCCTAGAGCTAGGTGGCATTTATGTTATTCCCTGTAGCCCCCGGCATTAAATGTGAGATTCATAGTGCAAAATCCAGGCCTGGATTCAATTGCCTAAGGCCATGACTTTATTGAATTACAACTGATTCTAATCTCTCTCAGTTTTTTCCACTGGTGTAGCCCTATTTATTTGGATGGGGTTATTTCTGACTTGGGTGTAAAGGAGATAAAAATAAGGCTTTACATTTATAGTTGTACTTTGACAGCATCTTAAGTAGGTCAAGGAAGTGGCTAAATCTGGTGGAACTCTACCAAAGTCACCATAGAACTGCTGAGAGATGAGAACTGTGCCGTGTGTCTTGCTTAACAAGGAAACTTCCTTCATCTAGGGTCACTGACTTCAATGTTGGTGTTTCTGAATTCTGTGGTATAATTCAGAGTAGAATTTACACAAGGTAATTATACACTGAGATCTACTAATTATGCTAACTGCAATTCTGTATATGATGTCACAGTTTACTGAAATAATTCAAGACTGTTATTTTACTTTAATGCAAACTGGATTTAACTACTTCCTTATAAAAGGAGTTCCCCTGGGTTTTGGCTGACATCTAAAAAATTCCACTGGAACAGAGTGAGATGGGAGAGCAGACGGGTCACCCTTCAGATTGGAAGTTTAGCCTTTTGATCTGTGTTCTTCAAAAAGCTGTCAGGTAAGAGAGGTGAGGGAATGTGATTCCGTTTGGGAGATATTAAGATTGGGAGATATTAAGATCAGGAGATCTGTCTAGTGGGCTATTATAAGGTTATCTTCAGCTATCCCTACCTATCTTCAGCTATTCCTCTTATTTATGGAGCCATAGAGCCACTCAAAAATAGTGATTTGGGACAGATTTTTTTCCCTTCAAGAAAAAAGCTTTCTTATTTAGGTTGGAAATGAGACTGCTTAAGCTGTTGCTCTTTTTGCACGGGGCTGCCACATCTGCAGCTGGGACTTCTTAGAGTCTCTGATGGAAGAATGGGCAGATGGATTTCTAACCTTTACAAAGGGTATATTACTGCAAAGCAAATGGGAATTAAATTAGTCAAGGCATTCACTCAGTACTGTTTTTCTGTGAACAGGTAAAGTTCAGACAGTTCTTTTTGTTGCTTTTCCATATTTTTTTAATTTTATTTTTTGTTGTCGGGAGGAAAGGAAATAATGGGTCATTTCCCAGGTGTTTCAGTGTGCTCAGGCAGAGAAAGGTCATCACCTTGCATCAGCTGCAGACATAATTGTTGGGTGTTTGAGCAAATGCTAGCACAGAACTTTGGAATAAGATTATTAGTAGAGAGTCCCTTAAGGCCAAAGGTAAAGGCCTTCCGGGGAAATAGAACAGATGAGTCACTTGCCTTTGGTTCATTGTACCTGTGACTCAAATGGACAAATAAAGTTCTTGTGCCTTCAATGATATCTTTCTCTAGGGCTTGGCCCTTAGATCTTGCTCATTAAATTTTGTGTCAGAGGTTATTAGATGGCATTTTATGTGTTTATGACCCAGGATTGAATGGGTCAAAATTCTCACACAGTGAAAGTTCTTTTGTTTTCACTAGGGTTTTTGCCTGATTATGGCACTCAGGAAAGGCCTTACTTGGAGTAAAATGGAGTAAACTTATCTTTTATCTAGTAGCAGCAGTAAACATTTTGAAAAATGCCATTCATGTAGATGAAAACTTGTTTCGGCAAGTCAGTGCAGAGTGAACTTGGAACTCAACAAGGAAAGTAGCTTAAAAGGATGAGGGAAAACAATTCTACACTTCATTCTTTTTCTTAAATAAATGTCCAGTTGCCCTGAATATCATTCTTACCCATTAGAGCAATATCCTCTTAGTGGCCACACCTCTAGGGCAGGAGCTGTCTTTTTTCGTTTGCTGTTGCCACACAGAAGCAAATGACATCAAACTCTGTGTGATAACAAATGTGTCCATAATTCATTATAACACAATTTAAGCCAGAAGCTAATAACAAGGAAAATGACTAATACTTGAATAGTTTGCTTCATATACAAACAGTGCAATAATTGCCTCTCAGACTGAGCAAAAAGATAATAAAAATGTTTTACAATGCTTCTTAATTGTACCAAAAATTGAAAATCAAGACTTTATTGCTGAAAAAGGAAACATTAATCTGTCCAAGGGCCATTTTGTGGATAACATTTCCTGGGGAGGTGTGGTGATAATTACTTATGTTTAATAGGTTTCTGGGTTGTGGCATGAAAATATGGTGGCCAGGGTGGTATAGTGCTTATTTATTAGCTCTAACCCACTATGTTTCATTACAAGCCACATTTAATGTAACTTGAAGTTTTGCATTCTCAGCATGTTTTGGATTCCTTTTTAACAAACTGATTCAGCTACCCAGATTTAACGCACAGATAACAGAGATGAGAAATTGTTCCAAGACACTGTACAACTTAACTGCTGAAAATCAAGTTTTCCCCTGCAGCATATTGGCAACAATTCCCATCACATAAATAATTGTCAAAGTATGGTGATGGGCATCAATAAAGGAACTCAGGGAGAAAACTAAGAATACAAATAAAGAAAGGAAGAGAGAGAAAAAAACACGAAGCAAAAGATAGAAATGAAGTTTGTGAGAGGCCACAGTAGGAGGAAAGAGATCAGCAGAAACTGATGATTTATCCCAGAGAAGGGCGTCAAGAAAAGGGTGATAGAAATGTAGAGATAGAAGAGGAAGAAGCTTAGTTCCACTTTCACTGACATAAATTGCAAAACTTCCATAAACTTTTCATACCATCAGGAGTGAATCTAATACAGCTTTTCAAACCAACATAATGCTTGCTGCAGTCAAACTGCACAATAGATATATAAAATTTTACCAACCTATGTATAAGATGTGGCAAATAATCTCCCTTCCCCTTACAGGTTCCTGTACGATTGATTAGGTCCTTTGCTTGTCTAACAGGTATTGGAAAAATACTTACAAGATAAATGCCACAGCCTTCTTTTCTCATTGTCTCTAGTACTTTTAATTATTTTGCACTCTACATGTGCACGTTTATTGTAAATCTACTAACATAAGCTCTAGGTTCAATTGGCAACTTCTTAAAGGAAATGAGTTGGGATAAGTAGATCTCTTGGACAAACCTGTGTCTCAGTGGACTAATGTTCGGCCTGTAAATGTCAACTAAAAGTATATAGATTATTCCTCTAATCTGGAGGAAGCCTGGTCTGCTGAAAATGAAAACAGTGAATCTCTAGAAACTACACTGAATTTCACTCCCAGTTTTTAAGACCTCAGATACCACTGAATCCTCATATTTTGGGTATCAGGATTTGAAAATAAGTTATAACCTGGAGGAACACAAAGTGCAAAAACAATAATAATAGTAATAAAAAGTCCACTAAGCCACAGGGCAAACTTTTGGTCAGCCTTCTGGTATAGACTTCTTCCAACTTTGTGCAACTTTTTAATTACCAACAGTTTTATTTAGTGATACTTTATTTGCGTTCACAGTGCATGATTCTGACAAAGACTTTCGCTAATCCCTAGGTCCCTGTTGGGGAGAAACCAATTACCTTGCTATAGATGACATGAATAAGAGGCCTTGGGGAAGGAAATGCACACGTCATACAGATGAACAGATGGGAAATGAACAGATGCACAAACAGGGAAGCAAAATAATAATAAAGCAGGCACATATATAGCATCTTCCATACAAGGATTTCAAAGCAATTGTGAAACACAAGTGAACTAGCCTGCCAAATAGGCATAATTATGCCTATTCTAGAGATGGGAAAATAGAGGAAAAGACAATTATGACTCTTCCAAGGCCACATTTCAAAATATGTGGCAGAACTGTAAGAACCCTCAGGTGATGGCATAGACTGGATAGCCCCTGGCGAGGAAGTAGTTAGAGAGTTGTTGAGCTGGGTTGGCCCCACCCCAGTTTGATTTCAGCCAATGCCAGACTTTCAGGACTGGTATAAAGGAAGGGGTTCAGACTCAGAAGGAGCAGGGCGCTTAGTGCTGATGCAGCCTGGCTCCTGGACAGATGTACTCTGAGACCCAAGTAGATTACAGATAGTGCCCCTACAGCCCACACAACTGAGGTGGAAACTGCTTAAATGGAAAGCTGTCCAACAGCAGCAACTACTTAAAGACTTAGCAGTTCAGAACCAGCAACAGAAGAGCAGTGGGCAGTGATCCTGACTCCATACCTGTCAGAGATGGTCCACCTGGCCTATTAGGGTCCGATGCTCAAATGGTTTGTGATTACCAGGAGGTGAAAACTGATACCGGAAAGCCTTGACATTTCAGAGGAGACCTTCAGACAGCACTTCTGTGAGTAGTGCTACCCAACTGGAGGCCAACCCTGCCTCATTGCCCAGTAGCTGAGGGATTAGTGTTGGCACTGGCTCAAGTGGGGTGACAAGACAGAAAAGCAGGTGGTGGTGGTAATTCTTCTGGTGCAGTTCACTCGAATACTACCTCCTGGGAGTGGGAACTAGGTATTGCAGCATCAACCCAAGGCAGTGGCAGAGGCAGTTTGCCTGATGGAGTGATACCTGGCAGTAGAACCCTCCAGAGGGCATGCTCCTGAAGACATGCACACACATTGAGGCCTGATACTGGCCTCAGAGACAGGCAGCCAGAGAAGACAGGGTATGCAGGAAGGGCCATCTAGAACTGTGGCTCTGGCCAGGGTGAGGGACCTTTGACCTACAAGACCAGGGCCTCCACTGGCCTCAGATGGAGACCCCCAAACCCATTTTCCCAAACTAGACGAGATGGCCCCAGCTATCCCTAAAAGGGATGGGAACTGGGAAGTAGGGTACCCCAGATTGAGGGATACACTCCACGTGCTGCAAGGCACAGGATGTTTGTTTCACTTGTGGCAAGTTTGGACATTGGGTGTGAGACTTCCTGCACAGGGAATGTGACTACATCAAAATCTGGACCATTTAGGCTGCCCAGTTTAGAAAACTAATAATCCTGATTATGGGCAATGGCACTAAGGTGATGGCCCTGGTGGATCTGGGGTGTGCCCAAACAACTACTAGAAAATTCATACTCTCAGACCCTGGGGATCCTCTGGATATGGTGAACATGAAATACATTCATGGGGACATGCTGCTTTCAGTGTGGGGTTGGGGGTAGTGTTGTCCGAAACAGTAAATAGGGATCCCATTCTCTATTTAAGCCAGAAGCTATTCCCAAAGGAGAAGAATTACTCAGTTATTGAAAAAAGAAGCACCGGCAATAAAATAGGCAGTGGAGACCCTCAGATAATACCTGTTGGGCGGGACCTACATCTTGATCATGAACCACACACCCCTCCACTGGTTACACACCATGAAGGAGATGAATCCTCAAATTATGTGGTAGTACCTGGTCCTACAGCAATTCTTCAACCTAACCAGATACTACATAGTAAAAATTTACATGGTCTTGTCAGAACTAGATTTTTAGAACAAGTAAATTGACATGTCCTAACAAACATCCTCTGAAAAGAAAGTGCATATGTTGAAAGGAGCCAAATCTTCAACTTGAGACATACCCTAAGCATCTTTTTATATCCAAGACCACATCTCAGGGTAGTGATAGACTTATATTTAACATGGGAGGCCAGGTAGACCACATTTGATATAATTTATGGGCTTCACTATCTGGAAAGGGTCGTCTCAAACTGGATGGCCATTGTTCATGAACACTGAAAACGTTCGCTCAGCATAGAATAGAGGGCACAATGAGGGTTGGAAGAGACCTCAGGAGGTCATCTAGTCCTACCCCCTCCTCAAAGCAGGACCATTTCCAATTAGATCATCCCAGCCAAAGCTTTGTGTAGCCAGGTCTTGAAACCTGCAAAGATTTCAAGACCTGGCTACACATTCCATCACGTCTCTAGGTAGCCCGTTCCAGTGTTTTACTACCTTTCTAGTGAGAAAATTCTTCCTAATATCTAATCTAAACTTCCCTTGCTGCATCTTGAGACTATTGCTCCTTGTTCTATCATCAGCCACAACTGAAAACAGTCTAACTCCATCCTCTTTCAAACCCCTATTCAGGTAGTTGAAGGCTGCTATTAAATCACCCCTCCGTCTTCTCTTCTCTAGACTAAATAAGTCCAGTTCCCTCAGCCTGTCCTTGTATAAGCCCAGTTCCCTCAGCCTGCCTTTATAAGTCATGTTCCCCAGCCCCATCACCATTTTTGATGCCCTCCGCTGGACTGTCTCCACTTTGTCCACATCCTTTCTGTAGTGGGGGGCCCAAAGTAGAAACAGTACCACAGGTGTGGCCTCACCAGTCCTGAATAGAGGGGAATAATCACTTCCCTTGACCTACTGGCAACACACCTACCAATGCAGCCCAGTATGCTGTTAGCCTTCTTGGCAAAAAGGGCACACTGCTGGCTCATATTCAGCTTATTGTCCACTGTAACCCCCAGGTCATTTTCTGCAGAGTTGCTTCCAAGCCATTCAGCCCCCAGCTTGTACTGGTGCATGGGATTGTTCCCTCCTAAGTGCAGGACTTTGCATATTTCATAGATTTCATAGACATTAGGGCTGGAAGGGACCTCAGGAGATCATTGAGTCCAGCCCCCTGCCCAAAGGGCAGGAAGTCAGCTGGGGTCATAGGATCCCAGCAAGATAAGCATCCAATTTACT
>NW_017728906.1:183607217-183618097 GCF_001723895.1 Crocodylus porosus | reverse complement strand
TGGAATAGATTTAGCTTGTGCATTGAGGATCGCTTCCTTGAGAAGCAACCACTCTTCTTGAACTCCCATCTCCCTGGGGTCATGGTCCTTGATGAAACTCATGCAATTCCTTTTGGCCCAATCTTCCAATTTGTCTAGGTTACCCTAAATCCTAGCCCTACCCTCCAGCATATCTACTACTCCCCCAGCTTGGTGTCATCTACACAGTTTCTGGGGGTGCACACTATGCCATCTTGCAGGTCATTGATGAAGACACTGAATAAAATTGCCCCAGGACCAACCGCTTGGGGACTCCACTTGAGACCGGCTACCAACTATACATCAAGTCATTGACTACTGCCCTCTAAGCCCAATGATCCAGCCAGTTTTCTATCAACCTTACAGTCTATTCATCCAGGCCACACTTGCTTAGCTTGCCTGGAAGAATATTGTGGGAGATCATATCAAAATCCTTTGTAAAATCAAGGTATACCACAACCACTTGTCTCCCTGCATTCACAGAGCCAGTCATCTCATCATAGAAGGCAATCAGGTTGGTAAGGCATGTCTTGCCTCTGGTGAATCCATGCTGACTATTCCTAATCACCTTTTTCTCCTCCAAGTGCTTAGAAATGTACTCCTTGAGGATCTTCTTCATGATTTTTCCAGGGACTGAGGTAAGGCTGACTGATCTGTAGTTCCCTGGATCCTCCTTGTTTCCTTTCTTAAATATGGGCACTATGTTTGCCCTTTTCCAATCATCTGGGACCTCTCCTGATCACCATGAGTTTTCAAAGCTGATGACCAGTGGCTCTACAATCATATCAGCCAACTCCCTTAGCACCCTCAGGTGCATCCCATTTGGCCCCATGGACTTGTATATATCCAGCTTTTCTATGTAGTCCCTAACATGTTCTTTCACCACTGTTGTGTGCTCACCTCCTCCCAAAACTGTGCTGCCTGGTGCAGTAGTCTGGGAGCTGACCTTGCCTGTGAAGGCTGAGGTGAAATAGGCACTGAGCACCTTAGCCTTTTCTGCATCCTTTGTTACAAGGTTACCTCCCCCATTCAGTAAGGGACTCACACTTTCACTGATCCTCTTGTTGCTACCAACATACTTGTGGAAACCTTTCTTGTTATCTTTCACATCCCTTGCTAGCTGTAACTCCATTTGCACTTAGTGACTTCATGCCCCTGTGCCCGAGCAATGCTTTTATATTCTTCCCTATTTATTTGTCCAAGCTTTCACGTCTTATAAGCTTCCTTTTTCTGATTTAGTTTATTGAACAGTTCCCTGGTAAGCCAAGCTAGTCTTCAGATGTATTTGCTAGTCTTCCTGCACATTGGGATGGTTTGTTCATGTGCTCTCAGTAAGCCTTCTTTAAAGTATAGCCAGTTCTCCTGGAATGACTTCCTAGGGGATCCTGCCTATGAGTTCCCTTAGTGAGTTGAAGTCTGCTTTTCTGAAGTCTAGGATCTTTTCTTTGCTGTTCTCCTTCCTTCCTTTCCTCAGGATCCTGAAATCTATCATTGCATGGTCACTGCTGCCCTTGTTGCCATCTACTAGTATATGACCTGCCAATTCTTCCCTGTTTGTGAGTAACAGGTCAAGAAGAGCATGGCCCCTACTTGGTTGCTGTGGCACTTGCACTAGGAAGTTGTCCCCGGCACTATCTAAAAACTTCCTGGATTATCTGCATACTGCTGTATTGCCCTCCCAACAGATGTCAGGGTGACTGAAGTCCCTTATGAGAGCCAGGGCCTATAATTGAGAAACTTCCACTAGTAGTTTGAAGAAAGCCTCATCTATCACTTTCTCCTGGTCTGGTGGTCTATAGCAGCATGTTGTGTGAAGAAGACCTGAGAGCAGAAGTCTCAAACACCCATGCAGCCTGTACAATACTGCCTATAGATGTGACTAGCTCCATCCAATTCCATAGACTTTCTAGATGGAACTGTCTCTGGGAGTAGTGCAAAATTACAACCAGCAGTGGAACTGTGTTCTAGTCTACCACTTTTAATTTGGAATTTCTTGGCATGATTTTCAAAGGGATTTTCAAATAAGAGGCCTCCTGCAAACATTCAGCCATAGGAACTGTGCAAACAGGCAACAGTTCAAATTCTTTGGGCAGACTTTACCTAGAGACATCATTTCCTGCTGTAGAGAGATTTCCATTTAGTTTGTAGATTAAAATGTCAACAGCATGTTTTCCTGGCTCATGGACACACTGTGAAAAACAAATGGAGTAAAATGTGACTATGGCTCAGTTTTGTTCATTGTAGTTCAGATGGGGTGAATGGGCTCATCTAGGTGCCTGCAGGATGAAACTTTGTTCATCATGATTGGGGAAGTACAGTAGGGAGTGTTTGAGTCTATTTTATTGCATTCTTGACATACCAGGCTATTGAGAACATTAATAAATGCTTCTGTTTTGTGAGGGGTCTGACCTGCTGGGGTATGCATGCATAGGCATACATTCAAGGTCTCTTGCTGTTAAGCTATTACTTTTGTTTCATGTGCCTAGCTGAAATCTGTGCTGAAGATCTGCTGGGAGGTGGCATTCTCTAATCCTTGATGCAAACTGATGGATTTAGATAAATTTGGGGAAAAAACCTATTGGGACCCAGATTCTGTATGGATACATCTGTTTCAAATTCATGTTGAAGCTGACCAGATCAATTTTTTTTCCATTTATTTATGCCTGAGGGAACATTTTACAAATATTTTACAGAACTAAAACAAGTGCACCAGATGTAGGACAGTGAGTCCACTGTCAGACTACTTTATGAACCATGTTTGCACTTCAGAATTGTCCAGTTATGAACGCCTTACCCACATAATCATCAAAAGATGTGTCTGGTCTTTTGCCACTGCAGATGACCTATTAATCGTACATTATTACTGCTTGATACCGTGACAAACCGTTCAAAGGTAGAGGAAGGGCATGCCTACACGTTGCCCTATTTCACTGTAATGATGCGCTACATTGCCGTACGGCATGCTACAGGGAATTAGCCATCATGTGGGTGAACACATGATTGGCAGCTATATCATTGTAGTGGCACACTCCCCCATTTTAGTGTGCCACTATGGCAACTTAGAGGCAAAATCTAACTGTGCACCAAAAGGAAGTACTAAAGTGTGGCACTGTTGCCATACGGCGATGTGTAGATGCACCCAAAGGATACAAACTCCAGCACTGGAGATCCAGGCAGCCGGAACTTCCAGACATTCTTAGCAACAGGTTCTTTGTACGGGTAAATAGTTTCCTATGAAATTTAGCTTTTGTTTCTAAAATTAATTCTGTCTGTCATAATTGTGATGCCTTCCTTCTGTACGCACCTTAATACAATGCTGCCTTCCTCATTCTGCTGACACATTGAAATTATAGCTGTGACAATTTGTACTGCCCCCTTTCTAGTAGTGAGGCATTGATGCTGAAACTGAATAGCAATTTTAAATATAAAACTGCCAGCTGGTCATCACTTAGTTATTTGACAAATGATCATCATAGCAAAAACACCCAGATGTTGCTTTTATTTGACTCAAGGTTGCAAATTTTAAAGATGAAGCCTTTGAAAGCTGTTGCATATTATTTTTAGACTCTGACTCTATTCCCACCCAATCAGAGCATAAACTCCTATCAATGTATGTGGAGTATACTTGTAGTTCTCTGTGAATCCCCATGGCTGCTCTGGCTCCTCAATAGTTAAGAAATTGTGCATGCCTTCCGAACGCCCTCCATACAAATACATCTCAGCTGTTTTCTAATCCGTGGATTAACTGCTAACTCATAAAAGCATTTTTACACATGCTTCAGGAGGTGTGGGAGGACAGGGGGGAAGGGGCAGGGACGCACTTTGATTAGCAAGCTGCATTAATTAAAAGCACACGAGCATCATGTGTATCAGCAACCCCCTGCTGAATAATGGCGGCAGCGTGCTTTGAACTAAAGCTCATAGAACAAGCTTTAGTTCAAAGTGCCCCACCACTATTTTTCAGCGCAGGGATGCTGATACACATGATGCCAAAGTCTGCTGGAACACATTTATTTCTGTGCTCCAGCAGACTTGATTAATCAAGTCTCTGACATGCTGGATTTCCAGTGCATTGGAGCTGGCTCCCTGCACATTTATAGGATCCCTATGTGTTTAAAAACATGGTTAAGATATCATTGAGTAATTGCCTGTAGGTATGCTTCTAAGTTCATATTTAAGTACCTGAATAAATATGTTTTTTTTTAAGTTGGGTTGGAGTGTTCTTGTAACTATGTCTTTTTTTTTTTTTAAATCTTGGACACCCCTGGATCACATTGGCCACTTGCTGAATCTGATGGTTGTTTGCTCTTGCCAGCCCAGAAGGTGGGGTGCAGCTCTGACTGTTGTAGTTGTCTGTGTTGTGCAGTAACAGCCCTACAGAACCATTTATTTAATATCCCATATGTCACCTGAGCTATTGGGCAGATGTGTGAATTTCCCATTAAATGAGAAAATGGTAGGGACTAAAATATAGAGAATATAGATTAGATAGGATATGGCAGTAAAGAGCAAGGAAAAAAAAAGATTATTGCTTATAATAGATGGATGATAATTTATATTAAAACACACTGGGATTCCTGAGAAAATCATCCTGGCTAAAGGATGGTAAAAGTTCCAGTGAATGCTAGAGGGAGTTCTAATGATTTGGCATTTAGTATATAATGTTGCCAAGAAAAAATAAAAAGTGAGTGGATCTAAAAGGGAGGAATTTGGCTGGGATATTTTTCTAGATCATTGCTCAGTCTGACTAATTTTAAGAGCATGCTTTTTTGAGTTAGTAACTTCGATGAGCTAAAAGCAAATAAAATCAATTTCAAATGGAGCATGTTTCTGCATATTTCAGTGATATCTTTGTTGAATGAACTGAGGAAACATTGCTAATCTTTGTAATGATTATATCATTTTTGCAGAAGTGTTGCCCATATACTGTACCAACACTGTCAATGTTGATTTAAGTTCATTAAAGATGATATGCTACTTTATTTTATCAAGATAGATATTGCCAAGTTATCTTTTCTGGAAAAAATTCTAACTAAACTAACTGTACTCTATAAGCCTCAAATGAATTATGATATTCATGTTCACCTTTGTTTTGTTCTCTTAGTTCCTATTTTGCTTCTTATCCTGAGTATGAGCTGAATCTTTCAATATCCAGGATCATTCGTCCCTACTCCTCTTGCTGAAGAGAGGGAAAATGCAAAGGAGTCTTATGCCACTGCTTGCACGTGTCATGTAGAAGTCAGGGGCAAAGGCATTCCTTCCCTTTGGGTAAGTGCACAGACCACTCCCTCTTGCCTGCATTGTTATCAGCCTTTCAAAATATGGACAGTTAGGTAGGGACTGCATGTAGGAAGGTGGTTCATATTAAGGTAAGCTATAGTAACGTTGCACATGAGCTGTGAAAAAGGCTTGCCTGTCTCGTCCCAATCTCCTCAGTGGTGTTGCTTTACCTTCTTCCCAGCAATTGGTTTCCTGAGAAGCATGGCCAACACTACAGCCTTTGCAGATGCCTTGGCCAAACATATAATATCTGATTATGGAGGCACAGAACCCTTGCTCTTCATCACAGTGTAGCCTTTATAGATTAGGATTCAGTGAGAATGAGAACGTGGCAACCATAAATAATAACAGTTGTACAATCATAGCTTAAACTGTGATGCAACCTTTGGACAAAGCCCAGCTCCGAGCAATTCCTTACTGGTGCTTATTGAAAAACATTCTGAGAGCATCTTAAATGGTTTATTAATCATGGTATTAATGTGTTCAGGAAATTAAAGATCAGCATGCTTTTGAGTCTAGTGCTGGAAAAATTCAGCCCTGTGGGAAGGTAGTTTCTTTTTAAATGAAGCACTAATAAACTATTGCATGGTAAACACCTTTTCTTATTCAAAGAACCTCAAGATAGATTAAGTGGTACTTGTATGGACATTCAGGGCTATATGCAAGTTCACAATGGTGATCATAATCGAATCATAAAAAATTAAATTAGACTTCCAACTGTGTGTATTTCAATCCAAGATAACTGCAGATAACTCCTCTGCAGTTTTCTTAATTTAGTTAAATAAATTTGTCAGCATTATATATGTGCCATCTAATTACTTTACTTACATAGTATTACAATTTTCATACAAACTTAGAGAGATATTAAGTATGTCTTTAGAAGTTCATAGCTATGTTTACAATTATGCAAAATGGGCCTATGACTTATATAATATCATTCATGGATTCAGTTTCTTACTTAAAACACATAGAGATGATAGAACCTACAGTTCAAGGGTAAAATATATAATGGCTCTTTGATAAGCTGAGTCTTGAAACCACTTTCGTTGGGGATGGGAGAAATTCTTCCTGTTCGTATGGGAAGAAAATCTCCCTAGCCCTTATAGATGCTTGGGAGGAGAATATGAGAACTTGCAGGAATACTTGCTTGCACTGATTCCATGTAACCAGCTAAATTACACATGCCACCTAACTCTAAATGACACCAAAACACACAGCCTTATCCCAAAGCATACTTTTTCATTAATAAAAGCAAAAGCCACATGAGTGAATGCATCTCTAGAGAACATATTAAGCTATCTGTGTTTGGAATTAAGATGAAGTCTGACTGTGGGATATCTTTTTCTTTTCAGTGGAGGTTTATCTAGTATGAGCATCGTGGTTGATTACATTGTAAAAGAAAAGGACAAACTGCTTTGGGTGCATTTTTGTAAGATACTGTTTGCGTATCAGAATGAAATTTGCCTTCTCTGGCAATTCCTCAATGGTTTTGGTGATATTTATATTTAAGCAAGTGTGCAAGTCTCAACTTTAGAAGCAAAATATGTGTAGGCTGTGTGTATGTGTGTTCTAGTCCATATTATAAACAGTTCTGTATATAGAATGGATGAAGCTGGAAATAAGTGGAGATGCCCAAATATACTTGTTGAATGTTAGGATTTCAACGTCCATGGCCCAGTGGCCAAAGTTAGGTTCCAAACTTTATAGCCAGGCATATATAATTGCCTGTTTTGTCAAAAATATCAAACTGCTTCAGCTCCCATTGCTTCCTATTGGGGTTGTGGATGCTCAGGGCTTCTGAAAATCAGGCCATTTTAATTTAAAAGCCTATATATGGATTCAGGCATCTGGCAATGAAAATATTCACTCAAGGTTCTTTCTTTTTAAACATACACATGCTACTTCCAACAATACTTCACTTATCACAATGTGTTACCAAGGTTGTCTGATGCTTTAAGTATTACCTGAGCCTGGAGAAAAGATTTAGCATGGTAGAACAAGGCAAATGAATGCAGAATCAGATTGCCTTACTATTAAATTTGAATTTAATATTACTATTAAATTTGAATCCAGCTAGAGCAACATAATCTGTTTTTATTGAAGACATAAAGAGATCATCAAGCAGATAAATAAAGAGCAAAGGTTGCAGTGACCCTTCACACTTTCTTCCTCTTGCTGCCCTTTAAGCATACATAATATTTATTGCTGTCCCTGGACACTGTTCCTCTTCTCTGCCTTCATTAAATTAGGTCCTTGTTAATCCTGAAGGCTCCCTCCCAGCTGTCTGTTTCTGCCTTGTGGATGCATTATCTTCAGTACTGCTAACGCTGACACAACAGTCTAATATTAGAAATGCTGATCGCTGTGACCTCGGGCGCTGGGAAAATTCCAAAGGCCAAGTTTGTCTCTAGTGTAAGCCTAGTATAATTACACATGGGACGAATTTGGCACCTGGCACAGAATTTACTCTTTGCATTACTGGCCCTGGTATCCTTCAGCACCACTGCTTACTGTCTTCTGTTCAATAACAGTAGTTGGCAACTGAAATATAAATTTGATTTGTTGAGGTTATGGATTTTGGAAACACACTAAATTGCTTCTTCTTCCTTGAGCTGTACTTTTGCTATCTGCTAACAAATATATCTGCCATTGAGCTAAGAAATTAGCTTTTCCCGATTCATCTGAATAGTCTGTCTAACCATTATCTTTTGAGTTTGTATCTCTCTGTAGGGCTGGAAAAGTGGATGCTCCTGCTGGTAGAAGCTAACCTTTGTTAAATCTACTTATAAAACATTGTGGTACAAGATTTTCTTTTTAATATTTTTTCCACAAAGAGATAAAAAGCCATACTATATAATGCAACATTCAAGGCATTGTTACTGATGACAGGAGTCTATGGGTGTCTATAGACACGCTCCAGGGCAGAGGTGGGGTGCTTTAATTAGACCAGCTCCGAGGGTTTTGATGAGCTTTACTTAAAGCACCCCCACCGCCATTTCAAGTCATGGGGATGGTGAATCTACGACGTGGAGGCTGCTGGAGTGCATGATGAATCGAGTCTGCTCCAACATGCTAATTAGCACACATCAGAGCAGATGTCCCTGTATGGGTCGGATACATATATAGGTGCCCTCCATTTCTGTGTTCTTGTTTTAAAATCCTGACACAGTAAAAGGCAGGTAAATGGGCATATGGTCAGTGTACACTAGTCCTACTACTTTCTAAAATCGTGTTTGTCTTAGGTTATAATCCATATCTAATGTAATTCCTATTACCACTCTACACATCTGTATGACACTATGAGTTAATGTATTTCCCTCTATTTTGTCACCAATTTTTCTATTAGAAACACAGTGTAATGCTTGGGACATGGAGATACACCATTTTATTCATAATGGTTGAGAGAAAGGTTTAATTTAGCTTCAATGGAGAAAGTAACTTTAATGTGAGATGTTGCTGTGACCTTTTGTGGGTGAAGAAAAGAAAGACCAGAGATGAAACAACAAGGATCTTACTTATCCCTCCTCATATCAAAACCAAAATGATCGCTTGGTTTCTTAAAGATTAGCCAGGTTTTATAAATATGTGCAATAGAAAACCCCCACATAGGCTAGTGTCGATAATTACATCTATGTTTTGATGTAGTTGTTGAGCCTAAAAAAAGGATGTTTCAAGTTAAGTGCCTTGAAATGGTGACATTCATCTTTGCGACCATCAGCAATATCCCAATGCCTTTTTAGTAAGACAGGCCATGTATTGATATAATTGATAACTTCCTTGTGTTGGTGGGCATTGAGCAAGCATTAGTGTTTCCCCCTTATGCTATCAACCATTTAAGTTTCTATTTATTATCATCTATCTAATTCTCTAATCTTTACAAGTTTTGCAGCCCAATAAACTTGGAAAAAAATGACAAACTTAATGAAGTTTCATCCTTTATTACATTGTAAGGCTTCTATTTTGGGCAATCTTGTTTTTGAAATATAGGTCCCACAAACTATTATGTAAAAAGTGAATAGATAAGGGGATTCTACATAGAGAACAGCTTCTACTGATAAATTGTATTAAATCCTTCTCTGAGATACATAATGAATTTCAGCTTCCAAAAAATCAATTAAATGGCAATACATGCAGTTGCATCAACTTGAAAAAAAACCAGTTTGGACTTGAGGGTCTAGGTGTAGCAAATGCTCCAGATATACTAACTTTTTGCCTTGAAATCAGTGAGCGGCTCAGTCCTGCCCAGCTCCAGGGAAAGGAAATGGGATGATAAATAAAGTTGTGAATCTTGTCATGCCTGTGCATGTGCTATGCTGGTAGGAAAAAGGAGCCAGGGTGGTACTGTAGTGCCATCCCACCCTAATCCCAATCCCAATCCCAATCCTAATCCTAATCCTACTCAGATTTTCTTTAACTGCTGTCATACCCATTCAGGAAAGAACTGTTTCAATATTTCTGAAAAGGGTGGCTATGCTTAACAGTCCCATGGGCTCACAGAACACCATTTGTCAGGTTTTCTGTAAAACCACTGCATGAATATGTGGGTTTTTGGAGGTAGGAGGTGGAACATTCAGTCAGAGCATGCTGAAAAGTTATGTTTTATGGAGGGTGAAGGGGAGCAGGGGTTCCTAAAGGCCACTGCTTTTGTGTAAGGTCTGGAGAACTGTGCTCTGCTATTGTATTTTCTACAATGCAACTGTTGCAATTTCAACTGGCACCAGAATGGCTTGCTGCCACCACTGCGGGGTTGGAAAGGAGGGGTTCTGGCAAGTATCACTGAGTAAAAGAACCCTTGCCAACCTCAGTGACCCAGACACTGTGACCCATTGACCCAGACAATGGTAGCAGGGACCTCAGCCTGACTGCCTCCCCACCTGCCCATTGACCAGGACTCTTCCCTGGTGTTGGCCCAGGCAGAAGCCTTGAGTCTGGCTTATGTATGCCCTGGTCAAAGTAAAGGACGCCGGTGGTGGAGCGGGGAGGAATTCACATGAGGCAAAGTAGTTCTGTTGCCTGCAGCTGCAGAATTGGAGAACCCCATGCTAGTTTAAACGGCAAGTGAAAGTGTGCTTGGAAGCCCACTAGAAGCAGAGAAGCAGATATTAATTTCATGCCAGTGTTGGATAAATGCACAGGTACAAGGGGGCCGGGACCCTGGGTTCCCTTGCTAATCATGATCCATCTGGAATTGACAGAGAGGCAGCATGGTCCTGGTGGGTGACTCCCTTATGAGGGGGACAGAGGGAGTGATCTGTCACCCTGATCTCTTAGCCCATGAAGTCTGCTGCCTTCCAAGGGCTCATGTCTGGAATGCAGCTGAAAGGATCCCCAAACTCATCCAGTGTCCCACCCAATTCTGGTGGGCAAGCTGAGGGACTGCAGCATTGATGAATGCATGGTCACATGGGTGGCAAACTGGCTCCAGGGGCAAACCCAGAGAGTGGTGGTGGATGGGTCGATGTTGACCTGGGAGGCAGTGGAGTCCCCCAGGGCTTGGTCCTTGGGCTGGTGCTGTTCAACATCTTCATTAGCGATCTGGATGAGGGTGTGGAGAGCACCCTGTTCAAGTTTGCTGATGACCC
>NW_017728906.1:183603222-183606612 GCF_001723895.1 Crocodylus porosus | reverse complement strand
AGAGAGGTGGTGCTCTCACCTTCCCTGGAAATCTTCAAGGGGAGACTGGATAGGCACCTGGCTGGGGTCTTATGACCCCTCCACCCCCAGTGCTCCTTCTGGCCCATGGCAGGGGGTCGGAGTAGATGATCTGTCTAGGTCCCTTCTGACTCATTGATTCTATGATTCTATGAGCCCTCTGACCACCACCCCATGCTTCTCATCCATGTGGGCATGAATGACACAGCTTGGAACAATCCTGGCTGGGTTGTGAGTGACTACAGGGCTCATGGGGGCTGGGCTTAAAGGTCTGGGGGCGCAGACAGTTTTTTCATTAATCCTCCCGGTCATGGATATTGGAGGGAAAGGTGCATCGAAGAGGTTAACAGAAGACTCTGGTGATGGTGCCATCATCAGGGGTTTGGCTTCTTTGACTACAGTCCACACCTCAGGGAGAGAGGCAGCAGCTTGTTGGGAAGAGATAGCTTCCACCTCACCCTGAAAAGGAAGAAGCACTTCTCGACCATAATGGCTGACCTACTTGACACGGCTTTAAACTAGGATCACTGGGGGATGGGTGGTCAACTAACAGTTCGAAACCAAGCCACATCAACCACGGTATTAATAGGTAGCCTAAGGGAACCTTCTCCAATGGCAGCCCAAGGAAAGGTCACATCCCAGAATGCAGGGAAGCCCAGGGATCCCCATGGCAGGCTCAGCTGCCTGTACACAAATGCCAGGATTTTGGGAAACAAGCAAGAAGAACTGGCCCTTCTCCTGAGTGAGAAAGATTATGATCTCATAGGGATAATGGAGACCTGGTGGGACTCCACCAATGACTGGTTCATAGGTATACAAGGCTATACCTTGCACAGGAGAGACTGTGTTGAGAAGAGGGGTGGAGGTGTAACTGTACGTGAAGGAGCAATACGCTTCCCTTCAGACCAAGTTTAGCAACCAAGGAGGGCATCGTGAGACCCTCTGGGTTAAAATACATGGAGAGCATGGGGAAAGGGATATAATTATAGGAGTCTATTACAGATCTCCCAACGAAGAAGAAGAGCTGGATCTTGAATTCAATACGGAACTGGCTGAGGCAGCATGGTTCTGATGCGTGGTCATGATAGGTGACTTCAGCCTCCCTGACATCTTGTGGGAAGAGCACACAGCCAAATCTTACTGATGCTGTAGCTTCCTCACTTGCATTGATGAGCTCTACCTAATGGAAGATGTCTATGGGCTGACTAGGGGAGAGGCACTGCTGGAACTGGTTTTGGCCAAAGAGGACGATCTGGTTAACAATCTGAGGATCGAGGGAAAGCTTGGTTATAGTGACTATGAACTGATCACTTTCTCTGTTCAGTGCAGGGTGGGCAAATCTCTCAGTAAAACAGAAATCCTCAACTTTGGGAAGGCTGACTTTCACAAACTCAGGAGTCTGGTCAGTCAGCCACTAAGAGACCATAGCCTCTCAGAAAGGGGAATCCACAAGCAATGGTTGTTCCTTAAGGACACAATCCTTGAAGCACAAGACAAGTTCATCCCATCCTCCAGGAAAGATAGTCATCAGGCTGGGAAACCCCTTTGGCTCAACAGGAAACTTTTGGACCTCCTGAAAATAAAAAGAGAAGCCTACACCAGTTGGAAAATGGGAAACCTCACCAAGGAGGACTACACAGCACTAGCCTGCCCCTGTAGAGAGTGAATCAGAAGGGCCAAGGCAGAAACTGAACTCAGGCTAGCCACGGGAATTGAGGACAACAAAAAGTCCTTCTTCAGATAGGTGGGAAGTCAGAGAAAGAACAAAGGCAACATTGGACCCCTGCTAAACCAAATGGGGCAGCTAATATCTGATGCTCAGGAAAAAGCCAGTCTCCTAAATGATTACTTTGCATCAATCTTCCAGCTGCCCAAGGGGGTCACCCTGTTGGACAGGACACAAACCATCCAGGGTGTGGGAGATTGGGCCACAATTGACATAGATCAAGTGAGGGAACACCTTGAGAGGGAACACCTCCATTCATAAATCTGAGGGCCTGGATGGAATGCACCTGAAAGTCCTGAAGGAGCTGGTGGACATCATAGCGTGCCCTATGATGAAGATATTTGAGAACTTGTGGCACTCAGGAAAGGTAGTAGAAGACTGGAAAAGAGTCCCAATCTTCAAGAAAGAAAGGAAGGAAGATCCAGGGAATGACAGGCCAATCAGTCTGACATCCATCCCTGGAAAGATCCTGGACAAAATCATCAAAGGTTCCATGAGCAACAGGATAATGGAAGGCAACTTTCTGAGTGACAGCCAACATGGCCTTATTGCTGGAAGGTCTTGCTTGACCAACCTTGTCTCCTTCTATGACCAGGTGATGCATTGTCTGGACAAGGAAGATGAGGTTGATGTCATATATCTTGATTTCAAGAAAGTCTTTGACTTGGTCTCCCATGATGTCCTCATGGTTAAGTTGGGAAACTGTAGCCCTGACCATCTCATGGTCCAATGGCCGGGGAACTGGCTCTGGGGTTGGACCCAAAGAATAATAGTTGATGGGAACAAATCAATATGGCGCAAAGCAACCAGTGGTGTCCCTCAGGGCTAAGTGCTCGGGCCAGTACTCTTCAACATCTTCATTAATGATCTGGATTCGGCATCAGATGCTGACTGGTGAAGTTCATGGATGACACTAAACTATGTGGGAAGGCAGTCACATTGGAGGACAGACTGGGGATACAGGGCAACCTGGACAGGCTTGCAAGATGGGTGTACCAAAACCTGATGGCAGCTCCACCTGGGGACGAAAAACCAGCATCATACTTGTAGACTCGGCAGTCCTACTCTCTCTAGCACCACAACTGAAAGAGACTTAGAGGTCTCGATTGACCACAAGATTAACATGAGCCACCAATGTGATGCCTTAGCTGGCAAAGCAAACCAAACTCTGGCATACATCCACCAGTGTATCTCAGGCAAAACCATGGACGTCATTCTCCCGCTTTACTTGGCCTTAATGAGGCTGCAGCTGGAGTACTGCATCCAGTTTTGGGCCCCCCACATCAGGAGGGACGTAGATAAACTTGAGAGAGTTCAAAGGAGATCCACTCTCATGATCAAAGGCCAAGAGAGTAAGTCTTACAAGGAAAGGCTGAGGGACATGGGACTCTTCAGCCTGGAGAAGAGAAGGCTCAGGGGGCACTTGGTGGTAGCCTGTAAGTATATAAGGGGTGTGCACCAGGATCTGGGAGAACAGTTGTTCACCAGGACTCTCCAGGGATAACGGGGTCTAACAGCCACAAACTTCTGGAAAGCCAGTTTAGATTGGACATAAGGAAAAACTTCTTTACAGTCCGAGTGTCAAGGGTCTGGAACAGACTCCCCACAAAGGTGGTGCAAGCTCCTACTCTGGACTCATTCATAGT
>NW_017728906.1:183579975-183601812 GCF_001723895.1 Crocodylus porosus | reverse complement strand
GATGACCCCTTCTTTCCATTGGCTGTAAGCCTCCTTTTTAGCAAGGAGACATTCCCGGATGCTTTTGGTGAGCCACGGAGGCTTGTGTGCTCTCCTGCTCCCTTTGATTCTCATTGGGATTGCTGTAAACTTGTAAAATTGCAAAAAACATTTGAATGCTTATCTTGTTGGGATCATTTGACCCCAGCAGACTTCCTCCTATGGCAGGGGGGATGGACTCGATGATCTCATGAGGTCCCTTCCAGCCCCTAATGTCTATGAAATCTATGGACCTGGTGGGCATGCTGGCTGCTGTCACCCCTGGTGGGCCACTGTCATCGTGGTGGGCAATCTGTGAGCCCGCTTGAATGTTAAGCAGACCTACTTTATAAGTAGTGGGCCATTTCTGTCAGCATTCATTCATTCATTAATTTATTCATTCTTACATATTGTCACTCATTGCCTCACCAGGTATGTAAGAAACTGTGAGCAGAGACTGGAGTCTTGACACATGGGTGACTGGTGAGTAGTCCTATGTTGCACCATGGCCTGAAAGGGACCCTGTGGGTGACCCTCATTGGCATACCCATCAGTTCATGGCTCATTGATTAGCTACATCTTCCACATATTTTGGGTGCCAAAAATTGCAAAAAAAATCCTGAGCAAGCATGCTCATAAGAAACAGAGTTGCCAACATGGCATCAGCATGTTTGTTGTACAAACTTTTTGCACCAAAATGAGGGTTGGAGTCGAGTGAAGTTTCCTTGACCTGGCCACCTGGAAACCTATAAATTAAGGGCACAGCAGCCTAGCTATGGATACCCCTTATTGATACGAGATGTCTGATGCTGAGGAGAAAAAAGAGCAGACCAGGGAGATAACAGAGCAAACCAGGGTGCATAAGACTAGGACCACTTGGTCCTATGCAGAAACTAAGAGCCTGGTATGGGTGCTGGAGGACCCTGAGGTGTTAATCCAGTTTGGTATTAGCAACAGCCTGAGTGCAAACTTGCATATATACCTACATGTGTCCAGGAGATTTGCTGAGTGGAGGCACAAGAAGACAGTGGTCCAGTGCAGAGTGAAGGCCAAGAATATGAGGGCTGCTTTCCAATGTAAAGTAGCAAGAGCTCAGTGGCAGGGCACCCCTATGCTTAACATGCTGCAATATTGGTACTCGAAATTCAGGCAAGGAAATGATCAGAGGTCTCTGGGCTGCCCTCCACTCCTGAGACCTAACTGAACCATGGATCTGAGTCTGAATCATGCTTCCTCGAGTGTGAAAGACTTTGGCAGTTCACTAGTACTGGTCCTTGAAGAGTCCACTTAAGAGGAGAGGCCTGGGACATCATTCTCCACAGCCGGTATGTAAAGCCCCGGGGAACCTGTAAGTCAACTGTCTTCTGAACTGACACCTGCAATTAGCTGGGCTGTGATGTGAAGTGGGGGAGGGATTGGATTGGCATCGGACACTACTTTTAAAGACTCGGTGAATTAGGCAGTGCAGGGCAATTGTTTGCAGCCGCTCAGGTTCTGCAGTCCAGCAACTTGGAGAGACAGGCAAGCCCTTCTTGGTCATTTTTGCCTGACTGCTTCTTATCTGCTTGCCTGATTCGCTGAGCACAGAGCTCTCAAAAAAAGCTCAATTCCCTGCATTTTCAGCTCCACTTGTAACACTGCTGCCACTGAAAAAATGATGCCTGGAGAGATAGGATTGTCAGAGACATCATTACCTGTGTGGTGTGGTTGCACGAAACTGCATGACAGGCACGTTGTGTCTGTGGGCCGAGGGTGTCGTCCAGACAACGCGGCAGGGGGCATTCATGAGAATGGGAGAGAAAAGGGCAGTCCAGCTCAGAAATGTAGAAAACAGTATTGCTTTTCTTCAGTGAAAGTAATTGATTTTTGTTGATTATTGCTTATTGCTTGTCATTTAAAACATGCCTATTGTTATTGCTTATTGTTATAAAAGTTGTAATAAAAGTTGTTACAACTTAAAAAGTCGTTGATTATTGGTTGAGGTTTTAAAAGTTGAAGAGTATTGCTTGTCGTTTATCATTACCTTGTGACGTTTGGTAATTTATGTAAATTATGCTTAATACTAGCCAACTGCCTGTCAAGAATGATGGGGGTGGGGAAGGGCAGTGACAGAGCAGCACCACGCAATGCCCTGCACTGGTGCCGCTCTGCCTCTGGCCCCATGCATTGCCCCCCCGCCCCGGTCCATCCCCTCCATTCCCTGCCATTGTGGTGGTGCTCCACTGTGCCAGTCTGTCCCTGCCATCCCCCTCTGCCTCCAAGGAGCAGATTGCCTGTCATGAACGAAGGACGACTTACATGTAAGAGAAACCAACAGGTAGATTTTACTTTTTATATGTATATAAATAAAGTAAATATGTTGAAAATTTAAATGAAGTACCCCGAACGTGTAAAGATATGAACTGCTTCCTTCTTCTGTGATTTGATATGCCATTGGGGTTGGTTCTCCAATGTTCCTTTGGGGTGCTTACAGTTTGGTTAAGCATCCCAATGGTGTGGCAGGAATCGAGTATCATCAAATATCTTCTTAAAGACTTTGTTTTTGGTGAGTATTTTTTTGTCGCTGTTCAGATTTCCTTGTTTGTTTGCCAGTGGTGAACTGTATATTTTTAAGTTGTTTTCATTCCTGTTTCTCGTTAGGGCTACATACAATTGTCCATGGGAAAACACTAGTTCTGGTAAGTAGAGGCCGACAAGAGTAAAAAATTTGTCGTTGTGATTTATTAATCATCATTGTAAATGCTGCTATTATGGGAAACTGTCTTGTTTTCAGAATGAATTGTAGTTGCATGTTCAATGGAGCCAAATCAATCTGAGGAATAATGATGCCATTCTCCTACATTAGCACCTGTAATTATTTCAGCATCTATGAAATTATGGTGTAATCCTCTTATTATCAGTCCAGTTCCATTGCACAATCACATTTTTGGATTCATATTTCTGAGTAACATAACAATAGCACCAATTTTCAATTGCAATTCATGTGGTGGGAGTCCTGATGCTCTTTGCGCATTTAAAAATTCAATGGGATAAGTAGATTTTCAGAATCATCCGTGATTATAGACTCTGTGCTGCAGTAGTTTTTCATTTCACCAGGCAGCAAAGTTATAATTTTAGTATTTTAGTATTAAATTCCATGGCGTGTTTATTTTTGGGAGTTACAATAATTTTATTTGCAAGGGACTTCAAGTCTTCTACTTCACTGTGGTTCCCATAAACGTCTGTGACAATGGACTCCATTTCAATAAAGAGATCTGGTGGCAACCTATAATCATTTGATATAGTTCCTTCACCAATTTTGAGAGTCCATTCATTGAATTGATGTTGTCTTTCAGTTTGCATGTTTTGGGATAATTCAATTTTGGTGAAATTTGACCACAGATGGTTACTTTTTATGCATGTCTCAATTGTCTCTATTCTTGTAGATCACACTATGACTGGTAATGTTTCTCTCAAGTCTCTTTCTAACAAAAGCATTTTCCGCTGAATGGCATTTCATTTGGCATAATCTCGTTGAGGAATAAATCAGTGCATCTAAGTCCGTGAGTGTGCATCATAGTGGCTGTATCAGTTATAATTAGTGTGGCCTTTTTCACTGTGGCAGCTTCAGGTGACTGTAAGCTCATTCGTGAAGTATATGTTTCAAGTATTGGGATGGGTAATTTGAAGCCAGTGTGTATTGTTCTTTCTCCTTTTAGAAGAAGAGCAGCTATTCCCATTGTTGCAAATGGGAGAAGAATTTGTCCAGTTCCTCTAATGTAACATGTTGAAGTGTTATATAAGTAAGTGTTTCCAGATCCTCCAGGTCCATCCAAATAAAAGCAGTGATTTGCACTGTCTCCATTTAGAGCAGTAACAATTTGACTGAAGATATATTTCTGTTGCGCACTGAGGTTTCTAATTCATTGTTCTGCCTTGGCGAATTCTTGAGCAATGTCATAAAGGATGTCAAAAGAACTATAATTTAGTCCATGGACCATCAACAATTCTTGTATATCCAGAAATGCCTTTTGTATTGCCATGTCATCATTGTGATGTCTCCTATGGTCCTCTGTCATGGCATTCCTAAATTGTTTCCATAGCATTAGATGGCTTACAAAATATGCAAATAAATGCAAATGTGTGCCTCAACTCTCTGGGCTTTTGAATTCCAACTGCTTCCTCCAGACGCTGGCTCCATTCTTCATCATTGGCCAGCAAATTTTGTCTTTTTGCTGCGTCTTGAAATGTATCTCAGAAGACATTGTTAACAGTATGTAATTCTTCAAAACTGGTTGCTCCATGGATGTGCAATAGTACAACTCTTAAACAGAATATTTTTATATCATTTAGGCTCCCTGAATACATCCTAGGGAGAATTCTATTTCCACCTCTTTGTTTTCCTTGCCAAACACCTTTTTGAAATACATAATGGTATGGAATTTTACAGTATAAATACTGTCGCGCTTCAGGGCAATTGCGATTTAGTGAAAACCAAGCATTTAAAGTTGTTTTTTAAATGTCTGCATGATCAATGGCCTCACGTTCATGTTGTGGTTGAAAAGATACTGACTGTTGGAATGGCAAATGAAGTGCTAATCTAATGATTCCAGGAGATCTATTGAGCATACAGTTTTCCAGAAGTCTCCACATAGACTCTGGTGGTGTCACATACCTTGCATCAAGGTAATTAGTTATTTCATCTTTGATTGTAGTTGTTGATTATTTACTATTTTAATACTGGCACCGTCACAACCTTTTATAAACGTATTTAAAGATATAGTTGACAGATTTTATCGATGTGCATACTTCAGCATTGATATGACCGTTGTAGTCTAACAAAATATATTTATTGTATGGAATGACATAAGGACTGTCTGTTGTGTGTTTGCCTACTTGGATTGTATGTGTTTGGCTTCTTTTATATAAAGGGTTTTTGTTATTGTTGACTACTGTTTCTAGTTGAAATGGCTTGGGAAAATTTTTGGTACAGTTTCCCTCACTCGTGCATGGTGAATAACTTGAAAGTACCACATGAACCATGTATCATATATTTTTTTTTACTATGTTATATAAAATTAGGTCTGTATCTGGATCAGGAATTTTGGCACTAACTGTATGATCGATGGCTGCTTGTGGGTCAAGCTTGTTCTCCAATATAAACAGCATGTACGCATGTGGGAGTCCTCTTTTTTGAAACTCATTTGTGTACACATGTGTGATAATTGGACCAAATATTTATGTTTTATAACATCATCCAGTAAAGATGCCAGCTTAATTTTGAATAGTCTTGCTACTAAGTCTGGTCTGTCTTAGGGTTTTTGTCCAGGAAACAAATTTTCTTGAATGGCAGGCCATTTTGGATTTGTAGCTGGCCCACTGCACCTTGCATGTAATAATATCTGGATAAAATGGATAAGCAGTAGTGTGCTAGCTGTTGCCACACTGGAACATAGAGCTCATGCTAGAAGCTGGGAACCAGCTCCCCTTCCCTCCCTCTTTTACAGCAGCACCTGTGTCACCTTCCTTATGACTTGCTTACCTCCCCTTGGCCCCAAATATCTTTCCTTCTGGCTACCCAGTGGGTACAGCTTCAAAATGAGGGTTAGAAAGTGGGAAGTCCTGGAGTCTTGGAGCATGGGGGATGGGAGAAGGGTGGAGAGGTGGCTCATTGCCAGTAGTGGGTGCATACATGCTTTGAGCCAGACTGGGGCTACACAGACCCCTGTGAAGCCTCCCGGCTACCTGCCACAGCCAGCCTAGGACCACAGTTCAGTTGCTTGTACAGCCTCTCTGCCTCCTGCTGTAAGCACCCATACTCTGCCCTCCCTACTCCTCCACCATCTGCCCACCTCTGCCCTCCCCACCTCTCCACCCTTCCCCCCTCTTCTACCCCACCTGGGACAATCTGCCCTGCACAAGCCTCTCATGCAGTGGCCTGCACAGTGGCAAAAAGCAGTGGCACAAATGTCTGCCATGACGTCCACGTGCTCTTGCAGGTGGAGACCTGCCCCTGGTGTTCACAAACTGACTGTTTTATAACTTGCTCTATTAAGGTACTGAACTTAGGCTGACTGGGCTATAATTCTCCAGATCCTCCATTTTCTCCTTTATATAGATGAGAACCACGTTAGCTTGTCTCCAGTCTCCTGGCACCTCATCAATCACCTATGACTTCACAAAGATTGTTGCTCTGCGAGTGGCTCTGAGATTTCTTTAGCCAGTTCCTTCAGCACCCTGGAATCATTTTCTTCAAATTCTGCTGACTTACGTTTCTCCATTAAAAACTACCTGAAGTATACTTTACTTATTGTGATCTACTCTCTTCTCCTCCTTTGTCTATATAACTTTATTAGCTGTCTGGTTAAAGTTTATTTTTGTTGAGAAAACTGAGGCAAAGTAATCATTGCCCAGCTCTGTCTTCTTTGCTTCTTCCATTAATAGCTCACTCTCATCTACTGAATAGTGGCTCCCTTTTTCTTGGTATTGCTGTTCTGTCTGACATATTTATAGAGCTCTTTCTTGTCTTGAACATCGCTTGTCTATTGTAGCACACTTTCTGTCTTTGCTTTTCTCATTTTACCAATACAATTTCCTGCTTTTCCTTGATGTACTTCTTAGTGTCTCTTCCTACTTTCACTTCTGTTTCTCTCTTGATTTCGAGGTAACCAAGAAGCTCCTTGGGTAGCTTTGTTGCTTTCTTGTTTTGGTTCTTATTTTTTCACTGTGTTGGACCAGTTTCCTTTGTCGTACCACTATGTCCATTAGGAGCAGTCAGCCTCTTGTCCCACTCTGTCTTTTCATCTGTTTACCCATAGGACCCTTCCTACTATTTCTCTTGGTTGGTTGAAATCTGCCCTTTTAAGATACCAATGTCATGCCTGTCCTTTCATAGATTTCATGAATTCTATCATATTTCTTCCCAAATTTCTTAAAATCGTCACGTTCACAAACAATTCCTTCTTGTTGCCCAAAATGATTCCAGATAGATAACTTGCTAGTTGTATCCTGAACTTTGTGGAACAGAAAGCTATGCTCTAGACACTTCAAAAACTTACTTGCAAATGCTGTTTTTCCCCCCAAAAATGTATGTACAAAGCTGTTATTTCTTGAACACAGGCAAAAACAAATAACATGGTTTTTCACAGCTCCATCTCTTTCTCTGTCTTTCAGGTTTTTCCCAGGACTATATACCAGCACTAATTTAAGGTGTACAGGTGTGGGTAACTGGTGCCACCTTAGCTAGGGGGGCATGTGCCCCCCCCAGCAACAAGTTAGCGACCAGGGTGGGGGGTCCCCCCACGCCCGATTGCACTGACTGGGAAGTGGCCATGGCACTCCCAGAAGCAGCCACGCCACTCCCAGAAGTGGCCGTGGCACTTCATCCAGTGCTCCCACTCCCCTGCTGGCGCTTGCTGGGGGGCACCGGTGCTCCTGCCTGCCCCCCTGCCCTTTGCCTAAGTGGGGAGTGCAGCCTGTCAGGGGGTGCACCAGTGCTCTCAGGGGGTACACGTGTACACCCATGTACCCCCTATGCATCGCCACTGTGTACAAGGCTTTTTGTATTTTCTCTGAGCTCTGCTTCTCCATCTGAGCTCTCCTCTATCCCACTCCTCCCTCAAACTGTATTGCACAAAAATATTGCAAATAATTTGAAGTCCTTGTCTGCCTTGAATTACTCTCTTGTTTTTTGGATGGAAATGGGTGCTTAATTGTCTTTTCATTTAATTAACTGACAGAGAATAGTTAAGCCTATCAGGTTTAGTGTGGTTTAACCCACCCTAAAAAAAGAATTTAGGTCCAATATCATTGTAAATCCAGATAATTCAGAATTATTTAATAATTGGGTGCATATTATAAATACCTCAAACCCTGTCTTCTATGAAAAGAGGTAAGGATATGTGCCTTATTATGCTCTATGACCAAGGATTGAACCTTTGAAGTGGAAACACTGAAAAACCCTTATTGTTATAATGCAGTCATGAACAGTGACACTTCAATATTTGTAATATTCAATTTTTACTAGAAAAAACACTAAAGGAAACCAGAAGACAAAAAACATCTGTTATAGCTTAGGGACATACAGTGAAGTTGCTCAGCATTACTGCTGGCATGTCAACTAATCATACAAATGTTGTTAAAACAAAGATTGTTTTTTAATCCTATAGAAGCTTAGTATAATAAAAGCATAAATAGCCTGCAAACATATTTGACATTGACATATAATGCCAATAAATAAGAGCAGTACAAGAGACTGTAAGCCACAGATGGATGAGTAGAAAAAGAACTCACTGTAGCTTTCCATCAGCTTACTGTTTTCTAAGCAGAGAACAATAAAAGTGACCAGGTGTTTTATTTTCTATTGGATTAGAAGTCTAATTCCCATTCTTTAAAAAACATTTTGTAAATGAAAACCAGCCCATATTTTATATATGTGCAATTCCCAGCCTACAGTATGTGTATGGATTAGAGATCATATCTCATCAACTTTGATTAAAAAGTCCTTGTAGATATGCTGTGGGCACCATCTAACACTGATACGAGGATCGTTATTTTGAGCATCAGTGAATAATGCTTTTTCTATCATTAAATATGATTTGACTCATTGTTCCATGAAAGAGCCTATTCCTGTTCTGCAGACTTTACAATAGTGGAATTTAAAGGTAGAAATTAGATACTTTCATTACAATATTTGTCATTCAATTAAACAGATTTGTTCAGAGTCAAGCCAATTCAATTTATTTGTATACATACATACGTTTGTGTTAAATGTCTTCTTTACAGTTGCTTATGAAATTGTCACTTGCTAACAGTTCTGATTACAGTTTGCAAAGGGGTAAGCTGGTTATATTTTATATTTAATAAACAACTTTTAAATTACTACATATTTTAGCTGATGTAGAACTAACATTTTCTGGAAAGAATTTTTTCCCCAGCAATATGCTTAGGACCTAATTCCACGTGAGGCTGACAACCATCAACTTTTTCTGCCATAAAGTTAAACTTGGCAACCTGTAAAGGACAATAGTTTGGGTAATGAGTGGAATTCAGAGTTGAGATGGTTAGAGGATTTTATCCCTTCAGAAAATCTGAACAAAAAAGAGACAGTTTCGTAGTACTTTTCCATGTAGAGCTTTGACTGTTTTGAGGACCCCACTCCCAAGTCTTTTAGTATTTGGCTGTAATATTTTTCAATTAAAATCAGAGCTGTTAATGGCAAACAAACCATGTGAGAGAGAAAGAGAGAGACTTTGGACTTTTTAAAACCCTTATTATAAAAATATTAAAAACAAAAAGCTGAAAATGCAAAAATGTGTAGCCCTCCCAGGGACTGAGCATGAAACACTTGTCAGCAACAAAAACACTGAATCATTAGGTAGTGACACCTCTTCCCCCTGTGCTGTTTAATGAGTTACATCATTTAGGACTAGTCATCTATCTTGCATTTTGCAGAGTGTCTCCTGGATGGCCCAGCGTGACATAAATTGGTCCACATTGTGTTGCAAGATGGTGTGTCCAAATTCAAATGTGAAATGTAGCCAGATCAAGAAGTGCAAGAGTTGGAGAGTATTTTGGAGATGGCCTCTTCAAGCCAGTTTCTGTAGCTGTTCAGGGTCACCATTTTGGCTTTGTCCCAACAGGAAACTGGCCAGGCAGATAATGATCCCTTTGGCTACTCAGTATGGGAAAGAGAAAATGGACTTCTCTGATACTGAGTAGAATTCCAGCATGCCACAGAGGGTGCTGAGGGCAGCAAAGAGTGTCTGCAGCTGGCGGCATTCCAGGAAAGCATGGAAGAGTGTCCTCCTCACAGAAAGGGCAGGCCAGTGATGCTACCAGGTCTGACTGGTGGACCAAGGTGCCCAAGCCAGGACCTGGATGTGGTACAAAAGGTTGGTGGGAACCAGTGCCTGGTTTTTTGGTTAGATAGGCTAGTGGGCCTAGAAAAATACCTTGGCTTTGAAAGCGTTGCAGCAGCAAGACAGGTATCCAAGCCTGGGAAGCAGATCTGGGAGCTAAGTGTTAGCCCAGGTGCCCAGAAGAAACCTCTTGCTTTTGGTTCAGTTGATATGAGCTGAGGAAATGTGCCATAGGCCCACTGACACTCAACTAAGGACTAGATATCACCCTTACTGCTCACAAAATGGTCACATCATCAACATATACTGTGACCTTAACTGGGGGAGGCATTGGTTGGGGCTGCAGCTGATGTGCGGGCAGGCCTGTCAAAGGCTACTGCAGCACGTGGAGCAGTGGTCATCTGGCAGTGGCAGAGCATTCTGGGGAGCCAGATGGTCAAAGTGAAGAGAGACCTGAAACCCAAGGCTTCCAGAGTCTGGAATAAGAAGTCATGATTGATTCAATCACAGGCTTTTTCTTGATCCAGAAAGACAAGACTGACATTCAGGCTGAATAGTTACATGGCTGCCAGCAGGTCACACACCAAAACAAGTGGTCCTGGATAGTTCTGCCAGGTATACAGGAGCTCTCTTCAGGGCCTACAACCAGAGCCAGGGTGGTTCACGGGGGCTTTGGTCAGGATTTTGTAATTGGTACAAAGGAGTGATTTCCATCACCAGCTCTTAATGTCACTGAGTTCCCCTTTTTTGGGCAGCAACATGAAGACTTCTTGTTGGCAGCTGACCAGTAGGATCTCATCTTCAAGGCTCTCCTGGAAGACATGCAGATGGCGTGCACTGAGGAGCAGCCAGTCTTGTAGAATGCAACTGATTATCCATCAAGGCCTGGTGTCTTCCTTGTGCTAAGGCCCTCAGTGGCAGTTGTCAGCTCTGCTAAACATAGTGCCTGTTCTAGCTTGTCATTCTCAGATGTGAAGAGCTTGGAAAGGCCCTTGTGGAAGTGCTGAATAACTTCTGGGAAGGTAGATAAGTTTGGCTGCAGACAGCTCTGCATAGAAGCTAACAGTATGGTCTCAGATCTTGGCAGGATCCATGAGCACTTAGCCTAATGGGGTTTTAAAATGGCTAATGATCTTTTGTTTCATGCACTTTTTCTCTAGGTTGAAAAAGAACCATGTCCTGGCGTTAACTTCCATGAGTTTCATAGATTCATAGATTTGTAGATGTAGGATTGGAAGGGACCTAAGTTTCATAGTTGGTAGGGTTGGAAGGGACCTGAGCAGATCATCGAGTCTGACCCCCTGCCATGGCAGGAAAGAGTACTGAGGTCAAATGACCCCAGCAAGGTGTTCGTTTAGCCTTGTCTTAAAGACCCCCAAGATAGGAGCCAGCACCACTTCTCTTGGAAGTTGGTTCCAGATCCTAGCCACCCTGATAGTGAAGTAGCGCCTCCTGATATCTAACACCAAGTTTACTGTTTTTATTTCTTTGTATTAGTCTATATTTAATTTAGAAGTAACTGCATTTAAAAGAAACTTTGAAATCCCTGTTTTGAGTCAAATAGATTTGCCTTGTCTGTTAGAAGTAGAACACTGTAATCTGCCGTTTGTGTTGATCATTACAGAGACTTGTGAAGGTACTGCACTTTATCAAGGTCCACAGAAAGAGCCTGACGACTGCTCCAACTTCAACATTGAGGACTCTGTAGCAACTTTCCATACTCTTCAACAAATAATAGCCATAGTAGAGAAGCTGAGAGAATCACATGAAAAGTATCAGAAGACGAGATCATCTATGGTAGTGAGTAAGTATCATATGTAATTCTGTGTGCACGAGCAAAAAAAGGAAGAGTGTGAGGGTGGGTAGGAGCATTTGAGCACATGGTGATAACTCTTCAGTTAAGCCCTTCTGGGAACAGATTTTTGTCTTCTCCCTAT
The DNA here is from genome assembly GCF_001723895.1 of Crocodylus porosus. Lineage (NCBI taxonomy): Eukaryota > Metazoa > Chordata > Crocodylia > Crocodylidae > Crocodylus > Crocodylus porosus. Next base: position 183,590,018 of record NW_017728906.1, on the reverse strand, counting down.
TTGTAGCACAGTGTCCTATTTGTAGCACAGGGTAGGGAGCAATTCCAGAGATGCCTTTGGATGTTATTGTAAAAAGTATCTTATTGATCATCGAGTCCGACCCCTGCCCTGGGCAGGAGAGAAAACTCGGCTCATATGACCCCAGCTAGGTTAATTGTCAAGCCTTCTCTTAAAGACCCCCAGGGTAGGAGCCAGCACCACCTCCCTTGGAAGTTGGTTCCGGATCCTAGCTGCCCTGACTGTGAAATATTGTCTTCTAATGTCCAGCCTGAACCTAATCTCAAACAACTTATGGCCGTTATTCCTTGTTACTCTGGGAGGTGCTCGGGGGAACAGGGACTCTCCCATTCCCTGCTGGTCCCCCCGGTAAGTTTGTAGATGGCCACCAGGCCTTCTCTTGTGAAGGCTGAACATGTTCAGGTCCCGTAGCCTCTCCTCATGGGGTCTGCCCTACTGCTCCCTGATCATGCAAGTGGCCCTCCTCTGGACCCTCTTGATGCTGGCCATTCCTCTCCTAAAGTGCGGCACCCAGAACTGGACACAGTACTCCAACTGTGGCCTGACCAGTGTCGCACAGATGTGGAGGATTACTTCCTTGGCCCTGCTTGTGATGCATCTGTGGATGCACAACAAGGTGCGGTTGGCCTACTGACTGTGTCCTCACATTGGTGGCCCATGTTCATTTTGGAATTGATAATGACTCCAAGATCTCTTTCTGCCATTGTGCTTTTGAGAAGGAAGTTCCCCAGCCTATAGGCATGCTGCTGGTTCTTACTGCACTTGTCAGTATTGAATCCTAACCTATGAAATCCCATTTTTGGAAGCAGGCTCAAGTTTGTGTACACAGGAATGCACTTTACCAATTCTCTCAAGCACTTTTTCTAGAGCTTGAGGGTCTCATGCAGTCCATGGTCATCACTGGCATTCCTCATGGCAGTATCAAGCTTCATAATTTCTTTCTTAAGCTCTTGCAAACTGTGTCTTCATAATGTCTTTCTTAAGATCTTATATCTTATATCTCATGCTATATATATTGTTGGCAGAAAATCTTGATTCATACTTTTGTCATTTCCCACTACTACTTTTAGGAGGGGAAACCACTTCTTGAGGCCACCAAGGTTTGCCAGGGGTATGGAAGCTGTCCCAAAAATGGATCTCCTACAAGAGCTTAGTATTGAGGCATCAGTATGATGCTCAGGTGTAAGTCATGTCAGGGACGCCCAGTTCACACTACACCAGGCTGAGGTTTGAGAGTCCTAATGGAGTAATACAGTTGCAGCAAAGCAGGGGAAGATAATGTTCAGTGATGTTCAGTGATGTAGAGCTGATCCAGATGAGCCATGCAGAGCCTGTTGGTACCCACCTTCACCCAGATAAGCTGCCTTATGTTGGAATGGAAGTCCCTCCACACCATCAAATAGGCTTGCACCTATAGGGTCTGAAACTGTTGAGTAGAGGGTGGGTGGGGCTCTGGTCCATTCCTTTCAAGCCTTTCCTGAAGACTCCAGTTAAAATCACCCCATAGGATGGGAAGTCACTATCATTGGATACACTTTGTAAGAAGTCAGCTAACCTCATGAAAAAGTGCACCCTCTCATGCCCTTCTTTGGGTGCATTGGTGTTAATCAGTATTAGATGGCACTGCTCTAAAGTGGCTTGGGTCATTGGCAGGTCACCAGGAATAACTTCCTGGGGAACTACTGAACCTGGTTTCAGTTTTTTGTGAGGGTAGAATGGTAATGCCCATGGTGGAATTGGTACTGTATCTGTGGAGAGTTCTGCCCTTCCAGGTGACATGCCAGTTTGCTTTGTTTGTCCCATCTGGGTGTGTCTTTTGTAACAATGTGATGTCTAACCATTTCTAGCTCAAGAACTCAAAGAAAGCTGCTTACTTCCTTGGCTCCCTGAATCCCCCATCCCACATTTATACTGAATTAACCAAGGGTAAATGTCAGCATTATGAGAGGTTTGAGAAGGTGACAGAAAAGGCAGAAAGTAAAGGTGGAGAAGAAAGGAAAGGCTATGTGTGATTTAAGATAGCCCAGAAAGTTGCCCTTGGCAGCAAAGGACATATTCTTTAATAAAAACACTGCTCTGTTGAGTTACTCTCATGGGGTTTTTTTGGTTTTCTCTTTAATGTGTTTTGTGAACTTCTTTATTCCATCTGCATAGTGTTTTGTTGCCTTCTTGGCTAGCAGTTTATTGCACTATGAATCAAGCCTGTGAACATTTTATGGTCAGGAAACCATTCAGGTATTTGGTTCTTGACCTTCTGGATCCATTGGTCTCATCTAGGAACTTAACAATACTTTCAAGGGAGTAACCTTTCCTGAATTCATCCCCAAAGGAAGCAGATGAGGTGTGGTTCACCTGCAATGGAGCACTGTCCCTCACTAAAGGATTATCATTTCTCTCTTTGAGGTGGGGTTTTTTGGACATTTCAAGGTCACCAGAACCCATGGGTTCCCCTTATTTATCCTCATGCTTGGACTCTTAGTTGGCATCCAGTTCAGAGCAGGAAGGTTTTGGGGACTTTGGAGGGGATGGGAGCTGAGGCCTGCGGGGGAGTGACCACCCAGGTAAATGGGACTGCTACAGCAAAAACACATGGTCTCTTCTGTGGTGAGGTATGCCACATACTGCTGCTTATCTACTATTCATTTCCAATGTTTTTTCAAAGATTTCCAACCCAGCCTTCAATCATAACTGTCTCTTGAAGGACAAGACATGGTTGAGCTCAGGGGCTTTACAGCCAATCAAAATTTTACAAATAGAAAGCCAGATCCTCAGTTAGCTTGCCATTGCTGAGACAGTGGGCATTAAACAGTATGACCTTTATGACTGGGTTTTTCAAAGGAAAAGCAGTGATGAAAGCATCTCTGATTGTGAAGACTTGCTTCAGCTCCTTGCTCACAAAGTTCAGGGAACTTAGGAAAATCATGGGTACTTTGATGTTGTTGTAGTCCAGGCAAAGGAGGATCACTCACAGGTACCATCCCTACTCTCGCTAAGATGAAATGCAGAGTGGTCGTTGTGGGAGACTCCCTCCTGAGGGGGACTAGGGGGCAATCTGTTGCCCCGACCCCTTATCCTGGGAGGTCTGCTGCCTCCCAGAGGCCTGCATCTGGGATGTAGCAGAAAGGATACCAAAACTTATCCAGCCCTCTGACCACTACCCTATGGTCCTTATTCATGTGGGCATGAATGACACAGCTCAGAGCAATCCCAGCCGAGTCATAAGTGGCTACAGGACTCTGGGAGTGGGGATTAGGGGGTTGGGGTGCAGGTGGTCTTTTCCTCAATCCTCCTAGGTGACGGTCATGGGCTGAGGAGGGAGAGACAGATCAAGGTAGTCAACCAAAGACTGCGGCACTGGTGTCATTGAGAAGGCTTCAGCTTCCACAATCACAGTCCACTCTTTGGTGAGAGAGGCAGTGTTCTGCTGGGAAGGGATGACCTTCACCTCACTTCACTGGGGAGGAAGCTCTTCTCAGCCAGAATGGCTGACCTGCTCAATTGAGCTTTAAATTGCTGGGGGATGGGTGGACAACCACCAAAGCAAGCCCACCAGGCAACTACTGCAAAACCAGCAGGTAGGGTACCTAAGGGAATCCATTTCTACCCCAGCCCTGGAACAGTGTCTGCCTGGGAGTGCAAGGAAGCCTAGGGCTTCCAATGGACACTTATGTGTCTGTGTACCAATGCTGGAAGGTTGGGGAAAAACAGGAGAAAGTGGTCCTCCTGCTAAACAAGAATGACTGTGATCTCATAGGGATAATGGAGACCTGGTGGCACTCCACCTATGACTGGGCCATAGGTATAGATGGCTATACCCTGTACAGGAGACATTGTGCGGATAAAAGACATGGGGGTGTAGCTCTATATGTCAAGAAAATCTACACGTCCCTGCAAGTTGACTTTGGCACCCAGGGAGGATGACTGGAGTCCCTCTGGGTTAAAATATGTGGGGAACATGGCACAAGGGACACAAAGATAGGAGTCTACTGCAGACCTCTAACCAGGAACAAGAGCTGGACCAGGAATTCACCAAGGAACTGGCTGAGGCTGCATGCTCTTGGTGCATGGTTGTCATGGGAGACTTCAAGTACCCAGACATCTCATGGGAAGAGCATTTGGCCAAATCTGAACATTTACAAAGCTTCTTCATGTACATGGATGAGCTCTAACTGATTCAAGAAGTCTATCGACCAACAAGAAGTAAAGCATTGCTGGACCCAGTACTGACCAAAGGGGATGATGTAGTCAGTGACCTAAAAGTGACCATGAGCTAATCACTTTTACTATCCATCGCAAAGCTGGCAAGTCAGTCAGCAATGCAGAAGTCCTCGATTTTAGGAAAGCTGACTTTAATAAGCTCAGGAGGCTTGTTGTTGAGGCCCTAAGGGACTCATCGGGGAGAGGAGTCCAAGAGGAGTGGTTGCTTCTTAAGGGTGTGATCCTGACAGCACAAGGGATGTCCGTTCCATCTCAGAGGAAGGGTAGCAAAAAGGCACAGAAACCCAAGGGGGTTGGCTCAACCCAAGGGGGTTGGCTCAACTCGTGGACCTCCTACACCTAAAAACAGAGGCTTATAAAGGATGGAAGATTGGAATCACCACCAAGGAGTTGTATTCTGCATTGGTCCAGACCTGTAGGGAGCAAACCAGGAAAGCAAGGTTGCAACTGAACTCCGTCTGGCTACACATATCAAGGAGAATAAAAAGTCCTTTTTTAGATATGTGTGGAGTTAGAAGAAAAGCAAGGGTAACACTGGACCCCAGCAACACCAAATGGGACAACTGATAACTGACACCCAGGAAAAAGCCAACCTGCTTAACGGGTACTTCATGCTGGTTTTTCATCAGCCCAAAGGGACCGCCCTGCCTAGCGTGGTGAGGCATGGCCAGAGTGAGGGAGAATTTATACCCAGCATTGGTGTAGACCTTGTAAAGGAACACCCTAATAGGCTGGGCACCTTCAAGTCAGCAGGCCCTTATAGATTACACCCCAGAGTGGTTAAGGAGCCAGCAGGTGTCATAGCCCAACCGTTGGCAAAAATATTCCAAAACTTATGGTGCTCAGGTGAAGTATCTGAAGATAGGAAGAAGGCCAACGTGGTGTCCATCTTTTAGAAAAGGAGGAAAGTAGATCTAGGGTACCATAGGTCGATCAGCTTGACCTCAATCCCTGATATGATTCTGGAAAAAATTATTAAAGATACTATTTGTAGCTGCCGGTCCTCAACCAGTTGCTCTCGTGCCACTCTTGCTCGGGTGATTGATGTTATGCGCCTCATGGGCTCGCACCTCTGTCTGAGCTGGTGACCTCCCCATGAATCCTTAACCCTGTGCTTTCCTGCCACGACTTGTTGACCTCAGCGTCCAGGGCCGTTCATCGGGCGTGCTCATAGACCCAAGGTTCCTCCTGGCGGTTACTTACGGGGCTCTGCCACCCCTACACCCCGGCCTCATGCCTCCTGTGTAGCAGTATCAAGCTGGTTGGCGTCTCACTCCTGGGACCCTCGACCGGGTCCTACTCAAGCCCCCTCACCACTACCTAGCCTCCATGCGGGTCCACTGCCCTCAGATACCCCTGGAGCTCAGGGAAGAACAAAATCAAAAGGAAAAAAGCGAAAGAAGCTCCAACTCAAAACCGGGCGTACTGCCCCTTTAACTACCCCCATTCCCTTCCTGCACTTCAATGGGACACTGGCTGCCTCATCCCCTTAGGCACTCAGCTCACTGTCTACTCTAAGGCACCTCCTGATCCAGCAGCAATGCTCTCTCCTGCTGCAGCTCTTCCTGGGCTCCTCGCAGTCCCTTTCTCCCGGGGCGGATTTATTCAGATGTACCTCCCGTCGTCCTTATGAGGCGATCTTGGCGTCCCTCTGCTGCCTTATCTGCCGCATTGCCAAGATGAACCTCTTCTTTCCTCTTGCTTCCGTCCTGGCCACTCCTGCTCCTCTGATTCCATGTCTCGGCTTGTCTTGGCTGTGGGGACCTCCATGGCTGCGTTCTCTCCCTCCCAGCTGGCTCTGCAGTGTGCGCCACCATTTTTATCCATGCTGACTGGCGTTCAGTGCTGACATCACTGGCTGGCTGCAGATGGATAAACAGGCAGCTGATGAGCCGTATAGGTTCTGCCTTTCGCCCCTCACATGCTGCCTCCCAAGTCACTGGTGAGTCCTCTTTCGTGCCTTGCATCTTGGGACACCATTCTTGACAAGCTGGATGATGTCCTGAGGGACAGCCAGCATGGGTTTGTTGCAGGTTCGTGTTGCCTGACCAATCTCATTTCCTTCTATGACCAGGTGATACATCACCTGGACAAAGGAGAAGTAATTAACATCATATGGGTGGGCTTACAAAAACAGGATGCGTTTCAATACTGACAAGTGCAGGGTGCTACATTTGGGCAGTAGTAACCAGCAGCACACTTATAAGATGGGAAACTCCCTTCTTGAGAGCATGGAGGCAGAAAGGGAAACTTAGAGTCATTACTGACTCCAAGATGAACATGGGCCAACAATGAGAGGTCATGGTTGGCAGGGCTAACTGGACCTTATCGTGCAAACACAGGTGCATCTCTAGTAGGTCCAAGGAGGTGATCCTCCCCCTCTACACAACACTGGTCAGGCCACAGCTGGAGTACTGTGACCAGTTCTGTGCGCTGCACTTCAGGAGGGACGTGGACAACATGGAGAGGGTCCAGAGGAGGGTCACCTGCATGATCTGGGTACAACAGGGCAGACCCTACAATGAAAGACTGCAGGACCTGAACCTGTTCAGCCTTCACAAGAGAAGGCTGAGGGGGGACCTGGTGACTGTCTATAAACTCACTAGGGGGGACCAGAGGGGTTTGGGAGAGACCTTGTTTCCCCTAGTGCCCCTGGCATAACAAGGAATAACAGCCACAAGTTGTTGGAGAGTAGGTTTAGATTAGACATCCATAAGAACTACTTCACAGTCAGGGTGGTTAGGATCTGGAACCAACTTCCAAGGGAAGTTGTGCTGGCTCCTACCCTGGGGGTCTTTAAGAAGAGGCTTGATGCCTACCTGGCTGGAGTCATTTGAGCCCAGTTTTTCTCCTGCCCAGGGAGGGGGTCAGACTTGAAAATCTACAAGGTCCCTTCCAACCCGACTTCTATGATTCTATGATATGATTCTATGATATATCTGGACTTTAGAAAAGCCTTTGATCTAGTGTCCTGTTATGTCGTCATGGGAAAATTGGCAAACTGCGGCCTCGGCTACATCACAGTTCAATGGTTGGGGAATTGGCTTTGAGATTAGATCCAGAAAGTAGTAGTCAATGGAAGTGAATCATCATGGTGCTCTGTGATCAGTGGTGTTCTCCAAGGCTCTGTCCTTGGACTGGTTCTCTTTAATGTCTTTATCAATGATGTGGACACTGGTGTTAGAAGTGGTCTGGCCAATGACCGACCGATGACACTAAACTTTTGGGGAGCATGTCCACACCTGAGGATAGGCTGGTGATCCAGGCTGACTTGAGTAGGCTTAGAAAATGGGCAGATGAAAACCTGATGACATTCAATACTGAAAAGTACAAGATACTCCACCTCGGGGGGGGGGAACCTGCAGCATGCTTATGGGCTCAGCAGTGCTACGCTCACTAGCACCATGGCTGAAAGAGACTTAGGGGTCATGATTGACCACAAGGTGAACTTGAGCCACCAATGTGATGTCGCAGGTGGTAAAGTAAACAAAACTCTGGCTTGCATCCATAGATGCTTCTCAAGTAAATCTCAGGATGTCATCCTCTCACTGTATTCGGCCTTAGTGAGGTGTCAGCTGGAGTATTGCATCCAATTCTGGGCTCCACAATTCAAGAAGGACGTGGAGAAGCTTGAGAGAGTCCAGAGGAGAGCCACGTGCATGATCAGAGGGCAAGAGAACAGGCCTTACGATGAGAGGCTAAGAGCCATGGGAAAGCGCAGGCTCGGGGTGACCTGGTAACTGCCTATAAATACATAAGGGTGTGCATCAGGATCTGGGAGAACATCTGTTTACCAGAATGCCCCAAGGGATGACAAGGATCAATGGTCACAAACTGCTCCAAGACTGTTTTAGGCTGGACATGAGGAAAAACTTCTTTACTGACCAAGCCCCCAAGGCCTGGAATAGATTCCCTCCAGAGGTGGTGCAGGCACCTACTCTGAACTCTTTTAAGAAACGTTTGGATGTGTATGTTGCTGGGGTCCTTTGACCCTAGCTGACTTCCTGCCCCTGGGGCAGAGTCTGGAGTGCCAGGCTGCATTCTTCCACTCTGACAGTTAGGGGTGAGAAATAGCAGGCCACGGGCTGCTGAGAGTTTCAAAGATCTCTGACTACTAGAGCTGGCTGGCTGTTTTGGCATGGAAAGGGTTATACTCCCTGGCTACTGTTCTGGGAGAGGATCCTTTTGGGTCAGCATATGTTTTGTGGGGGAGGAGGACAGTTGCTGGAAAATAAAAGTAGAGGAAAAAAACAGTAAAAAGGGTAAAAAGAGGAAAAAAATAAGGTAAAACCCACAAAAATCCTAAAATAAGGGGGTGGGAAAGATCGGGGCAGGGAGGAGCCTGTAGTCTAGACCCATGGAGAAAATTATAAGGGCCATGTCACATATGCCCCCTCCCCTGACCCCATCTGTGTTAACAGATGTGTTAACTGCACTTAACTGTTTGTGAGTGTCTCTGTCCAAGCAGTAAAACGTAATAAAGTGCAATGTTATCCTACAAAGTTAACAACTTTTCCTGGGAAGAGTAGCTCCAGGTTGTATTAAATTACATGTGTTCAGCTACTGTTGGATGAATATGAGCTCTACAGAATTATACAAGTTCAAGACTGGTGCAGTGCTGGGGCCACTAATCACCTGATTGTTGGCTCAGCATGAGCACCACACAGGAACCAGTTCAAGACTCTGGTTCTGGGGTCAGTGTCATAGGGATGGGGGCCGAGGGGCACAGCTGGTTCCAGTCCTGTCTAGAGCAGGTTGAGATTGTAGTAAACATTACTATGCAACTGCTCAGAACATGTTCTAACTTTTAATATGGCAGAGTAATGCTTACTGTTATCTACATAAAACACACACTAAGTTGTCCTGTGTGACAGGGTCAGCCCTAAGCTTCCCTCAATTAAGGAGGCTACTTAGTGGGGAGGGGGCAGAAAGCAAGAAAAAGGGAGAAGAAAAGCAGATTAAAAGGACAGAATTTAGCTCAGGAGAGGCTTAGACAGCCAGAAAGAGGAAAGGACCATTGCTAGGAGGGGCAATTTTGAAAGTTATCTTGATAAGAGAGAGATTCAGTAAGCTAAAAACACAGCGTTATATAGGAAAACAGTTTGGATGGAAAATATTTCATATTTAAAATATGACTGATCTTAGTTAAGGGAACTCAGCACCGTTTAGAAGTTTTTAACTACTTGATGCTTTGCTTTGTGGAGCTGAACACCCTCACTTCATTCACTCGGTGTGGAGTAATAGATATATCTATATCTGTGGGACACGGAAAAAGAGGCGGCGAGTCTTGCTCATGCGCTTGCTCTCCACCTGTATCATATGAGGCACTGTGCTCAAGACCTGGGTTCCCAGAATACACAGCAGCAACTTGGGGCATCCCAACCTGCCTTCCTGCCTTTGCCATCTTATTTCTGGCATGGGTTTGATGGGTGTGTAGAAGGACTAGGTGAGCAGAATATGTTGCCTTTGTTGACAAAAATGAGCTGTGGTGCAGAAATTGTAAAAATGCCCTAAAATACTCAGCATCTCACAAGAAGGATCCAGTATCTCTCAGGTCTTTTCATAGTTTCTAGGGTTGGAAGGGACCTGAGCAGATCATCTAGTCTGACTCCCTGCCATGGCAGGAAAGAGTACTGAGGTCAAACGACCCCAGCAAGGTGTTCACCTAACCTCCTCTTAAACACCACCAGGGTAGGGGCCTGCACCACTTCTCTTGGAAGTTGGTTCCAGACCCTAGCCACCCTGACCATGAAGTAGCACCTCCTGATATCTAACCTAAACCTACCCTCTGCCAGCTTGTGACCGTT
>NW_017728906.1:183577205-183579340 GCF_001723895.1 Crocodylus porosus | reverse complement strand
CCCTCGTCCGAATCACTGATGAAGATGTTGAACAGTGCGGGCCCGAGGACCGAGCCCTGCGGGACCCCACTGCCCACGTTTTATTGGGTGCTGACAACACTGTTCATCCCGCAGGAACCTTTTGGTACCTTGTAGGGCTATATCCTCAGTTGTAGGTTCTGGCAGTGCACAAGGGTGGTAGACTAAGTACAGGTGGTGATAGGTGAATTCTGTAAGTGCAGGAGCAAACGTGAGCAGTCTTACATTGTCTGCTTTGGGACCCTTGGGGCAGGAAGCCTGGTGGGTAGTTTTGGGGGTGCTGTGTGGTCCGAAGTGCTCGCTTCTTGCCTTTTAGTTCTTTTTTTCTACTTGTTTTCTCTACTGTTTCCCCCCATCTTTTTTTGTACTATCAATACAAATGTATGAAATAAAGGGGAAGAGAGAGGCCTTTTGGACTCAAATACACAGCTTTTACTCAGATAAAATTCCCAACAGAGTCAACTGGAGTGGATGACCATAGAATTCTAATTTAATGGTAATTTTTATATCACGCTACCAGTGGAGAATGTAAGAATTATAAAATTGAAGCCCAAAGAATGGAATACATTCATTTTTCTTAAATACTTGCTTTCTTTTCATATTCAAAGAAATTAAACCATCTCATTATGTAAGCCAGTGAATTGAATCTTTTTAGGCCATTGTCAATTATTTTGTCTGGACAAATTTGCTTAATATGGAAATATTTCATTATTACTTTAAAGGAAGTTGATTGCACTTTGCTATCTTTAATTGTCAAAAACAGAATGAAACAGTACAAGGAGGAATGAGAAGGTTTCTTTTATAGCCTGCTCTAGAGACTTCGTTTTTTATTTATATGACTGTTATAATTGCTGCAGAATTTTATGATAAAGGGGAAAAAATCCTTATACTCGGAGGTAATATTTCCATTTCGATGGATTGTAATGTATGTTAGAATTGGTCATTACAGACTGTAATTTTTTTACAGCTTTAGACTCTGTTAGTTTAATTTTTTTTTCTGGTTGGGGGTTTAATAAAAATGCGGAAATTAATTTAGTCAGAATCACCAAAGGGTGATACATTCCAGTAGCTTCACTGTATTGTGACAGCACAAGGCATTAGGACAGGTTCCATTTGCATTCCTCTTTCATGTAAGTAGCTTGCAGCGTATGGATGGAAACAATAGGTTTGGTCGCTTGCATCGAATGCTGTTAGAAGTCCTGTTCAAAACTCTTTTAGGGCCAGAAGACAGAGAGGAGATTTAGGGTAGAATTTTACTTCAGAGGCTGGAAGAGGTGCTGTGCTGCTGAGATTTTGAAGGGAGGAGTGGGGGGTAAAGGGAGGGGGGAAGCTGTGTCCCAGATTTTCAGTGGTCCCACATAGTCATCCTAGATAAGATGAATGTGACACACAGTTTTGAGGCATCTATATCACCTAGCAACCTTCTACGTCACCTCAAATAATGGTATGAATCATGCTAAGACACCTACATTCCTAATGTGGCTCCTATTTTGCTCCATGCATTTTGTCCCGCTGTGTATACCCAAAAGGCATCCAATGATGCCCTGGAAGAGTCTAACTGTGTGTTTAGCTCTTTTTCAATTCAGTTTTATCAGATATGCACAGAAATACTTTGTAAACCTCTGAAATTCTAGGCAGCCAGACCCCATCATTTTTTGACACCAAACAAAGACTGATGTCAGTACCTACCCTTTGCGCAATACCTTAGTGATTAAGACAAATGCCCAGGATATGGAAGGCCCAAGTTCTAGGCCTACCTCTTCCTGAGGAGATTTGAACCTCACACATTATGATGTTTTATGTTAATTAGGACAAAATCCTAATGAACAGGTCACATGACAGTGAGCACACAGAAGCCAGGTCACCGGCCAGGCAAGAGAAAAGGCATCGTGGGGATGGAAGGAGGACAAGCAAGAGGAAGCCTGACTGTAGTACAAAGAGGTAGAAACTGTGCTAGCTGGGAGAAATGCTTCTCATGTTTGCACATTTTTTTTGCAAAAGTCATTGGAAGAAATTACATAAACACCACTGGGGAGAGAGAACGGGGCTCTTCATCCGGCGTTCCACCTGCTTGAAACTCCTTCCCAGGGGAGCTGTCATATTTGCCCATACTATAC
>NW_017728906.1:183575143-183577105 GCF_001723895.1 Crocodylus porosus | reverse complement strand
ATCCCATGGGACTGATGAAAGACTGACGCAAAGTACCCATTTAATAGGTTGGCTTTTTCCTGGGCATCAGTTGTCAGTTGCCCTATCTGGTTCAGCAGGGGTCCAATGTTGCCCTTGCTTTTTCTTCGTTTCCCCATATATCTGAAAAGGACTTTTTATTGTCCTTGATGCTCGAAGCTAGTTGGAATTCAGTTGCAGCCTTGGCTTTCCTGGTTTGCTCCCTGCAGGAGCACACCAGTGCAGAATAATCCTCCTTGGAGGTGAATCCCATCCTCTATCCTTTGTAGGAGGAAGGAGTCTACATGTGTTCACAGAAAAGAAAAAAAGACCTGGTGAATTATTTATAATAAACCTTAACATCTCTGATTTTCCTTTCAAAATAGGAAAGCTCACGCATGTAAAATACCTTGCTTTCTAGGTCTCTGTTACTAATCAACCCATCTTATGGGATGCTGAATGACTCTCTCCACTGTCAAAGTTCTCCTGAAATCACATGTCTTCTTTGATACCTCTTGCCATACATTAAGCTTACACAGGAGAGTGGACTGAGCTTGTAAAGGAATAGTGAACCATTTGTTTTGAGATCACCTTTTCCTCTGTCCCCTCTGTCCTGGTGGTGCAGCCAAGGCTGGCCCCCGGCTCCCGGCTCTGGGCTCCCCCATGTGGTGTGGGGCTGGGGCTGGGGCAGGCCTGGGGGGCAGTGGATTCAATGGCATGGGGGGGCACTGGCACTAGGCAATGACTTCAGGTGTGAGGGAAGGGGTGGCAGCACAGGTGCAGCAGGCCCTGGACCCGATCCTGATCCTGGGCCCAGCTTCACTCCACTCCCTCCTGATCCTTGCCTGGTCCCAGCCCAAGCCCCAGCCACAGCCCCACTCCTTCCCTATTCCCCATGGCTATTTTCCCTCCCTGTGTCCCTTCCCTTGCAGACTTTTCTGCCTGGGTGAGGTGCATGCATGCGCATGCATGCACACTCTCAGCCCCCACCATTTTTTTTTCTCCCTCCACCTATGTCTGGCCCTGCAGTTGGTAGGATGAGCACCTGGAGAGGAAGGCTGCAGAGGAGTACCTGTCTGACACTTGAGCTGCCCTGGTGGAAGGCAAGTCAGGTGCTGATGGTTTGCAGGGGAATATGGCCCAGGGTAAGGGGTAGTTTGGTGGGCTGGGATTTATGCTCAGGACCAGGGTGGGAATCTTTTATGTTCTAGCTGGTGGGCTTACTCTTTTGTTACAGTTTAGACTAGTGGCCTGGGAGTGACTACAAATGGGGAGGAGGTCACAATGCCAGAGGGGAACATAGTATTTTGAGCCTCTGAGAGGGGGTGTGCCCACAATGAGGGCCAACAGCATCTGAGAAGGCCAAAACTTGGAGATAGAGGTGGCTTGAAGCCAGGAGAATTAAGGGCCAGAGTTTAAGGGGATGGAACTAGGGCCAGGGGTCCACAGCCTGAGAAGCCAGGGGCTCAAAGCCGAAGAGGACAAAAACAGTCAGAGAGGATGAGACTAGGAATAGAGCCTAGAAGCCAGGACTGGGTCAGTGATCTTAGGCAAAAGGTCCAACTAGAAGAAAGGGTGGCAGCCATGAAGCCCAATACCCCAACAAGAGTATAGAAGCCTGAGGTGGCCCACTGTTGGCTTGTGGCCAAAATGCCCTACCAAAGTGATAACCAGTAGCATCTGCAAGGCATGGTGTGGCTGTAGGGCAGATTGGAAGCCATGAAATTAGCCCTCAAAACAATTAGTGTGCTGGAGCACGGACAGGCTGGCAGAGCCCCACATAAGGTGTGGGGGTAGGATGGGGATCAGCAGGGCTTTGGATGAATCTACAAGGTAACAGAGGACAAGGGCTCACTCTGGGACCCTGGGTAGCCTCTCTTTTCAGAAACCAATATCTACATCAAGGCATGGCAGGAAGGAGAAGAGGGAGGGTACCTTAGGACCCCAAGCAGGGCATCATGGCCA
>NW_017728906.1:183570964-183575132 GCF_001723895.1 Crocodylus porosus | reverse complement strand
GCTCAGGTGGCCTCCGCTGTGCCTGGCCCCCTTGACCCTTCTCTGGGTCTTTTGCCTTCTGGGCAAACACCGCGCCTCTCTCTGGCACACCCCATGCCTCTCTGGCGCCAACTTTGGGGCTCAGGTGGCCGTAGCCGTGCCTGGCCCCTTGACCCTTCTCTGGGTCTTTTGCCTTCTGGGCAAACACCGCGCCTCTCTCTGGTAAAACCCGTGCCTCTCCGGCACAACTGTAGTGCCCTGCTGGCACTGTGCCCCAACTGGGCACTGGGGACCCCCAAGCTGCTGGGGAGCTCCCCAGAGGCCTCCTCGCTCCCCTACAGCCTCACCTGGTCCTCCGGTGTAACTATAACACAACGCAAGCCCCCTGGCTTCAACATAAACAACAGAGCCTCCTGCTCATAACACATAAACACCAAGCCCCCTCCAGGCTCTCAATCCTACCTCCCTTCAGGGTGTTCTTGTTCCCAGCATCATCACAGCCGGTCAGCGTGGTGAGGCTGCAACCACCCACCCAGGCTGCTCAGCTCTGCCACAGAGCTCCTACTCCTGCGGCTGCCAGAAGGGAACTGCTCTTCAGGCTCCGGCCTGGGCTGTTTATAAAGGCCCGGCCCTGCCCCCTTCTGACCACCTGACCCGCCGGGTTGCCCTAGCAACCCGCACCTGAGCTGCCCTGGTGATTGGCAGCTCTGACAATCAGCATCTGAGCTGCCCTGGTGACTGACAGCTCACCTTATCTCTCTCTTAGGTGCGGAGCACCCCAGTGCCTCTGTGACAGCGGCTATAAAGCTACCTCCAATCCCGCCCCACAAGCCGCGCGCTCGCACAGCTCCGCAAAGCCCGCGGCTCCCCTAAGCGGTGCCGGAACCGCTAGCCCGGCATTCCGCCACAGGAACCAGGGCCAGGGGCCCACAACCTGAGAGGGTGAAACCAGGACCAGGAGCCCGAAGACCAAGAGGATGAAAAAAGGGCCAGAGAGTGTGAGGCTAGGAACAGAGCCTAGACACTAGGTCTGGGTCAATGAGCTTAGGCAAAGAGCTCAACTAGAAGAAAGGGTGGAGGCCAGGAAGACCAATGCCCCACCAAGGGTATAGAGGCCTGAGGTGGCCCATTGTTAGCTTGTGGCCAAAATGCCCAACCTAGGTAATAACCAGTAACATATGCAAGGCACTTCTCCATCCATGCCACTTCTCCAAGCACAAGTGATTATTACAACTGGCAGAGCAAAGGGAACAAGTGCTATATCATCTTAAGGGATTTTCCCAGTACTTTGTCAATACTTTTTGAATTCTCTGTATGGCTTTTCACTGCCCTTTACTTTATGCTGTACGCAAGTCTGAGAAATCAGGGAAAATGTATTAATCAAACAGTCTTCCAAAGTGTAAGAACCTCAAAACTTCTATTTCCAATTATGCTTCCTTGTAAGTGCAATCAAGGCTTTATGGTCACATCTACAGCTGGTGTAATTTGATGTAGCTCTATTGACATTACACTGATTGACATAGGACAAGGACATGCCCAACACTTTTTTTCTGGCTGTCAGCAAGTGTGTGTTATGTTCAAATGTTGTCCAAAGAAATTAATTATGCCAATAATCCTGGGATATCGTTATACCTTCATAAGCCATTAAAAGTAAAATAATTTTAAAAGGATCCACTAAGAGAAACTGCTTTTGTGTACTACTGTGTATTTTCGGTGTGTGCATTATATTATGCATGTATTACATTATTGTTGGTACCCCTGAGAACTGGAGCCATCCACATATGACTTAACTGTAGAGTATATGACAAGCTAGCTTATGCAGGGTTCAATCCTATATGATGCTTAGTGGTCTCAACTCCAGCTGGCTTCAAATGAGTGCTATTAAAATATTTATGCTGTGATACATACTTTACATAAAAACTATCTTAGGGAGATTTTTTTAATATTTTACTGAGTTAATGAAACTATGTTGCTTTTATTGTAAACCTAGGTGCTTTTGCTGCTGCAAGTCCAACTCATAATGCTCAAAAGAAACTGTAAAAACCTTGAGAAGTAACCTCGGGTCATTTTTCTATTTGATAAAAATGTCACAATATTAAACTCTGATATTTAAGGCCAGTGTAATTTGAAGAAAAAATGAGTATTTAGGAGGAAAAAGAATGAAATGAAGGTTGATTTTTTTTAAAAGTATGGCAGCAACCTGAAGCTGCTCAGAGGCTCAAAGTGGTAGAATAAATCTGAGACAAATAAGGCAGCCAGAGAATGCTAGGAGGATAGTCAAAGGTGCATAGTCCATACAGTGTGTATCATGTGGTTCTGCAGCTTATAGCTGTGACCAGTGTGTATGCAATGTGTACATGTGCCACCCCCCCCCCACTGCAGTGGTTTTTATGTGGTTTTTAACATCTTTGTTTAGCCTGTGTATCCATTGTCTTTGAAAACCCTATCCAAAAATATGGTTAATGATGCACAATGGAGAAACCAACATTATAGGACTTGGGAAATTCAAAGTTGAAGTGTAACATTCAGCCTTTACTCTACACCAATCAGTGCACATCTTCATGGTCTTTCAGTCTAAACCAGGGGTTGGCAATGTTTTGGGGCAAAAACCCACAACATCTCCTTGTAAGATGTTGGTGTGCCATGGCAGATAGCAGGGGAGCCATGAAGGGCCCAATGCTTCTTGTAGCCGTATTGTCCTGCCCCTTCTCCACTGTCTGCCCTGAGGGAGGTGTGCACCTGCTGCAGGCAGCGAGCTGTGCCAGGACTCTGTGAACCACAGTGCACCCACTTGCAGCCTCATGGCTGCCTGCCACAGCCAGTCCAGGCTCTGGGGAGCTCCCTAACACCTTGCATGAAGCCCAGGCTGTTTGTTTCAGGTGGCAGAGAGGCTGCAAGTAGCTGCGCTGGGGTTTGCGGATCCCTGGCCTAGCTTGCTGGTGGTGGTGGGTGCACATGCACTTCAAGGCAGATCGTGGAGATAGGGCTGCACTGCCACAAGGAGGATCAGGCCCCTTGCAGCTCCTCTGCAATCCACCCTGAGGGCTGGTGTGCCAAGCGAAATATCTTCATGTGCCATGCTCTGGCCTGCGTTCTGGGGTTTGCTGATCCCCGGTCTAAACCTTTGAAATGAACCAGTTCCCAGATTTATAAATATCCATTATACTTGACTACATGCAGTTAGTTTTGTAGCTTACTCAGCACATGTCTCATAGTTTGCATCCTCTCAAACGTGATTTAGATTGGTGTTTGGAGCTAGTGTTACCATCTTGGGATTTCCGAGTAGCCTGAGGTGAGGCCCTGTGTGTGACTGTAGCAGGCTTGGGGCTCTGGATCTGGAGCCCGATGTTCCTGGTGGCCAGGTCTGTTTGTTGTACTCTCCAGCCTTTGTATTGCCTTCCACTTTCCCACATGCCATGCCTTTGCATTTGAAAATTATTTATTTGGGAGGCTGCTTTTAGAAGCTAGAGTAGCCTTTTACGTGTTTTTCCTCCATAGTACAGTCCATTGGGGCCCGTTTGCTCTTAGCAGTTACCCAGGGGGTGCTTACCCCTCAGCGCAGGTTTCCAGGCATAATTCCTTTTTAACATTGACCTCTGTGCTTATTCACCCTCAATACAGTCCTCTGGGGATGTTCACTTAACCCAGGGGTTTCAGTCTTTTTTTTATAAGTGTACCCTTGGGGGCCGGATGCAAAGCAGGGGTGGGGAGGTGGCATGCAGCCAGACGTGGAGTGGGGGGGGCGGGTGGCACATGGTAGAGAGGTGGCATCATGGGGTGGTGGTTAGCAGCACTGCTGCCGCTGTGTGCAAGCATCTTCCCCACATCCAGTTGGCTAGGTGGTGCCTGTGCAGCCCACAGAGTGATGGTGCTGCCCTTGCCCCACCCCAGCCCTGCTCTTAGGAGGTGGTGGCATAGGGTGGTGGGTGGTTGCGCTCTGTCCCCACCTACCCCCGTGTACCTCCTAGCGCCTTCCCAAGTACCCCTGGGGGGTACGCGTACCCCTGGTTGACAACCCCGACTTAACCCAGTCTTCTGGCTTTGCCACCTTCATCATAATTATCTAGGCATGCCTCCCTTTTAGCCCAGGGTCTCTCTCACTAGCTTTCTGAGCTAGTTAGCCCTTGACAGAGTTTTCTGGGGCATGCTCCCCATTGCCACAATTCACTGGGCCCCTTCCTATCAGCCC
>NW_017728906.1:183568804-183570584 GCF_001723895.1 Crocodylus porosus | reverse complement strand
TGCAGCCCGCCCTCATCCCGTGCACAGGTCTTGGGGGGCATCCCCCCCGCTTGCCTGGGAGTGCACACAGTGGTGGGAGTCATGCTTCCTATGTCCCTGCACCCTCCCAAACAAGCCACTCATGGCTCTGTCCAATGCCCCACACTGGTTGGGCATTGCCTGTTGGTGCCCCTTCACTTTGGTGCCCAGGGTAGTCGTCCCACTCCCCCTCTCTCTTCCCCTTGCCAGAACACTGATTCTCACTCTCAAGGGTTCCTTCTGTAAGGCTGACAAGCACATCTTTGCAGCAGTTTCCTGTGTCCTAAGACCAAATGCTCTCCACCGCCCAGGAGCCAGAAATATAGAGCCCTGAGCTCCACCCCCTTCCAGTTACATGATCTGTAGCTCTTTTAACGGGACCCTGGGGTTTCTCATTAGCTTTGTAGCTTTGCCGCAGCTACTAAGATAGATGCTTGGAGTTCAGCGCCCTATACTATTCCTGCTTGCTGTTGGTAAGTGGCTAGTAGTTTGTTAATGCCTTGGAGCTATGACTCTTAAACCCCTTTTGATGCTGGTTTCCAATTCAGTTGCTTGCAATCTTATTGCCACATAATGTTGTCTTCACTCCCTCTTAAAGTTACAGGGGTTAGGGGCCCTATTACAGTGACAGCTGTATCCTTGAAACAGGGAGAGTCAATTTGCTTTTAGTAATATTACCTATGCTCTTAATGTGCTTAGAAACTGGGTGGATTTGCAGCCTCTTCTACACAAGGAAATTAGGAAAAGAAAGGCGTGTTCTTAATCTTGTTACATTAACTCAAGGTAAAAATCCCCATAAAGGCAAAACACTTTGTAGTTTTTAGATGAGTTTGCAGGTTGAATTCCTATAAACTTCTATAACTTGTATCTTACCTTTAACAAGATTTTACCTTGAGTTAGTTACCATACTTTGTCTCCCCTTTTGATAACATGACTAGAGGGAAGATGGCAGAATGAGTTGGGAATCTTGTAGGAGAAGGGAGGGAGAGAGCAGTGCTTCCATGACTTGTAATCTGACTCCCAGTGATACTCCTGGAGTGGACTAAAAAGCCGGGATAGGAGCGAGAAGCAGCCGCTTTGTTTGGTTTCAGGCCTGGTGGATATAGCCAAATGATAGGTAGTGCTTTAAGTGCTTTCTGTAGCTGCTTCTTGTAAAACCACAGGTGAAACAGCCTGTGATAGCACGGCAGTACCATGTAGTCACCTTTTGTGAAGTTTGGTGTTTTTTGTTAATCTGGCACTGCTGGGATCAAGAAATAGCGATTTCCTTATGGGAAAAAATCTAGCTCTATTGGTGTACTTTACAGGCTCTGAAACCTTCCAAGGGGGGGTAGCTAATGTTGTTTTAATGCTTGATGTTGGGAGTTTTGGATACCTTCCATTCTAAACATGTTTTTATACCACCCTCATCATCACCATTGTATCTGGGTCTGTGTAGTAGTGCATTTAAGTGGCATGACCAACATATGTTGCATGAGGTTTAAGAATAATGGAACATTGCATTCAGAGTATGGAGTGCTGGCCATGCATTCTACATGTGATGCTAAGAGTGGTGCTAAAAGTTTTCTCAGTGCTTGTTTTTGAAAGCCGTTACCCATGTACAATATTGACATTGATCCTGTTACTTTTCTCCTCAATAGCTGTTCTAGGTCAGTGGTCTAACTAGCGTTCTAATCAGATGTGTGAAAACTGAGCCTAAAGAGCTGAGAATTGTTTTAATTGATAGTGTCTTGCTTATCTTTTTTTTTCTTTAAATTTAAAC
>NW_017728906.1:183560432-183568644 GCF_001723895.1 Crocodylus porosus | reverse complement strand
GAATATTTAATATTGCCTTAGGGTTCAGCTCAGGTACTTATTTTTAATGCATGTTTTTAATGCTGCAAGTGTTAGAGGCTGTGAAGCAATAGGAGGACACATATGTATCTCCAGTGAATACAGGAAAAGGGAGCACTGGTTTGTGAAGTAGGGCTTTCCCTGATAGTTTTACCCTGATCCAGGAAGAAGGTAAAAAAATCATTTCACTATGAATTGTTGGGAGTCAAATCTAGATTTTTTTCCCCGCAAAATAAAATGCTGCTTTAGTGAATTACTCCCCTTGAACCCCACCTTGCCAGACCTATTGTATGTAGCTCAGCAAGTAGCAAAGATCTGGAAAAATCAATGTGAGGCAATGTCTGTAAAAGGTCATAAGTGAAAACGAGTTCAGTCTAATAATACTTTAAAGTACCATGGAAAGGATATTTCATAAAATATTAAAAAATCAATTGACCTTTCAGAAAATGTCCATTCAGTATCAATGCGGAGACCGTGGATAGGTGGTGGTGATGGGGCTTTAATAACTGTTCATACGAGTACTGCAGCTTTCATCAGGTTGAATGTTTTTTGTGGCCATGAAATGACTGGGGAAGAACATTGTTTTACAGCTCGAGACCCTACTTACCATCCTTATAGAACTTCACTCTAATTTATTAGTTTTGTGTGGATGCTGCAGTAATTTAAAATGCTGCAGTCTGCTTAGGAAGACTTCCTGCTGCCTAACCTTCTTTCAATTCTAGTGATGTATATCAGCCTTAGAACAGAAGATTGTACACTTCTTAACTCATTGCTTATGTTTAGCTTAATAAAACTATCTTAAACTACTGCAGTGTAATACATTTGGTTCCTTTTCAAGTACAGAATTCCAATTGCTGCAAAACTAATGACTAGAGGATCAGAAATCACTTCACTTAATTTACAAATTAAAAACCCTAAGGGCCATTGCACATACAGTTTTGTGGACCATATATCATTTCAGTATTCTCTGTAAACTATCCTCATTCTTTTTGTTGTCTAGATTTTTTTTCTGAACGTATTTGCACATCAGTTGGTGTTGGTTCTGAAACTCATGGATATAATTTTTAATGCCATCACACATTCACTTTTTTTAGGTCCTTAAAGTATAACTGACCTTCTGCTTTCTAGTCTAAGTTTTACATTTTTCTTTTTTGGAGCATCTGGTGTATAGTCCTCAAGTATTTTATTTATGTTTTCTTGTTCATTCAGGGCTAATTTCCCCCCATGGATATCCTGCTCAGTGTATGTGAAGGACTAGCAGGAGAAAGGCCTTCCAATATTTGTTTCCCCATAGATACGTAAGGACAGCCATATGGTCTCAGGGGCATGAATGTAGACATATAGACTTTGCATAGACATTCAGTTTCTCCTGAGATAGGATCATGGAATAATAGAAAATTAGAGCTGGCAGGGACCTTGGGGGGTCATCTAGTCCAACCCCCTGCTCAAAGCAGGACCATTTCCAACTAGATAATCCCAGCTAAGGTTTTGTCTACCTGGGTCTTAAAAACCTCCAAGGATGGAAATTCCACAACCTCTCTGGGGAGCCTGTTTCAGTGCTTTACTATCTTTCTAGTAAGAAAATTTTCATAATATCTAACCTAAACTTTCCTTAGTGAAACTTGATACCATTGCTCCTTGTTCTGTCATCTGCCACCACTGAGAACAGTCTAGCTCTTGGAACCACCCTTTAGGTAGCACAAGGCTGTTATTGAATCCCTGCAGCTCAGTCTTCTCTTCCTTGGAGAAATCACAAGTATATAGATGTTTAAGTTAGTAAAAATGGCTGCTCCAGGAGAAAAATAACCTGGGAACAACCAAGGTTAAACCAATTCTAGGAGAGTTTCTCCTGGTAGTTCAAAAATCTGTACATGTTGATAGATAATCACAAAGCTTCTTGAACCCCCCCCCAGTTAAAGCACCTGCACATCATGTGTATTCAGTGGCCCACTCTTCAAAATGGTAGTGGGGGTGCTTTGACTAAAGCTTGTTCCGCTGCTGTTTTGAAGCACAGGGACACTGACCATACATAATGCGGAAGCTGTGTGGAGCATGCCAATTAACACGCTTCAGCAGACTCGATTAATCAATGCGCTCTTTTGTGCTAATTAGCATGTATTGGAGCAGATGTCCAGCATATGTATGGCGCTACGTTGCCATGTGTATAGGTGCCCTAAGTGCCCCCCAAAGTGGATTGCAACAGAGATTAGGCAAGAGTTAATTTTGAGTGCATCAGGATCAATGTCAAGATTGTACATGGGTAACAGCTTTCAAAACAGCTGATTTAGGTGTGAAGGGATCTAGCTCTTCATGGCCAAATGAAAGGATATAATGAGTCTAAGTGCTTAGACCGCTTAGCACCTCTTGGAGTGGAGCTAAATTTGGATCACTTTCTGTGATTTAGGTGCTTTGACTCCAGTGGGATTTGGATAAAATCCCATTGTCTTGCCAAAGTCAGTCATTGGCAGTCGAAGTTAATTTTCATAAACTCTTACTGCTGACAGCGTGTAGCTCCTCATAACTACCAGTTCCTTTTCTGTGGGTCAGACTCAGCCTGAGCCTCTCAAACTGTTAATCAGGAAACTTTCAGTAACTATCCAATATGCATTAGGCAATAGTGGGCACCCCTACATGTGCCCCTATGGTGCCGTTGTTACTGTGCCATCGTTTACTACTTCGTTTTGGAAGTAGTAAATGACGGTGCACTGTGCTGGTGGTGCATGGTTATTTTTAGCTGCTACGTTGCTGTAGCAATGCACTACAGCAAAGGAGTGTAATACTATAGAGACGTAGCTATGGCATCATGCTTTGTGCCTGCCGATGCTACATTGCCATAGCATATTGCTATGGTGGCATAACATCTCATGTAGATGCACCCACATAGATAGGTTTCTGTCTGAGCTCAGTAGGAGTTTACCTGAAAAAAAAACTTGAGTAAATACTGAAGGCTATTGTCTGCCACGCTGACTCGTGGTATGATGTTTCCCATGACTAGGCTATCCTAGAATGATTCTCACGAAGCCTGAGTGGCACAATCTGGCTCCAAATAAAGAATTCTAGACTTGTCCCTCTATTTATACTCTTCCATTGGCGGTCCCTTCAGTTTTTTCTTTTTCTTATGTTGATTAACAATTACAATTGTTTGCTTACTACAATCTTTCCTAAAGATGACTAATATACTAAAAAAAGAACTTATCACTTAGCTCTTTTTAAATATAAGGAGGAGATAAGGAGTATTAGAAATTCCTAATTATTGTGGGTTTTTTTAAAATATATTTTTAGTTCTTTCTTCATATTATATTAACATCCAAAAATCAATATGTATATAGTATTTTCCAAAACATGGAACAAGCAATCAAATAGACTAAGCATGAAAAAGTAGGATATAAAATGAGGAATTAGTTAATGGTTCAGTTTAATTTGTACTCTGCAGCTGCTATTAAAAATACAAGCGAAAATTTTAACCATTAGTATGTAAAGAAATATTTACAGTATGTCGGTAGATTGAAAGTTATCCTCCTAGAAAATATTATGGTTCTTTACTTTCTCTAGAATCTTAAAGACAATTCAAGTAGGTGATTCAATGGCAAATGTTAATATGCAAGATCAAATCAGCTGTCAGATTCCAATACTCTTCCAAGTTCAAGTGTTGAGCTGTGCAGCTCATCTGGCTAGTGTGAGTAAGGCATGCCAACATCTGTTGCCAACACCACACAGAAGAATAATATGCCCAATGTCATGTCTTGTTACATTTGGTTTCTCAGCCTAATATTCAGACACCCACTGACAGGTAAGTTGACAGGCTCTTGGCACAGTCCAGGGTGATTTAGACACACACCTCTGGATCCATAGTGAAAGGCCTTAACTATACTGTCACTACATCTTGCTCAAGGTAAACTGTAGCTTATTGGGAGAGATTTTGTAAGGAAAAAGTGGAGTTAGAAGGCCACTTTTTTCTCTTTGACTTTTTTTTTTCTTTCAATGAGGTTCGGGTGTGTAAGTCCCAATCTGTTCATTTAGAGCATCTTGTCCTGTAGCCTGAAGCTTGATAGATCTGGGTCAGAGGAAGTAATTCCAAAGGTGGAATGAAAGCTCTGTTATCCATGTGAAGTGGTTGCACCTTTTCTAGGTTCTGACAGCAAATACTCCCCTTGTCTTAACTGCTATGGTGGTGCCACCCTTGAGGGGGATCCAGCAGGGGGATTTGTCCAACTTTTAACTGTATCCTAAGCAATCCCAGGTTATAGATTTCATAATCCGCAATCTGAATTGCTATCTGAAGCTAACAAAGAGTCAGTGCTAATACTTGAGCAGATGCATTTTGTGTGTTCACACTGGGCTTGATTACTCAGGAAGTGAGCCGCTATGTTCTATGCTCTTGTTGGATTCCAGCTGGAGTTCAGAAGGTTATCCCTAAGTGGAGAACACTGTACTAATAAAATTTGGAAATAGTGGGGTGGCTTTAAAGTCTGTATTAGAAAAGAATAACCTGCCAGACCATAGATGGAGAAAGGCGTTGAGAAGTCATTACTGCTTTCTGGGGCTCTTCTGGAAATGAGGAGTCCTTATTTCTTTAGGACTCCTATTGTGAGATGCATCCTTGAAACTTTGTGGAATGATAACATAATGATTTAATCATTTAGTGAAATAAAACTTTCACTTTTTTATTAGGAGAAAGTGTCAGAGCATTTCAAAATACTGGAAAAAATAGCGGGAAAAGCCATGATATTTTCTGTAGATCACATGTTCAGTTTTCTTTTGTTAATAGAAGTGTCTGAGGTCTGACTACTAATTACTTTGAATGTTATAATTAGCATTTTTAAAACAGTTTTCTTTTAATAGTGGTGTTTGACCTGCCTGTAAGACCAGTTCAAGAATTCCCAACAAATCAATTGGAAATCCTGTTTTGAGAAAGATGATGGTCAACAAACAGTTCCCAAACATGTTTGCCATTAACTCCTTTGCATAATCAGTTGAGATATTCACTTAGATAACAGCACCATCTATTGAGGATTCACAATAATATGTAGTCAACTCAAATACACAGTTTGCCAACTTTTTTTGCATGGATTGCAAACGTAAGTACACTCTAAGGTTATAATTATTATACCTTTGTTAGAAGACACTTCTACTTTTATTAACAATGGTTAAATCATTAAATTAAGTTTCTTGTATGCCTCGTGGGAAATTCCTTTTTTGCATCACAATAATACTAACTGAGCAATTTAAATCTCTTTAGGCTATTGAGATGCATTCCCAGCCAACAGCGCTATCTTTGTTATATCTTTAAACTTTGAGAGATTTACTGTTTTACTGTAGACATTAAGATTGGCTCAAGTTTTATGGTTGGGAATTTTAGAAGAATTCAGTATCAACCTTACTCTACACTCATTGCACTACATGAGATTTATAATCAACTTTAATGGCAGCAAACTTACACAAATGTAAAGTACTTTTGAAAATTCCACCCCATCCTGTCATGAGAAGGTAATAGAATAACCTTCATGGGAGGAAAGATTATGTTGCAGTTAAAGTGCGGGTCTAATATGTGTGTTCAATATCTGGCTCTCCCAGAGAGATTTCTGAACCTCTTACAAGCCCTCTCACCTTCAGATCTATAAATCAAGGATAGTGGTCCTTTTTTCCCCCTCATACCTCTTGCTCTCCTAGAATGCAAAATCATCAGGACAGAGACTGTCTTCCAATCTGATCTTGGCTGGGTGCTTTTGGCATTATCATAATTGTGTTTATAAATGAGGCAGTAGCATTTCTAGTGTTTTGCTTCTTGGAGATGTGATGTTTCTTTACATTTCAGAGACTTTTGGGTAGATGTTGTTGAAAAGCCATATTTCATGTAAGCAGTTGCTACTTGTGATGGATACCTATATGGACTTGCCAAAAACATGATTGCTTGTTTTTTTGTTTTTTGTGGGGGTCCTTTTTCTAATTTTCTACACTAAATTTAAATTTCTAGCTGATCTCCAGCATGCATCACCTACTATCTCAAGTTTTTATTTATCTCCTGGTTTCAGTCTCAGGAGCCAAGTCACTTCTGTAAGCAAGATGCTGGGGAGAAGCTTCTTGCTAGTCTGCCATTAAACTTAACAAAGGGCTTGTGCAATTCCTTTGCATTTTGTTGAGTTCACCCTTTGCTGGATATGGCTAATCTATCCTGCTGAGTGGTTTATCTCTAGGACTCAGAAAAATGCTGAAGAGTACCTTGGGGACTTTCAAATAGAGGAAATAATTTAAACAGCAGATGTTTTAATTTCTCTAGTGGAGTTACTAGGGCTGTGCAAAGCTTCAGGTGCTGATTCAATTTGGAGGAGATTTCGCTCGATTTGGTGGCTGAATCTCCGAATCTGAATTGAATCAGGGGACCAATTAAAAGGTCTGAATCGATTTGAAGCTCTCTGAATCAATTCGGAAAAGATTGGGAGAGCTTTGGCAATTTGGGAAGTCCCCACTCACTGCAGCAGGGAGCTGGACCCAGACTTCATATCGGTAATAGGGAAAGGGGAGCAGGAGGAGGGGAGAGGGACTGTGGGGGGACCCCTGCCAGGCCCTATCCCCTGCCTGCTCCCCCGGTTCCCCTGAGCACCCCCTGACCCCCTTCCACTCTCCCAGCCACCTCTTGGCTGCCCCACCCGCCCCAGCTCCCGGGGCAGGCAGGGCAGCCACTGAGAGCAGGTGGGGATGGGGCCTGTGTCAACTGGAGATTTGGCTGATTCGGCAGTAGCCAAACCTCTGTATCAGATCTGGCCAAATTGATTTGGGACAATGATTTGTATCATTGAATTGAATCACTGTTCCCTGAATCGGCCGAACCTGAATCCAAAGTGGCTACTTGCCACTTTGCACAGGCCTAGCGGTTACCCCAACCATTTAAGATAAATATCTCTTGCCCCTCCCCTCCACAACATCTCCCGATACATAAGTGCAGTTCTGTGCTATACTACTAATATATGCAGTTTAATTTAGAGGAATTTGCAGGAAATTTATTTCAGATGCAAGAGTGTGCAAGTTGCCACCACCTCCTTGTGTTTTCATTCTGAAGAAAGGATTTTTGTTTGATTGTGAAAAAAACCCTATATCCCAGAAATGCATATGATTGATGAGAATCAGGGATGAGTGGCAGATATTGTACTTATTGGCTATCTCCCTCACATGGGTTAAGGGGGACTCTTTTGTCAGAGTTTCTTGTAAAAATATTGGCAGATCATTGTGGCAGTTTTATCATTCTTTGGGGACATTCAGTTCTATCAAAAAATGAAAAAAACCCACCTAAAGCAGTCTTCCAGATGATTCAGAACAGAACCTACAACGTTGATTAAAAAACAACACTTAACGAAAAATCTGACAACAGGAATTTAGAGATACAGCAATATGCCATTTTCTACATATTTCTCATCCCTGTTTGTCAGTAGGTTCTCTCCCATATTTTTTATTTGTTCCTACTGAAGTGCTCCATTATTTTAACAAGCTTGTAAATATGAAGACTCATCCTCAATACACACTATGCATCTTGTCATCTTGTGCAGGGGAGTTGCAGAAATGTGTTTAGTCATATTTTCTTATGACAACAGTGAAGGAATTGTGTGGTTGTGTGTCTCTGTTGGCTCCCTTCCTTTTGTGAATGGCAATATAAGCTATGTTGACACAATTCTGTTTTCACACAGCAACTGTATTTTTGATTTGTCATGAATATTAATATGTAGTATCATAAATGGTTGGCATCACTGTGGGCATTCATTGAACTTGCTGTGCTATCATAGTCTTACATCATAACAGCATTGTGAAGGCACGGCTACTGATTCTACTTGCACTTCTACTTTTGATACCAAAGTTTTGTAACATCTCTTAGGATGGAGCACTTAAGATAATAAAACTATTTTGCCAAATTCTGCCCTTGATATTTCCAAAAAAGCTTAAGGCCCTAAATCCAGAAAGCATCTTGATTCAGAATAGCACTTAATCACATGCTCATGCCCTATTCAGAAAACATTGAAGATAAACATATGT
The DNA here is from genome assembly GCF_001723895.1 of Crocodylus porosus. Taxonomy (NCBI): domain Eukaryota; kingdom Metazoa; phylum Chordata; order Crocodylia; family Crocodylidae; genus Crocodylus; species Crocodylus porosus. Next base: position 183,560,604 of record NW_017728906.1, on the reverse strand, counting down.
TTAAGTGTTGTTTTCAACAGGGCAGACTAAAGTTTATGTTTCACTCTTCTGCTTAATCAGGCTGTAAATCAGTGGAGTTACCTTGATGTAATGAAAATCAGAATTTGGTTCAGAATGTCATGCTGTAATGACATCAATGCAGCATTATAGATTTCATAGATTTCATAGACAT
>NW_017728906.1:183552437-183559236 GCF_001723895.1 Crocodylus porosus | reverse complement strand
CCCCTCACCCAGATTTCCCTGTCCCATAGCAGGCATGGGCATCCCGTGTTATTTATTATGTTAAAATAATTTGTATTCTTGTAATCCTATGGTTGTGGACACACAACAATTAAATCATTCCAGATGGAAACCAGTTCACAACTGTCACTGTTCAGAGGTGTCCATGCTCATATAGCCAAAGCTTCCAAGTAGAACAGTCACCTTTAGGCACGGCACTACTGTCAAACTGCCACCATGTGGTAGGCATGAGTACCCAGCCCTGTATGTCTTGCTGTGGCACCCAGTATTTTCCTAGCAGGACAGGGAGACCTTGACTGGCAGATCGGAGGAGGGAAGAGGAGGGGTAGCCTACTGCCTGGACCTCTGCTTTTGAATTCCCAGGGGGCTGCATATTCCAGGCTTTGCCTAAGCTCTCTGCCTCAGGCTGTAGTTTTAAAAAGACTTTCACTAGAAAGCCACTTCATTTCAATTCCTACAGCATGAGGTTGGTGGGTGGTAGGTGATCCTTTAGTGGCAAACACTTGTCAATTGCTGAGTGAGGGAAAACTAAGTCACTGCACAATGGACCCTTTACACTACAGAATGATTGTCAATTCATAGGTTCATAGATGTGAGGGGCTGGAAGGGACATTACAAGATCATTGGATCTGTACTTGGGCAGGAAAGACTGCTGGGGTTAGAAGACTTGAGTAAGGTGGGTGTCAAGACGCTTTCTGAAGATCACCAAGGTGGGTGTCTGTACCACTTCTGGTACATGCTTGGTCAATGTGAATTGTTCCATTAATTGGTCCTTTTGCAGAAGCAGGGGTACCCTCCCACCCACCTGAGCAGTACAAGAGTAGCCAGTTGCCATGGGAGGGTTTGGATGGGATGGGGGAGTGAAGAATGGTGCAGTGTGAGATACCTGGGGGACTGAGCAGACACTAGTCACAGAAAGTTTATGTAAACATCCAAAGAAGAACCTTTAAATCACTTGGGAGATACCTTCTTCCTTCACATCACTGTGTTTATATTTGGAAAATTTTCACTAATATTTAATCTAAAGACCTACAAAGGATGGAGAATTGGATCCACCACCAAGGAGGAATACTCTGCACTGGTCTGGACCTGCAGAGAGCGAACCAGGAAAGCCAAGGCTGTGACTGAACTCCAACTAGCTACAAGTATCAAGGACAATAGAAGGTCCTTTTTTAGATATGTGGGGAGCCAAAGGAAAAGCAAGGGTAACATTGGACCCCTGCTAAACCGGTTAGATGGGACAACTGACAACTGAAGCCTAGGAAAAGGCCAACTTGCTACATGGGTACTTTATGTCAGTTTTTCACCAGTCCCATGGGACACCCCTACCCATTATGGGCGAGGTAGGCCCGGGTGAGGGAGATTCCTTACCCTCCATCAATGTTGACCTCATGAAGGAACACCTGGAGAGGCTAGATACCTTCAAGTCAGCTGACCCTGACAGTTTACACCCGGGGGTACTCAAGGAGCTGGCAAGCATCATAGCTCAGCCCCTGGCATGGATCTTCAAGAACTCCTGGCACTCTGGTGAAGTGCCCAAAGATTGGAAGAAGGCCAATGTGGTGCCTATCTTCAAGAAAGGGAGGAAAGTGGATTTGGCAAACTATAGGCCCATCAGCCTGACTTCTATCCTGGGGAAGGTCTTGGAAAAGATTATCAAAGGGGCCATTCTTAACAGATTGGCTGATGGCAACATCCTGACGGATAGCAATCACAGGATTGTTGTGGGTAGGTCTTGTTTGACAAATCTTATTTCCTTTTACAACCACGTGACCTATCACTTGGACAAGGGGGAAGAGATTGATGTCATATATCTTGACTTTAAAAAAGTCTTCTATCTGGTATACCATGATCACCACTTGGCAAAACTGGCTAATTGCAGCCTTGGCCTCACAACAATCTTACGGCTGGGGAATTGGCTTTGTGGTAGGACCCAGAGGGTGGTGGTTGATGGAATTCAATCATCGTGGTGTGCTGTGACCAGTGTAGTCCCTCAAGGCTCAGTCCTTGGGCCTATACTATTCAACATTTTCATTAATGATGTGGACATTGGAGTCAAAAGCGGATTGGCCAAATTCGCAGATGACACCAAACTCTGGGGTAAAGTATCAACCCCTGAGGAAAGGAGAGTGATCCAGGCTGACCTTGACAGTCTCAGCAAATGGGTGGATGAGAACCTAATGGTGTTTAACACCAAAAAATGCAAGGTTCTCCACCTTTGGAAGAAAAACCTGCAGTATGCTTATAGGCTCAGCAGTGCTATGTTGGCTAGCACTACAGATGAAAGGGACTTGGGGGTCATGATTAAGCACAAGATGTACATGAGCCTTCAATGTGATGTTGCTGTTAGTAAAGCAAGCAAAATGCTGGCTTGCATCCATTGATGCTTCCCAAGCAAATACCAGGACGTCATTCTCCTGTTGTACTTGGCCTTCATGAGGCTGCAGCTGGAGTACTGCGTCAAGTTTTGGGGTCCACAATTCAAAAAGGATGTGAAGAAGCTTGAGAGAGTGCAGAGGAGAGCCACGTGCATGATCAGAAGTCAGGAAAACAGATCTTTTGATGAAAGGCTGAGAGCTATGGGACTCTTCAGCCTGGGAAAGTGCAGGCTCAGAGGTGATCTGGTAGCCACCTATAAGTTTATTGGGGTGCTCACCAGAGCGCCCCAAGGGATGACAGGGTCAAATGGTTACAAACTCCTCCATGACCGTTTCAGACTGGACATAAGGAAGAACTTCTTTACTGTTCTAGCCCCCAAGGTTTGAAATAGACTGCTGCTGGTACATGGTTCAAGCACCTACATTGAACGCCTTGAAGAGCCATTCGGATGTTTATCTTACTGGGATCTTACGATCCTTGCTGACTTCCTGCCCCTGGGGCAGGGGGCTGGACTCAATCTTCCGAGGTCCGTTCCAGCCCTAATGTCTATGAATCTATAAATCTTCTTTGCTAAACATTTAGATTGACTACTTTTTATCCTTTCCCTAGTGGACAGGAAGAACAGCTGACCATCATCCTCTATAACAACTTTTTTCATACTTGAGAATGGTTGCAGTGTTTCCCTTTTGCCTCCCTTTTTATAGACCTGTGGTTTTCAAATGTTTTGGCCATGTACCTTTTTACTTGCAAAATACTGCTGCTTGTTTCACTATACGCAGCATGTCTCTGCATATCTATTCTTTGGGGAGAGTGCTGATGCCAATGCCAGTGTGTGCCAACGCCATTACTGTGCATTTGCAAATCAGTAGCTCCACTGTCATTATTAAAATATAGGCATGTACCCCCGGCAAAGAATCACCTGAGGTTGAAAACCAGTTTTCTAGACCAGTGGTGCTCAACCTTTTGGCCCTATTGGCCAGATGAATAATGCGCAGTCTATGGGTCGGATTGGGTCTTGGGGGCCCAGCTCTACACATTACCTTCTCTGTGTGCTGGGATTGTATCCCAGGAGCTTGGCACCACCCTTTTCTGCCTCCCTGTGCATCAGGATTGGGTCCTGTGGTCTGTCCTGGTCCTACCCCACTGAGATGGGGACTGACATCCTTGTATGCTGGAACTGGGTGCCAGATCCAACGTGCAGGGCCCAGGGCTCCCCAGGGGTCTGGAGATTTGCAGCAGGTGAGCAATACCAGTGCTTCCCAGAGACAAATTTCCAGAGCTGTGGAAAGCCCTGATGGCTAAATAATATGGCTTTATGGGCTGAATCTGACCAACAGGCTGGAGATTTAGCACCCATGTTCCAGACTAAAGAAACACAATTTCTTCACCTTCATAGATCCTGTTTTCCAAACATCTAATTTTTGTTGTTGTCCTTTGTTCTGTCTCCAATTTGTCTTCATCTCTCTTAATTTGTGGTTTCCAGACTGGGTACAACTGTTTTCTGACTAGCATCAAGCAAATGGAAGAATTACATGGGACTAGCAGGGCACTGTAGGTGCCTGCCACTTTAAGGGCCTCAAGCTGGGAGCCAGCAGGTGCCTGATGAGGGCAGCCATTTTGGATCTAGGGCTGCCCATATAAACAGGGCAGTTCTGCTGCTGGAGGGCCAGGCAACAATGTTGTCTGGCTACAGGGCTGCTGGTACCATCTGGAGGTAAGGGAGGAGCTGTAGAGGATGGTCAGGAGGCTCCAGGTTCTGGGCATGACCTAAAACTGCACCGTGCTGAAAGTGGGTGGCCTGGTGGGGCTCTTAGTGGTACAGGAGCCCCCAGGAAATGCCAGGCCAGTTATCACCCTGGTGAAAGGTAGGTAGGGGTGCCTTAACCCTAGTCCTTACCTTTGGGTGGGTTTGCATACCATTGGAGGTAGTTGGGGCCAGGCATGGCTGTGGCCACCTGAGCCCTGTGGGGTGCAAGACCCCAAGAGGGAAACCTGGAGATAGTCATGGCTACTGCCACCTGACCCCACCAGGGAGCAAACCTCATGGCCCCTATTAAGGGGGGTGGTCTGGAACCCTGAGTGAGGGGGTGGAAATTAGGATTCCAGTGAGGGGGCAGCCCCAGTGAAGGAGGCCAAGATCTGTAGCCCCAAACAAGGGATGGTGTGGTAGCCCCAAGTGAAGGGTGGATTTGTAGAGCCCCAGTGATGGGTAGCACCAAGTAAGGGGCAGAGATTTGGAGCCCCAAGTGAGGGGGGTGATGTGGAGCCCAAGCAAGGGGAGTATGCCCAGGTAAGTCTTTGGACGCCTGAGGCTGAGGTTTGGGCCAGAGGTCAAATGAAGGGAGATCAGCCCCCCAAGTGAGAAAGGTGAGTCCTGACCCTGGTAAGTCCTCCACTGCTGCGAGGCTGAGTGGGGGTCAAATGTAAGATCTGAAGTAGCACCATGGCCTGCTGTCCCGGGGGGGGGGGAGAGAGAGAATACCCTTTGAGACCCTGGGGCACCAGTTGTGGTGTGAGGTACCCCAGCTCTCCACATCTAGGAAGGTGGACCCGGAGAGAATGTAGGGCTAGTGAGGCTGGGAGTAGAGTGCCCCTTTGACTGGTCCATGCTGGGGCCAGGACCAAGAAGGTCAAAAGGGCCAGGCGCCCACTGCAAGGGGCACAACCCATTGTTGTTGTGGGCCTGGGACCCCGCCTGGCCTTGGAGGTGAGGCCAGGGCTTGTGTATGGCTGAAGGTCCCGAGTGGGGACCACGCCCGAGAGGGGAGCCAGCCACAAGGAGCTTGGCAGCCCAAATGAAGGCAGTGTATGCTGCCTGAGTGGAGGGATCAAAGGAGGGGCCTGGCAGGAGGATTCTGGAGCCTAGTGTGGGGCTGGTATGACTATTAACATCTGAATGCCATCTGCGAGGCTTGGGCTGCGGTGTAGGGGAGGAACGGAGCCACAGATAGCACTCCCTGGCATTGGGGCAAGAAATGGGCAGCCTCCTGCCTTATTTAACAACTTATTAATTTTCCAACAAGTCTTGGTGGGTGAGACAGGTGGGTGGCGTGCCTGGAGGCAGGGGGGAGGCTAGTGACAGCTGGCCTACCTCGCCACAGAGATAAACCTACCTTGCCACAGAGACAAATCTGCTAAGACATCCTAGAATGACACCTGCATTGTTTTGCATCAGCATCACACTATTGACTCATCTTATGTGTATGCTCCACCATAACTCTTTTAACGAATTTATTAAGAAATCTTGCTATAAGATGTATAGTTTCACATGCCACTTTCAGAAGTCCTGGATGGACATTGTTTCCATTTCAGTGTAGTCATTTCTATTTTCAAGTCTTCATTCCACTTGCCATTCTGTCTTTATTGCCAACAGGATTCTTACTGAAAATGGAGGCAAAGTTTTCATTTAGTTTCTGAGCTACACCTTGATTATATATAAAGCCCACCATTTCTTTCCCGCTTCTCTCTTATTTATGTACCAAGAAAATCTTAGGATATTTGTTTTAATTTCTTTTGCATAGACATGCTGAGTTTCTGGCCCAAGTCGGTTGTACATATACCTATAAATACTGATTGCTATATTATTTCTTTCACAGATATTCATTTAGGATGTCTGCATTATCCTGCTAAAATTGATTTGGTACATAAAAGTGTGTTTGCTTAATGGATCTACTCATTTCAAAGCAACAACATATATTACATTTTCTGTACTCCCTGGTATATCTGAAGTTTAATTCTTTAACCAGATTATTTCAGCATATATACATTCAGAAGACTTTGAGAAAATTGCATTCTTTATGTAGTGTTTAGCTAAGTGTGATCTCCTGTATAATTTCATTGGATCAGGTTTAAATGCAGATAAAGGTTTTCAGCTCACGCATAAAATGCACGTAGAATAAGAAATTGTGAGTTTTTACTTGTAATCTTGCAGCTCAGACTGTGGGTGAAGGATTATCAACTTCTTCCACAAATATTGGACTTCCTAAAATTTTCAGTTATAAATTAATTACTTCAGTGCAGTAAGCAAGGAGGAAACAGTCCTGGTATTGTACCTTTAGACTGTGTTTTAAATTTTAAGTTTCCAAATCTAGTATTTTGTTACTAACATTAGCTTTTTGTGGAATCTATAAGAATATCTCTGAAAGTGATAATTTCTGGAAATCTATGCGGTCCTGACCACAACAGTTTCAATACAGATACAAAAGAAGAAAAGAAAGCTAATAGGATTAGTCTTGTTTAAAATGTTTTTATTGGTTATTATTTGCATTGGTTCTAAACGGGATGAAATCTTATTCCTGGATCCCAAACTAGGACATCTAGTATGGTTTCATAGATTTCATAGATTTCATAGACATCAGGGCTGGAAGGGACCTCGGGAGATCATCGAGTCCAGCCCCCTGCC
>NW_017728906.1:183550425-183552426 GCF_001723895.1 Crocodylus porosus | reverse complement strand
CGCTTTGCCTCTCGTTGGCCCATAGACTTCTTGAGTCAGGTAGAGGTCATCCACGCACGAGAGAAAGCTTTGCGACTGCTCGGTGATGTTAAAACCTTTGATTCCCTATCTTACTCCATTAAAAGTTACACAACAGCCATACCAGCTGATGTGACTGACAGCTTACAAGAAAATGCTTTATTTTTCTGTGGATAATTTCATTGTTTTTCTTTTGGTAGAAATGGAATACGGACAATTTTGAAGTAAAGCCCCAAAGTATTGTTCTTTTATAATCCCTATTGTATTACCTCATGCTCCTGTTTTCCTCTGTAAGGTGCCCTGGATATATTACTGGTCCCATGATGCACAGTATTTTCCCCTTTTTAAATGCATTAGGGGAGTGCCTGGTAGTGAGACATCATGCAAGATATAATTTAGGTGTTCAACTATAAACATAGATGTAAACACACATGTGTACAATATAGAATTGTAAATTTATATATATCATAAATTATAGTATAAAATTATATATTTCAAATCTATGTTGTATAACAATACATATATAATATGTTGGATGGATACACATACACATAGTACTGTGCATATGTGTGATTAAGTTTGTATGCAAATGTGTGTGTGTGCATGTATACATATACAGTTGCATATACATATATGGGGGTAATGTGTATGGGTGTTTTGTATTTGTATACAAATTCCATCAAAATGCTGACACTTTTTGGGGGACAATTATTGTTTAATTAAAAAGAACTCTATCCGTATTTTCTGTTGAGAAGCAGATTGGATAGAAACTTTCGTCCACCTGTATGGCTATTTGCAGGTTTTTTTCCTCCACAGGCTCATATTCTAGATGAGGACTTTTGATTGAAGAAACAGAACTATGCTGCTAATTGGGTTTTAATACCACCATAGGCTGCGCCTTTTCCTGTACACACATGGATTATTTGATTTGGGATCAAAGTTTTGGGGGTTCAGAGTGATATATCAGCAGTGGTATAAATTGTGCTAGTGTATGATATTCTACTGGCTAATTAATTGATATTGATTATTATATGCTCCTATTAAGATAGTGGACAAGCTACTGTTGAATGTTAAGCTTGTGTCTGTGAATATGCAGATACTGCCATAGGGAAATGCAATTCTAGGAATGAGAAAAGCTGCCTTAGAGTATTTCTGTACCAGGATTAGTCTTGTTGAAGAAACGAAACAAGTCCTTCCCCTGTCAGTGTATAAGCAATTCCTTTGTATGACATTTGAGAAGGGAAGGTCAGAGCAGAAGGAGGTTCAGAAGGCCCCATATTTCATGACAGAGTTTTTCAGTAAATAGTGAGAACTTCTATTAATGTAGTCAACATAAATCGTTTTGGGATGTGAAACTACTGAAGGCTATTTATTGACCAGCTGACAGTGAAAACAGTAGGATACATTAATGGGTGGAGAAGGGGAGAAAAAAAACAATCTTACTGGTGAAAAAATAAGAATCCTTTCTGTACCATGATAATGCCAAAGTGGACTTGAGACATTAATTTAAAAAATCAGTTTACCTTTGGTAATCATGTTGCCCAGGGGCAACAATAGCTGTTGGGCACAGGAGTTAGGGATAAAGCCTCTGAATCTGAACTTCCAAAGCTTAAATGCTAGATGGTTCACTTAATTTGATGAAAGACATTACTCAATGTCCCACCCATGGATGCTGCAGGACAACAAGCCATTTGTTCCCTTGGGCCTTGAAGGGCCTGGTCCTGTGTGCCCCAGGGATCCCAGTGCAGGACTGGGCCTCTCAAGCCCTGGAAGAACCTGTTGGTAGGTGCACCTTTGAACATGGGAAAGCTAGGCAGGTTTCCCAGGATTTCAAGGATCTGACCCTGTGTGGATACACAGAATCAGGCCCCTCAAGTTTCCAAGAGCACCTGCCCAGGGCAGCTGGTGAACACAGGCAGCTTAGGGCTGCTGCACTCTTCCCCCATTAAATAAAGCAGATGTCTGCTGCTAAGTAGCAACACA
>NW_017728906.1:183547138-183550185 GCF_001723895.1 Crocodylus porosus | reverse complement strand
CCCTGTCAAGTATAAGAGAGCAGTTGGGAAAGAGGTTGCATCTCTTATGCCTCCTCATTCCCCAGTGCAGGGCTATGACTAAAATAGTACACTTTTATGGTATCCCCTATGCATTTCTAGTAGAACTGTCTAGTCTCTAGTTTCATTAGCCTGAGAGTTTCCCTGGTTCTCTAAGTGTACCATTCTGTGCAATTCCTGTTCTTTTCGGAAAGCTTTGGGCCTTGTTACACAGTAATTTTAGGTGGCTTCTGGAGCTCTTAACCCTTGGATTGGCTGCATGTTAACACCTTGCACATGGCTTAAAGTGCTCACTGTTTGGCTTAAAGTTACACCACTCCAGGGGAGGAATCTCTCTAATCTGCCTAATTTTGCTTCTTATCTATTAAGGTGTAGCCATTTCCCACAGCTATTCCACCCAAGCTGAAGTCCTCCAGAAGCCCGTGTCTGCAGGCTGGGACAACATGGAGGGTGGTGGGGATTCTGGAGGGAAAAATGATTTTTATTAGGGACCTATGATTTGGGATGTTTGCATTTTTAGATATTCTGATGATAATTCTTTATAGATTTCTTAAAGGTTTCTGAAAAATGGGAGTTCCAATGGTAAAATTTCCCATTAAAGTGTGTCAAGTGTTGACATCTAAATTTAGGTGACTTGCTTGAGTTTTTACAAGAAATGTGTGGTAGATCTACAAATTTAGTTTAGTGCCATATGCACGACCCATCTTTTCTTACTACTATAGCTTTCTTTTGTTTTGGAAAAGAATTAGTGGCATTGACTGGTATAAATTAAAATAATGCCATGTGCAGAAGATCAGGTATTCTGCAAAAAATAATTTGAAGCATCAATTTTATTTAATTATATTGTAGTAACATGACTCCAATATTTATAAACATCATTATTGTTTGTGTAGATGACAGTTCAATGAGAGGAATGATGGTCCAGTTGTTAGTGCAGTAGTCGAGAACAAGGGGGACCTGGAGTCAAATCTCTGTTTTGCCTCAGATTTTCTGGGTTACATTCAGAAAGTTGCTTAATCTCTCTGTGCCTTAACTCTCCATAGGGTTTTCTTTTTGAATGGGAATGAACCTTCTTTCCAAGCTCTAACTGATGTGGTGAGGATAAAACTGTTTAAGATTGGTATGCTCAGAGAGCACGGGAAACAAAGGGGAGCATGGGAAGATGGTAAATGCGTACCTTGAATAGATAGATTATTGGTTAAGTTTTAAGTTAGATAAAGCTGTTAAGTGGCCACAGGCTAGGACCTGTGAAAAAGATAGGAATCTTGGTTCCTGTATGTCTTTAGCCACAACCTTAACAGTTTCAGCTTGAATAACTGCCATTATGTTTGCAAAGTCTTGTCACTTTAGAAGTGCTGCCTGTTGCAAGGAAAATTAAATTTGGTCATATCAAGTTGACTGAACTCCCAGAACCCTTTTCGAGATGGTTCAGAATTGGTAATGATTGTGGCCTGAAGCTAAGCCCAGTAAAATGCTGACTGCACACTTAGTACAGAACAATAGGACTATACTGTGGTGACCATTGGGACTAATTAAATGTAAGAACAGGAAACAGAGAAAAATTGTAAGGATATGCTATCGTCTAACTTAGAATCTATCAGTTAAAATATTATATGCTTTTAAAATATTAAAATGCTTAGCTAGCATTAATGATGGTGATGTCACTAAAGGGTTAACTAGCCTAAACAAGTGAAGTCAGTGTTCGCTGTTCACTGTTTGCTGTATGAGTTTCTGTGGGAGAGGTCCGCATGGATTTCTAAGGAAAGATCAAGTCTTTGGGTGGGAGAGGCGCAACCCAGAAAACTTTCCCAGGGCAGCCAGCTGTGGGAAGCAAGTCCTGCATAATAGCTCTAGACAGACTGTGAAGCAGTGAAGAGTCACATTAATGCGCTCAGTCTTTGGTAACTGTCTGCTTATATTCTGGCGGTCCCAGTAAAGGTGACTACTTGTGTTCTGGCAGTCCCAGCTGATGAATTGCTTTGTGCATAGTAGATGTTTTGTAGTCGATAAAGCTTCTGACTCTTTGGCGGATGAGTGCGGGTGGTTAATCACAGAGTTCTCCTTGCCCACGGAGAAATAGGGCTTGAATGAGTTTCAGCCCAATCCTGCCCCCTGTGCTTTTTTTTCCAAATGGGTATATGAAGTTCTGAAATGCCTAGGCACATCTGGCCTTGAGTTCATGTTCACTGTCATGTTCTGTCAATTTGAAGTTATGTTAGTGTGCAGCCCATGGGGAATAATGACAAATTCAACTGGAGCTTCAAGTGCCTCAACCCTGAATAACACTTAAAGCACAGGACCAGGCCAGTTACACCGCTCCTGTTCACTGACAGACCAGGGTGTTAATTCAAGAGTATGAGTTTGTCAGCATAGCTGGTGTTGTAGCAATGACACAGCATCTCTTAGGGCCTTGTTACACCTTATGCTGTAAGCTGAACAAATGTTAATTGGCTTAGTTTGTTTGGCTTAGTGGAGCAATCACACCTTAAGTGAAAAACCATCTCTGAGGCAGGTCCCTCACCTGCACAGCTGTGACTTGCCACTAAAGTCTTGGTGAGCAGGGGCAGGGCTAGGAGCCTGTATATAAAGTGTTTCTTAGTACAAACCAAGTCAGTGCTGTCAAGCACACGTTTTTTCACATTGTGTGTGGTTTTGTATTTTAGTTTGTTGTGTTTATTGCCATTGGCTGCAATGCCAATAAATACACTAGGTACAGGACCAGCTGGCAAAGCCAGTTTGACAGCCCCAGAGCACCTGGTGGCTGCGGTGCCTCTCCTTGCTGCCCAGACAGGCTCACTGCTTGAGCTCTGAGAGGCCTGATCCTTTTTTCCCTCCAGAATCCCCACCACCCTCCATGTTGTCCCAGCCTGCAGACACGGGCTGCTGGAGGACTTCAGCTTGGGTGGAATAGCTGTGGGAAGTGGCTACACCTTAATAGATAAGAAGCAAAATTAGGCAGATTAGAGAGATTCCTCCCCTGGAGTGGTGTAACTTTAAGCCAAACAGTGAGCACTTTAAGCCATGTGCAA
>NW_017728906.1:183538471-183545968 GCF_001723895.1 Crocodylus porosus | reverse complement strand
GCACCAAGCTTGCTCCACTCTAACCTTTGTTTGCAAACAAATACATCCTTTTGTGCCGACTGATGTCTGTGTGTCTGTGATCTCAGCGCGCCTCCAGGGAAACGAACCGCTGTTTGTGCAACACATGGGTGGGACATTGAGTAATGTCTTTCACCAAATTAAATGAACCATCTAGCATTTAAGGTTTGGAAGTTCAGATTCAGAGGCTTTATCCCTAACTCCTGTGCTTATTGTTGTGCTTTTTCTCTAAGTATTTGTCAAATCCCTTTTTGAATCTAGCTAAACTGTCATCTTCCCCAACATCTGGTGGCAACGAGTTCCATACTTTAATTACACACTGGGCACATCTACACGTGCACCAGACTGTACAGTTGTTACTTAATCAATTACTAAATGACTGTGCACTAATTGCTATTACTGCACAGTCCCAGCACTGCACGGGTCGTTTCTAATGCTACTGCATAGTAGTGTTGGCATCATGGTTCATGTCCATTGATGCTACATTGCCATAGCACTGAGATACGTCACCTTAGCTTGTCACTATGGCAATGTAGCATCTTGTGTAGACGCACCTACTGGGTGAAAAAGAACTTTTTACTGGTTTTAAACTTACTCCCTAGTAGTTTCATTTTGTGACCCCTAGTTCTTGTAGTGCGAGGGATAGTAAATAATAAATCCATATTTAGTTTCTCTTCACCATTTAGGTTTTGTAAATTTTCATCATGTGCCCCCTTAAGTGTCTCTTTTCTAAACTGAACAGGCCTAGCTTCTTTAGTCTCTCCTCATATGGAAACCCCTCCATACCACTAATCATTCTTGTTGCTTTTTCCTTCACCTTCACTTGTTCTTATGTATCATTTTAGAGGTATGGGGACAAGAGCTGGGCACAGGATTCAAGGCATGGATAAACCATGGATTTTTAAGGGGCATAATGATACCACTTCATTTGGTGATGTCTGTAACAGGGAGCCCTAACCCTGTTATGCAGAAAAGAGATCAAGGAAGGAAAAAAATCAGCAAATCCCCTTTAAGACTGGAACTCTTTTAGTCTGAGGAGGAGGGTAATTACTTGCAGCAATGACCAGTTTTTACCAGAGGAGCATTGCTCCTGGCTGCCAGGATGCCCAGCTTAACAAAAAGGGGCAAGCTGCTTGCTGCAGGAGAGAGCAGACTGCTGAATGAGAGCCAGCTGGCCGTGGGTCTTGCAGGGCCTTGCCTGCAAATGGCTGGCTGCAGAACACTGAGCAGCTGATGGGGGGAAAATAGCAGGGGAGTTGGCTGGTCTGGTGGTGGAGAAGGAAAATGCTAGGACCTTGTGCCTAGGAGGAGGAGCTTCTGCTGGCAGAGAGATTGAGTACACTCAAAGGACTAAAGACTTGTTTATGGGCAGGCCTGGCACACCTGGAGGGATAGAGCTTTCTATTAAAGACTACTTATGTTAACTTGGTAGGGGTCTAGTTTTATTTAGTTTTTGCTACTTGTTTTGTTTATAACTCCCAGCTTTGAGGGGAGCTCAGAGCAGAGGGCCCCACATCCTGCAGCTTTGGTTTGCTCTTCTCTTTTTGTTGCAAAGGAGGCAGGTTTTGGCCTGGGAGGCACTACAGGTCAGACCAGAGCAAGACGCAACCAAACATCTAGAGCAAAAGGGAGGTGGTGTGAAGCCTTGATGGGGATGAAGCTCACACAAGGCCAGAGGCCCTGACTGGAGTGAGGCAGGCTGAAGCCCATGGGGGAGGCTACAGTTTAGATCAGAGAAAGACAGGGCCAGGGAGACCAGCCCAAGGACACACTGATGGGGAGAGAGACAGAATCCGACACAGACTAAATAGACTGGCAGCCTGATGATCAGGGATCCTGGTTTTCTCTGGTGTAAGACAATCTCCAATTTTTGGTTAAAAAAAGTAATCCCAAATCCACGTTTTCCCATGATGTAAAAGAAACATCCACTGTAATATAGATATATAGATATATCTAGATAGTGTGTGTATAAAAACGAAAATCCATTTTTCCACGGGAAATGGAAAACCCAGATCCGTGATCATCATGTGATCAGGCAGGGCCTGACAGAAGAGTTACTTTTAGACTATGTAAAGAAACACCAGTAGTGTGTGTGTGTGTGTGTGTGTGTGTGCGCGCGCGCGCGCATGTATGTATGTATGTATGTTAGTGATACTTCATTTAAATCATGGAAAAATGTGGATTTAGGGTGGCTTTTTTAAACCAAAAATTGGAGATTGTTTTAAAAATCAGAAAACCAGGATTCCTGCTGCTGATGAACATGGTAGAGTAAAACATCAACAGCTGAGCTCTGATCCCCTCCAGGAGGCCTCCTAAAATATTAACTCAAAAATCAGGGCATGGCAGATGAGAGGGCATTGCTTGTACCGGGGTAGGAGGATGGGCATAGTATGACCACTGGAGGACACCCAGTTACAGTGTCTGTTTCTAGCCTTAGATTGGAGATTGGGTGAGTGCCTGAAGAAAGGTGTTTTTTGTGGGCTGATAAGAAAGGGGCAGGAGACAATGTTTGTGACGAATGGGAGCAGGGGGATGAGATAGGGTTTTGAGGAAGATAGTAGGAGTGTCCTGTGTCATGTCATAGGAAGTCAACTCTTGGGCTGTAACTGGGAGAAGATGGTGATGGGGCTGATAAACCGCAACGAGGGAGGTGGAGTAAAAAGTGGGCAGAGAAACTGAGGAGACAAGGGATGACAGGCTGAAAGAGAAAAGACTGGAAGGCTGAGGAGATGCAGGAGAATACATAGCAGAAGGATAACCCTGGAAGAGCATGGAATAAGGAGTGATAATAACACAACCCAAAAGGAGAGCATGTCATGGAGAGAGATTTAAAATTGGCTTGCAAATGAAGCCTAAAATTTGAGAGAATATTGCAACTATGAATTTAATATTCCAGTTAGACTGTGAGGGCAATCAGCAGAGACAGTTTAATTGAAATTTGGCTTTTTAAAAGTAGTCTCTGTGTCAATCAAAATTGCCTCGCTGTTTCCAAATTCAAAAGATTATCTTTAAATGCGTCTTCCTGGGCTGTCAGATGTCCAGTTAGCTGTGATACTGAGCTGGTCCAAAGGACCTCCAAGGAAGATAACAATTAAAAGTAGTTTAAGCACTGCATAAATTGATTTCCTACCTAATTTACTTAATTATAATTAATATATAATTGGTTATTAACATATAATCAGTTATACCTTTAATTATATTTAATTTTAATTAAACCTTAGTTACTTATATGATAGTTTTAATAAAAGGAAACTTAAAACCACTTCACAGATTGGAAAAATAATTGGATGTAACCAAGTGTCTGTAGTTGAAGAAACTAGATCACAAAAATACTGGTCCTCTATCTCCAGTAAAATGTATCCTGTGTAGTTATTGACACAGGTGCAAAGTGTGCATAATATACTTTGGCCAGCTTTCTTCCTGGCCAAATCTTCCTGGTAAATCACAGAGGTCTGTTTGCTTCAGTGGCTTTTTGATGGATCTACACCAGTTAGATCAGAAATTTTGACACTACTCAAGTACAGGGTTGCCAGCTGTCAGTAAATTAGGCTAAAATGGCTGTCAGTAAAGTCCATAAAATTATAGCCATCAGTAAAAACATTAAGCAGCCACAGCTTGACTGAAGCTTTGACTGAGAGAGAACAGCAACACCATGTGGTATTCAAGTAGAAGGGCAGGACTCTGCAGAGCAGTGGTGTGGTGACGTGTACGGGGTACACGGGGGTGCACGTGCACCCCTTGAGAGCACTAGTGCACCCCCTGTCAGGCTGAGCTCCCTATTTAGGCAACAGGCAGGGAGGCAGGCAGGAGGGCCAGGGTTCCCCCTGCAAGCGCTTGCTGGCAGCCCCACTCCCCAGCCAAAGTGGCTGCGGGACTTCTGGAAACAGTGTGGCCACTTTTTGGTGAGTGAGATTGGCCACGGGGGGACTCCCCCCTCTAGTCAGCGTGATCAATTGGTGTCAGGGGGGAAATGTGTCCCCTGACTCAAGAGGCAGTAGTTGCCAATGCTGCAGAGTGTTCTCTCAGCCATGAGCTGCTATTCCTGCTGTATCCCAGGCTGCCTATAATACTGCTGCATCACAGGTAAATTTTTTGCGGGGTCTGTGTCAGGATGGGGCAGGGAGGTTGGAGGGGGTAAGGCTAAAGCGGCAGACTGGGCGTGAAAGCATGGTGCAGGATGCAGTTGGGGGCATCAGTCCAGGAGACCACTAGTGGGTGGGGAGGGGCAGCACAGTATAAAATCATCACCAGCAATCCTGGTTTTCTATGCTAAAAATTCCAAATTCTCTGATTAAAAAAATCCCAAATTTCCCCACTCCCCATTCCATGTTTTTCTGTGATTAAAATGAACCTTTTCTATATATATAGGTATCAGTTAAACACAATGTTTTATTGATATGTTTACAATTTTAAAGCAATTGGGAAACCTCCCAAATGCCTTGATCATTGTGATTTAAAATGTATTTTATTATAAATATATATATATATATATATATTGGCATTTCATTTTGCTTTATTAATCATGGAAAATCAGAGCTCTCCCTGGCCCTTTCACTCACAAGGTCATGAATCTAGCTAAGCTGTCTCCTCTGCTGCTTTGTGGCACTAAGCATCCCTGATAGGCTAGTTCCCATCACTCTCAAGCCACAGCCCTCCCCCCGCAGTCCTGCCAGTGTGACCCACACCACCCTGCTCTGCCACTGTCAGCTTTGCCAACATGACCTGCAGGCAGAACTAGCCTGTGGGGGGAGGGGGCAGCAAGGACAATGAGGTATGTGTGTTGAGGGGGAAGGGGGTATCATGGCACCCCAAGGGAGGGCTCTGCCTCAGGTTGGGCTGGGCTGGAGGAGGAGACAGCAAGCTAGGGGTGCCCCGCATTCCCAACCTGCAGCTCCCATCATCACTCTACACCTCCCCAGGCCCAGATTCCTCTCATGGCAGCTGCCGTGCCTGAAGGAGCTGCACCTGCCTGCCCCACGCCCATCCCCAACCCCAAGGCACCACTCCGGCTGGGCAGTATTCCCAGTCCCTCCCCGCTCCCCTGTTGCTGCTAGATGCTGGCTCCCACCAGGCTGCAGCCCTACATCCTGCTGTCAGTGCAGAAACCTGGGGGGAGGGGTGACTGCCCCCCTGATACATCATCAATGAGACTGGGGGCAGGGCCAGGGAGATTGCAGGATGGCTGGAGGGCTTGGGGTAGGCAGAGGATGGCACCACAGACCCTATAGCTGGCAGGGCAGAGCAGGACAGGGCAGGCCTAGAGATGTCCCCCCCTGGGGTGTCAGTTCCTGTTGGAGGCTGCAGGGCAGTGCAGGTAGCCTCCTGCAGCTAGTGGGCACCACTGGGGTGGGTGGGGTAGTAGGCAGTGGCCCTCACTGTGCCATGCAGCATGGGGGGCAATGTGAAGGCATCCTGCAGCAGGGGTGGACAACTACTGTTGGTTGTGCTGCTGGTGCTGGTGCTGCTGCGTCTGCCCACCTTGCTCCAGCCCCGTGCTCGTCACTGCTGCCTTTGTAAGGTGGTGTGGGACCTGTGCACCCACCCACCCCCTGTGCCTCCTCGAGGTCCCCATCGGCCTTTCTTGCCTCATCCCACAGCAGCAGCACCCCAATGAATATGGTGGGTGATGGGGAGGAAGGGGTGGGCAGGAGCACAAGTCCTGTACCACTTTGCACAGGCAGCAGCAGTGGGCACAGTGCTGCAGTGAGGCAGGTGAGCGCAGCAGCACCAGCAGTGCCACACGTAGTGTCTGCCTGCCCCACCACTGCCTCCTGGCCTGGGCCTCCCCCTCCCCCACTGCTGCTGGGCACTCATTCTAGCCCTGTGCCCCACTGTTAGTCCAGAAATCTGCGGGGGGGTGAGTGCCTTCCTTTTCCAGCCTGATGTATTGCTAATGCTTTCACGCATCACTTATGCCCCCTCACCCCCATAGTCTTACGAGCAGGAAGCTGCAGAAGCTGCTCTCCACCCTGCCTGACTGTACTGAGGCCACTCTAGGTTTTTCCCCTTTAAAAGCAAAAATCCATTTTTCCATGGGAGATGGAAAACCCTGATCATCGTTGTAGTACAACCCAAGAAACTGTTTTTTACTGAAAACTTTTTATTGGCAACCAAAATTTTTAATTTTTTTTGCTTTGATTGCAGATAAACTCCTACATTTGAGCCCAGCCCTTCTAGTTGGGGCCTGGCAGCAGGGCAAGGCCTGACAGAAGAGTTATATTTACACTATGTAAAACATATAACAGTAAAAATGTGTCAGTGAAAAAGGTTTGGCTGTCAGTAAGAAGTTTGCAGATTATCAGTAAAAACACTTTCTTGGGTTGGTAACCCTATTCACACTTTAGACTTAAAATCTTTGTGGTGCTATAAATAACTACCCAAGATTCAGTGTAATGGGGAGTCAGCAGCAAAGTCTTGGGGCCTTTTAAGGAGAACTTTTGCTTTACACGTCACTAGAAAGAACAAGCTATTTATCCTCCCTTATCTTTCTCTTTTCTTATTTTATATTCTGACTCCATGGAGTCATGGCTCTAAGTTTTCAGTGGCTTCGAGAACATGAAATAAATTCTACCTGTGCAGGGAGGGGTGATACAGACTGTAGCATGTAAGCCTGCTGTGGTGCTATATTAGAATGTAACCAAGATAGAACTCACCTGTCAGATGCATCTCTCTCTCCATATGCACATGCCGCAAACAAAATTCTTTTGCTCACTGCTTTTAATACTTTTGAACATATTTCCTCTGTTTTTATTTTTCTCTTTCTCAGGTGCTCCACAGGCAGGCTCTCTGTATGCTAGGAGTCATCAGAAATTTTTTGGGAAGAGAAATCTTTCCTGCCAATATGCCAAAATCTCTTTGTGCCAGAAAAAAGGTGTGAAAATTTTAAAAGAAGTTAGCAAGTTTGTATACTCAGATTTTGTCCTAATATCTTTGATTTTTATCCATCTTTCTCTTCAGGGCACCCATGTTCTTACTTACCTAGGGAAATTGGTCAGAATAGCTATTTGCAAAATGAACTATGGTGGAATAGCTGCCAATATGACCTCTCTCTTTTAGAATAAACTATTTTTAATTCCAGACTAAGTGCTCTGCTGTGAAGGTTCTTAACTATTCTGGAGTAAAAAAGACTTGCTGAAATAGAGGAGTATAAGTATAAATACCTACATCTCATGTCATGATAAAGATGGCATTATGTAGGGTTTTAAAGGTGAGGAGCTGTGTAAAACGGTGAAGAGGGTGCAAATGGATGGATTTAAGCTTGGAAAGCTATTCCTGAACTGCTTATTTATATAATAGCTTTTCTGGGAAATTTCCTGGTGTAACAAGCTGTGAGTTTTACCTTTTCCTAGAGATTAAACCAAAATAGTTGGTATTACGGCTAGGAAAATATAGGGGTATGCTTGCATAATGATGTAGGTGTAAGGTTCCTGTTAATCAGAGAGACATGTATACACTCTACTTGGCGAGACTGCCCGTTAG
>NW_017728906.1:183530623-183538066 GCF_001723895.1 Crocodylus porosus | reverse complement strand
GCATCTTATTGTCTTCATGAGAGTTGGAAGGTATATCTGAAAGTAGAATTTTCCTCTTTATTTGCAGCATAAAATCTGTTTATACTACATAAAATAGAACAGAGGCCAGATTTCTCTCTTAGCCACATTGGCATAGAGGGTAAGAGGGAACAAAAATCAGTAAAAAATTATTTTAGTTACTGAAATAAGCAGATGAATCTAAATATATTCAAAGAGGTGATCTGTTGAGTAAGCGGTTACCATATTTACATAGCTACTTTTCAGAACAGAGCCACACTTTATTTTTCTACTCAGAAAGAGCTTCTGAAATACCATTTAAATTATATTTTGTAGGATTCATATTGTTGTGTCACAAGAATGTATTATTTGCCATCTCTAGTCCTGAATGGAAGAAGTGATGAAACAAAATTTAAGCACCTCTTTAGAGTGGTAAAAAGAATGTAAAGCCATTTTAATGCATGACTTCATTATATTCACAAGCACTGAAGCCCAGTCTTCAGCTTTTCAGACAGGAAAAATTGTAGATGCTTTAATGCATACACTTATAAGTAATTTGTAAGGCAGAGGGCACAAGCTTTTCAGTGAGTGCACCTGTAAGTGAGCTATTTTCTCCCCTGTGTAATTAATGGTGGTATCGGTGATTCAGATTACACAGATTCTTCTGGCACATCATTTAGCTTTGAAAGGATGCAGTATTGAAACGCACATTAAAATATTCTGGCAATATAAGCCACAATGACTAGCACATGAGTTTTAAATTTTTTTTATTCATTTCCATTGGCATTTTATTTGGCAGTAGGTCATACTCATAACATGTTTTGACCAGTTGCTTTCACGCTGACATGATTCTAGCAGCTTCAGTGGAATTACTTCTGATTTACACTTGTGGTGAGATCGCAGTTGGGCCTGTTTGTTTCAGACACTGTGCTTTTTTGAGGAAGTGCTTGGTTGACCCTTGCTGACTAGTAATGAAAAACTGAGCCTTTTTGCTTAGTTCAGTAGTTTGAACAGTGTGGGTAATGATTTGAAGTCATTACCATTTGATAGCTTTTTAGTGTCTGCTATGCAGTCAGCTCAGGGCTTCAACTTAGTTTCCTGCTCTGGATCAAGCAAAAAGTCTTGACTGCTGGTGGATCAGGACTGTGTTGTGGTGTTGGCAGCAACCATGTTTGGAAGGTGATAATTATTGGGAGAGGGTGTTGAGGCGGGAGCTGCTGATAGCATTTCTGAAGTGCTGTCCCTGGAATTTCTGAAGAAATGATGCATTCTTTTTGGATGATTACAGGGGACCAGGGCTTCTTGGGGAAGAAACGGTCTGGTAATCTGTCAAAATAGAAGGGGATCCTCTCCATCTTTCAGTGGATATGATTCCCAAGGTCTCATTATTTGATCCCTAAAAGAAACCAGATGATTTTGTTTGAAATGAGAATATGCACTGGAGGCAGTTGATGGGGTTTGAGTTAAGCAATATCGGAAGGGGACAGCAGAAACCAGATGAAACCGCTAGTTTCTTGGAGCAGTAGTTCTGGTGTTTGATACATCTGGCCCTGCTTCTTCTCACAGCTGCCTCTCCTACTAGTACATGCTTGGGAAGAACTTACTTTCTTCTGTTTCAGAGGCCATTATCAAAATCCATTATGCCCAAGGCATGCACTGGGTATAGAAAAAAGTGACCTTGTGATGAAATTCTCTACCATTTTATTTATTCATCTGGAGAGAGCCAATTTACCATTAAGGTTGAAACTAGCATTAAAAGAGAGAAAAGTTTATATGATAAATTCACACTGTGATATTTATTGATCCTGGAAATTCATATCTAAACAAAATATATGCACAAAGACAAACTAATAAAGTGTGCTGAAGTCCTTATATATGGACATAATGCACAATAAATACTCAATAAAAATGTATTAAAAACAATTCAAAACTTCAATATGAATTCTGTTGAGGAAGGAGGGAGAAATCTGAATACCATCATTACAGGCAATGCATACAGGATGAGAAACAGCTCCAATTTCATATATTCAATAACAGGTTGAATATTGGAGGACTTGAAATTAAACAAACCCCCTTATTATTCATTGAAAAAGATAATTGTTAATGCTTGTTATACTTGCACCCAATCTGGCCATTTTATGCAATGTTAAAGTGATACAATGGCATAAAAGGGCCTTAAAAGCCGTAAAAGCCAGATTCTTTTCTACCTCTTAGGTACACAAGTGGATGTAGTACCTAACTATAGTTCTGTGCCATTTTGCTTGAGCCCTGGAAAAATAGAAAAAAGTGGGTGGGTCCTCCTTCTCATTTTTCTGGCACTCAGTCTTAAGGATATGACAGCATACCAATATAAAAGTAGCCTCGAGGCATTAAGGGAATTTCTGGGTTGTGAATAGGGTGTAATAGAATTGCATCTAGTCCAAAGTCCATTTGGCTATCTAATAGGTTGAACAGGATCTGGCCCCCATTTGCGAGCCCTGAGAATACAGCTGCTAAGGAACAAAGCCACATGGGGTCTTCTTTTGACAAAATCCTTGTAAGTTCCAGTTCATGTGTCCTACTGGAGGTTATGCGGGGGAGGGAACTCTTGTATCCCCAGGAATTGAATTAAGGAGAACCATTAAATGCGTATCAAGGTGCATCTCTTTGCATGAAATCTCTGAAATATGTTTCACCTTAATGTGTATTTATTGACATCAACTTTTAAATTTAAACATATGCTTAAATGCTTTCTGATCTGGACTGCATATATGATTCAGAAACTGCCTGCATTTGTATCATAAAAAATGTTTTGGCAAAAATAAGTAGTTCATTATGCTTCAGATCTGAAGCTACTAGAACTTCTTTCCTCCCTCTTCAAGAAGAAAAAACTATTTTCTATCATAGGGCTATCAACTCTTACCAAAAGTATTCTCAAAGATTATCATTAGGCACTTTCTGAAAAGCATGCCCCATTTTAACACTGAAGGCTTGTTCTAGTTTTTTGATCAATCTAGGTTGAAGTAATATTTTTATAGAATGCTGTAATGTCTCTCTGAAATGAAAAACATTATATTTAGGTTATTACAAGGCACTGAGATGCAATTTGATCAGCTTATTAACTGGTCAGTGGGAGAGCAAGTGATGCCAAAAAATATGATTGTAAGGGAAGTTCTGTGGTTCCTATGACAGGGGTTGGGAAAAATATTCCTGGATTAATTGACTGTTAATAAAGTGTCAAGCTTTGTAACATGGGAGTTAATGCTCAGAAGGCCATTCTTGTCGCACTTTTAGAAAGTATCTTCTTTAATATTCATTAGACTTCTACTTCAGAAGCCATTGCCAAATCTTGAGAGAGAGGATAAGGGCACACACTAGAAGCCAAAACAAGAATAATCAACCCCAACTCCACTGAATAAATTGGAACTAGCAAAGTTCTCTTTGCTTCACTGTAAGGTTGAATGGGAACTCGGAAGGTTGGTTGGGGTGGTGAATGTTTAATTATTTAGGCGAATCTGAAGATATGTCTATACTGCCTTCATGAAGATCCTGCTACTGAGAAATAAACTCTCCTTCTCACCCCCATGTGATGTTTGACAGAAAATGCTGGGTGTTACTATTTGGTGTGTGCCCACAGATGGGTTCAGGATCTTGGACTTGGGAGCCCTCCTGCGAGCAGTGCAGGGCATGCATGGTGGAGCACTGTCCACATGCCATTTTTTCCAGTGTCTGGAAAAACGTGTGGAGAAGGAGCAAGTGGCAGGGACTTATTATCAATGGTCTCATAATTGCTGCAGAGACATTACAGACATTCCATGAGACTGGTTAAGTATCTAGTTCATAATTATCAAATTCAGAAGCTTCATATACTTGTTACCACTTGCTGCCTATACATACGCTTGGAGGTGTATATGTGTGCGGTGTTGAAGGCCTTTGAATTAGAGCAGTTCCTGGGGAGCCAGTATAATTAGAACACCTCATTGTCGTGTGTATTAAGCCCCTGCACATTTACAAATGGCTGCAGGATGCTTTATCTAAATTTCATTCAACAAGGTTTTGTTAATGTGCCTCACAGTGATTTTAAAACACGTGGGGGCTTGATACACATGATGCTATGGCGATGTTGCAGTGTTCAAATTAGGCAGTGCAGCAGACTCAATTAATCAAGTCTGATCTGATGCATTCTAATTAGAACACTAACAAGCATGTGTATAAGCATCCTCTGTGACTGTTGTATTAGTTTTATATCACCTTTTCCCCATAGCCACCTACATATTAGCAACTTGGCAGCTATTTTTTTACAAGGTGAAGCAAGCCTTACCTGCACAAGGCTTGAGTATTTGAACTCTGTGTAAGGGAAGGGCAGAAGCTGGAGGAAATGAAACCCACACCTTACTCTGAGCCAAGGTATGTGGTAATGTAGCCAAGGAGAAGTTGAGGACTCAACATTTCCTGCATAGCTTCTACTTCGCCTCTGCAGTAATTGTGTGTGTTCTTAGCAACTGCAGAAATGTGGAGCTGGGGCTACATGCCTCCTCCACCCCCATCTTCTGTGGCCTTATACGGCAGACTATCTAAAGCAAACATGCATTTTGGAAATTAAAACAAAATTGAAAAATCAGCTTTTTTACTATAGAAAATACACATTTTCTCTTAAGAAAAAAAACACTCTTTTTGACCAGCTCTAAGTCTTCATGATGTAGGCATGGCAGCACAGGCATACTGAAAGAGAAGAGAAAAAATGGAAAAAAGAAACACTGCAATATTTGTGAACCAAGGGACCAAGGGTAGGGAGGGTCAGAAAGGGACAAAAACTCTTTTACCTGAGCTTTTACTCTTCATCTGAATTGTAAAATGTTTCTTTAATTAAAAAGCATTAATTTTACATCATATTGCATAACAAGATTTATTCATGAATCTGCAAGAAAAAATTTGTAGAAGCAAATGACACATGCAGCTTTTTGAAGTATTTTTTTTTAAGTCCAATGGTTTATTTTTAAAATTGTTCTTGGCATGGTAGTATATTTCCGAAGATCATGAAAGGGTTTAAAATGAGAGAATCAAACAGATTTGCTGATATTTTTCCAGTCTAAATTGGGCATAGCTTTTCTATTGGAACCCTGTCATCTTGTGTATAAACAACAGGTGGTGAGATATAGCAAGATCTTCAATAAGAAATAACATCTCTTCTCTCTTCCCTATAATTTCATAGATATTATCCAACAGCCAGTTAAGAATTTAAGGGAAAGTAACATATGAATTACCACACCAAAGCAAATGAATGGTCCATCTACTTTGGGGTCCCCAGTCTGACAGTGGCCAATGCCAGATGTTTCAGGGGAAGGTACAAAACCCTCATAATGCACCTGTTTGTGTAGTATTATAGGATGAGATGAAATCTCTGTCTGCCTCCAGCTGGTGATCTTCTCATGTCTGAAATAAAGTCTGTTGGCCCTATAATTTTCATGATAGTTAGAGTAATTACAGGCCATATTTTTATTCATGGAAGTGTCTAATTGCTTTTGAATCTTGTTAAACTAATTTTACCTTTTAAGTCCTACTACCTTCTTTGAAATTATTTTCTTTTCAATATGCACAGATTTGCTGAATGTGTTCCAAAGGACTGCAGCAGCTCCTTGCTATGTGTTCCAAGACCCCATTTGCCAGAACCAACTGATTTTCTGTGAAATGCTAAGTGTATACACTATCACCAACCCCATTTCTTTCAGCAATGCACAACCCCTACTAGGGGTGTACTTGGTAGCCATATTGGTCTTAGACAAGAAGGCATACAAAAAATGAGAACTCTTGGTTCCAAAGTGATACCTTTTATTAGACCAACTAGGAAATTGCAAGAAAATTGTCCTTTTCTGTAAGCTTTCAAGATCAAAGGCCCTTCATCAGGCTCTGGGAAAAGTGTAGATGGTACAAGATGGTCAAAAGTGCTGCTAAACCTCCCAGGCACATAAAGGGAGCATGCCAATTTCTCATCATAGGATATCATCTCATGATGTCTGCACAGCTTATAGAATTGTAAGTAGCCCACCTAGAAGGATGCTGTATCGTCCCCAATGAACACTTGATGAGAGTGCTGACTAGGGCATGGGAAGTTGCATGCTTCATTTTATTCTCATACGTTGGAGTGTCCCTACATTTCACATGCTGTTAGGTAGGGAAAAGATTGTGACGTCACTGACCATACATAGGGGGACACAAATACAGAAGAGAGATCTTGGGCCAAATCCTATTCTGCTTATTAGATGCCGAAGTGTACTTAAGTACCACTTGATTTCTTGGTGAGTGTCCTAACCACTCAGATATTGGGAGCAAACCTGGGGATGCTGCTTTAAAACTGCTGCCCCCCCCACATCATGGATTTTTTTGCCGGGTAAAATTTTGTAATTTATGCATAATCCAGAGCACTTGCCCAGCCAGTGTGTAGGCTATTGAGCACATAAAGTAGCCTTGTGGAAAAACATGCCTTTACATTGCCTGGGTAATAGAATTGCAAACTGTCATGTGGGCACATGTAGGACTTCTGTCCTACATTGCAGGTAAAACTCTCTAATCAGATCCACGTCACCCTCAATAATAGGAGTGGAAATTCCTGACACACAAACATCAGATTGTATTGGACTGAGCTCTGCTGAAACTTGAGGTCTGCTGAGAGGAGAATTTTAATAACAAGGGTCCTGAAGGTGTTTGTAGCTAACTGATACATTGTGTTAACAGTTCCAGGCAGCAGCAGGAAGTTCTCTCATTCCTTGGATAATGAATTAAATGTAGAGTCAAGCCCCTGCTACTGGAGAAAGGAATAGAGCTGGGCAAATACACGTTAATGAATAATTTATTCAAAGTCTTCTTTGAGCTGACTGTGATTTTCTTAAAGTTGTGTTGTTATTCCACCTCCCAGCTATGCTCATGATTCCAACCTTTGTCCTTCACTTATCTGCTTCTCCTATAACCATGTGCTTTGTTCCAGGATATCCTTCCCTTGGCTGATCTGTAAGAGCAAGGTCATCTTTTTTTGAAACCGCCTGCCAAGACTTATTTTTCCAAACTGCTTCCATCGCTTTGGCCATCTAATAACAAAAAATCATGCGGGTTAGTGTTACTAGGTTAAGAGAATCATAATATCTTAGAGAAGTAGGGGTCGAAGAGACCTACAGAGGTTATCTAGTCCAAACTCTTGCCTAAGGCAGGATCATCCCTATCCAAATCACTTGGGTTATACAAATCCATGGTCTAACCTCTTAGCAAAACTACCCAGTCAACTCTGACACAACACAAGACATTACACCCTAACCCAGTGTTTCCCAACCTTTTTCACCCCATGGCACACTTAACTAAATAAAAAACACCGTGGCATACCAGATGTGGAGCGGTGTGGAGTGGGGGAGGAGCATCATGCAGCCAGCCAGACACCAACGGGGGTGGGGGGCTGGTGCATGGCCAGCTGGACACTAA
>NW_017728906.1:183528780-183529933 GCF_001723895.1 Crocodylus porosus | reverse complement strand
CATGAGGGATGGTCATACCTTAAGGGGATGATCCTCCAGGCCCAAAGGGTAACAGTCCCTGAGAGAAGCAAGGGGGGTACGAGTGCTCAGAAACCCCCTTGGCTCAGCAAGGACATTCAGGAATGCCTGAGGACCAAAAGGGTGGCGTACAACCAGTGGAAGGGAGGAGCTATCACCAAGGAGGAGTACTCCTCCTCTGCCCGGGAGTGTAGGAGGGCTATTAGGTAGGCCAAGGCAGAGATGGAACTCAGGCTAGCATCCAGGATTAAGGACAACAAAAAGTCCTTTTTCAAGTACATTGGGAGCAAGAAGAGGGTACCAGGCAATGTAGGGCCCCTGCAAGACTCAAATGGTAATCTTGTGGCTACACCAGATGAGAAAGCTGATATTTTTAACAGTTTCTTTGCCTCTCTTTTCTTGAACAGGGACGAGGACATCCCTCCTACCAGAGGTAGTGACAGTCTTGGGGATAGCTCTGTCAGGCGTTCAGTCAGTACAGATGTAGTTAGGGATCTTCTGGAAGGGCTGGACATCTTTAAATCTGCAGGTCCAGATGCCCTCCACCCAAGGGTGCTGAGGGAGCTGGCAGGGGTCATCGCAGAACCCTTGGCCCAGCTATATGAGCATTTGTGGTCATCTGGCCAGGTGCTAGGGGATTGGAAACTAGCTAATGTGGTCTCAATTTTTAAGAAAGGGAGGAAGGAGGACCCAAGTAACTATAGGCCCGTAAGTCTCACCTCGGTGCTCACGAAGATCTTGGAGAGAATCATCAAGGAGCACAGCTGTGAGGGGCCAGCAGGGGAGATCAAGCTCAGGGGCAATCAGCATGGGTTCATCAAAGACAGGTCCTGCCTGACCAACCTGATTGCTTTTTATGACCAGGTAACTAAATCCTTGGATGATGGTGTCATCATGCATGTAGTCTTTCTGGACTTTAAGAAGGCCTTTGACACTGTCTCTCACCCCATCCTCATCAATAAATTAAGCAACTATGGCATTGATGCCTGCACAGTTGGATGGATAAAAAATTAGCTGATGGGGCGCACCCAAGAGAGTAGTGGTGGACAGGTCATACTCAGCCTGGCGAGATGTGAGCAGTGGGGTCCCCCAGGGCTCAGTCCTCGGGTCTGCACTGTTTAACATCTTCATCAGC
>NW_017728906.1:183514206-183528370 GCF_001723895.1 Crocodylus porosus | reverse complement strand
TTTGGTGAGAAGGCAGCAGGACAGGCCCTATGAGGAGAGACTGAGGGACCTGAACCTGTTCAGCCTCAGCAAGAGGAGGCTGAGAGGGGACCTGGTGGCTGCCTACAAACTCATCAGGCGAGATCATCAGCAAATAGGAAGAGCCCTATTCTCCCCAGCACCACCTGGGGTGACAAGGAACAATGGTAATAAGCTGATGGAAAATAGGTTTAGGTTAGAGATCAGAAGGCAATGTTTTACAGTTAGGGTGGCCAGAATCTGGAACCAACTTCCCAGGGAAGGTAGAGGTCCTCGCCTCTACCTTGGGCAAATTCACAAAGAGGTTAGATGATCACCTGTCTGGGGTCTTGTGAACCCAGCATTCATTCCTGCCTGTGGAAGGGGGTCAGGCTAGATGTTCTGATCAGGTCCCTCCTGACCCTAACTACTATGATACTATGATGATACTATGATAGTGATGGCGGCGGGGGGCGGCTTGTAGCCAGATGGATGCTGATGGGAAGGGGTGGCATGTGCCACAGCATTTTGGGATGGAGCCATACCCCCTGCCTGGCTGGAGCTACATTTCCCATCTGTCTGTGTCTGCAACAACAGCAGATGCGGGGTGTGGCTCCAGCCAGGAAGGAGGCATGGCTCCATCCCAAAATGCTGTGGCACACCTGGACATGCCTAACGGCATACCAGTGTGCCATGGTTGGGAAATGCTGCCCTAAGCTGCCAGAGGTAAAGCAGAGGGATCACTCTGGCCAACGTCCTCCTTCTGTAACACCTTGTTAAAATATGCTTGATAAATCTGAAGAGGGCCACACCACCTGCTACAGAGGAAGGCAAAAATCTCTACAGTAGGAGCATCTACATGTGAATTTATGCTGACTTAAATTTACGGTGCAGTAAGTTACTACATAGTAAGCGGGAACTAAAGTAAGTCCCAAGTCAGTCCACACACATTGTTTCTGTGCAGTGCATTGCTGTGCAGTAACTAATCAGGTGTAAGTTTGAGATGTGCATCATTTTGGTTACTGCGCACTAAATGCACACATGTAGATGTGGCCATTGGGTACCAATCTGACCATGGGGTAAAATTCCTTCTTGACCCCAAATATGGTGATCAGTCTGACCCTGAGTGGAGGGCCCCTGTATACATTTTAGTTAGGATTTGGCTCACTATTTTAGTCATGATCTGCCCCACAGTTAATGCTGCATGTGTTTGTTCTGCTTAGTGATTGGATGAATAATTTAATTAACCAACAGTGAGCACATTTCAAATTGAAGACCCAGGCTGCTAAGACAGTCTTCCTTTATTTAGGTGCCCTAATAGGTATCTTATGAACTTTGAACTTTACAGCTTGTATTTTCTTGCCCCATGTCACTTAAGCCAATCACTACCAACATCCAGAGCACAGAACCTGCTGGCTTGCAAGCCTGCACTCACACCACTAGGTCTTACTGTTACTGTCAAAAAAGTGTGGCAGTGTGACAGGGCTGTCTTGTTGGAGGCAATAACTAGTGTTGCCTGGAGGTGGGGGGTGGGGATCATGTTACCATTCATATTGGGATGCCATCTATGCTGCTGTTGCAGACAGTATGTGTCCCTAAAGACCTGTTTGTTACAGAAGGAACAGCCTCTGGCATGGTTGAAATGATGACAGCTTGGCTACATTAATTGCCTAGCAAGCACCCGAACACTAACACGGATAACTAGTTGGCACATGGCTGAAGCCGGAATACTTGCGATAAGGTATATGCACACACCCGTCTTTATTTTAACAAAATGCCAAGAGCTCCCAGACTCCCTTAGAGAAGCCATTGCATAATTTGTGGTAAAGTGCCAAACACAATGGTGCATTTGAACAGGGTTACTTTGGGCAAGAATCTTTGGTAGTGTAAACTAGACTGACTTGCTGATTGCAGTGGATTGCAATGCTGATCCTCACCAACTGAGGATCAGTCCCTTTAAGCTTAGTTGAGCTGTAAGTGAGATAAATGTATGTCCATTTATTTCTGAGCTTTTATTCAGGCAAAGGCCCATGTTGCCCAACTGCCAAATAGAAGAGGAAGAACTCTTAGAAAATGCTGGATATTAGATCTCTCAAAACCCCCCTAAGCAGATCTGTTTTAGTCAGGAAACAATTGTGCATTGTGGAAGATTTAGAGAACTAGAGCTGTTATTGATTCTTACTGCTGAGCTGCTCTAATGAAGCTGATTTTTAATCCCATTATGAAGATATGGCTATTGATTTTTAAATAGAAGCTTTGTGTTGTAATGAACCTATCAATATAACAATATATTGACTTAAGCTCCAATAAATTGGTTTTATTAAGCTCGTATTTGTCTCTACATCTGTGATATTTTCAGGACCTACCAACTTGGACAAATCTTGTAAACCACAACCTATGCAATTTAATTGAAAGCAATATATTTTAATTCAAGAATCCATATATAATATAATTAAATGCAAGCTAGACAGAGTAAACAAAGAGTTGTACAGTGCTGGTACATTTTGTTTCCACTTTTGACTTTGGATTCTTTATTGTCACATTACCAACACGTTCCATGACATCATAGGCTGCTCTGAATCATGGCTTGACTTTTCATTGTTTTGCAAAGCACAGCTAAAAGTTGTGAAATTCAAAGGTGCATTGCTTTCAGTGGGAGATGTCTGCTTTATTTTCATGACGTTAGTTATAGATGAAAGCTAAAAGTTTACTTTTAGCAAATTTGAAGCTTGGTTGGCGTGAGTGTAGATGTTATTTAGACACGCGCAAATATAGTGAATGAATAATTCAAAACTGCTTCTAATTTGTCATAAACAGATGAAAAATGTCTGTCAAAAAGACTTTCTCCTACACACTATTAAGCAGCATTAAGTTTTGGGTCATTATTTCATTTTGTGACAACCTCATATTACTGTGGATTGCTCATGTTTATCTTTGGTGTACCAAACTAATCTATACTGACCTCATACAAGTAGATTGATCAAAATTTGCTTTTTCTCCACACATGACGTTGTAATGAAAATAAGAATTATTTTGGTTTCATTTTCTTTCCACAGAAAAGTTTGACCTTTTGTTGAAACCAGATTAGAAAACTTTTCAGTAAAAAACTTCCAAACCTCCAGAATTTCAATATTTTTATTTGTTTCCACATAAAAAAACAATAAACAGTTTTCAGAAAAATGTTTCATCAAAAACCCAATTTTTCACCAAAGATTTTTTTCTATGAAAAAATTGCAACTAACTTTAATCAGAGTTAAACCAGTTTCTCATTTTGCAAAAAAAAAAAGGGTATCCTCATTACTTTTGGATGTAAAAGTTCTTGCCTCTACTGCTGGCAGGTCTGCATTCACCTCAAATGATGGAAGGTCTATCATTTGAACTTGATTTATTTGGTTTTTTCCAGCTTGTTTTTCAGTAGCTTCATCAGACTTCACAATATTTAGTTACTGAAAAATTATTTATTGAAAATGAAGCAGTTCAATAATTGGTTTTAGTATAGTTACAGTGGAGGAGGCACTTATTTCAACCTACAGTTTTTCAGTGGGTTATTACTTTCCAAAACAATTAGGGTACTTATTTATATGCCAATGGCCTATCCAGCGGTATTATTGGGTGGGTGGAAGAGAGGGAAGGGAGGGCGAATATGTACACACACATAATTGTGTCTCTGGCTTTGCAAAATAAAATGTAAAAGAAATCTATTCTGAAGCACAGACATCAAACGTAGCTGATTTTAAAAAAATGCTTATTAAAGTATCTTTTAATTTTTATTTTTGTCCCTTTAAATTCAAGAACAGGAAATTAACTGGAACATGTTGTATGTTAAGTTTGAGGTTTAAATGCACTTTTCTTTAGGTAATGAAATCCTAGGTCTGATTCTCTTTATTGCTTTGCTCCTACTGTGTTCACTGGGTAACTTTGCCAAGTACCTGCAAAAGCAGTGTAAAATTAATGGAGTTTTCCTGAGGTTTATTAGACTGAAGAAGAACGGAAATCCTCATCCCATCAGCCAAGAAAAAAAGGTAGCTGAAAGCCAGTGTTATTCTGTCACTTCAGGGAGAAGACGGCAGTGTTTCCCTCTGCTTGTACTGGAAGTGTGAGTCGCATTTCCTCCTTTACTATTTACTTCAACATCTAATAATATTTGGCACCAATTTTGCACAGATATATAGAAATGCATGAGTTGACCCTCAAACTTAGCACCATTGAAAACATTGGGACTGTGTTGGTTTACAAATACTGAAGATATGGCCAACAAGGAGAAACAAGTTGTTTTTAAATCTCTGCTGCCATGCGTGCATCACAAAAGCACGTTGCTCAGATGTTCCAACTTCAGCATGGACATTCAGTACAGCATCCAGAGTTGGTATTTAAGACCTCAAGGTCCTTCACCTCAACCTTTCCTGAGACACAAGTTTAATTGAAAGTTAGTAGAGCTGCCCTTCTTTCATGTGATTCATTCTACATTGCAATGCTTTGTACTCTTTGATTAAGATGTCAAACAGAGTATATCCTGAGATTTCCCAAAGTGGCATTTCCCAATCTATGGCTCAAACTTCTTCATTTTTCATCGGAGATGAAATGGCTTCAATTCTCCTGTCTATTGTAACTAAAATTTCCTGAAACCTGTCAAATCTTATGTGAAGATTTCAGCTTCTGGTAATTGCAGATTTAAATTCAGAAAAGCTGAACTCAGTGGCAGCTCTGAAATTGAAGGAAAGCTGTTTCAAAGACTCAGGCTATCTGGCCTTGAAAAAAACGTGACTAGAAAAAAACACTAGCAAACTTTAGGGAACAATCCTGCTCTACATTCCAGAGCTCCTGAGCATGAACTAGAGGCCTACACCATTTTTTTACCTCTATTTTTATGCACATGATTACTTATTGGTCACTTGCTACTGGCCATCAGCAGAAGTCACAGTAGTACACTCTGGGTACATAAAGACATTTGGGGAGGTTAGGGGGATGTTGGCAGGGACTTGGATTTGGCATAATCCAGGGGCATGTGGAGTCTGCAGGGGGCTTGGAGGGATTGGTGGAAGGGGGTGGCTAGCAGGGTCCAGAAGGGATTGGCAGGGGGGAACCAGTGGGTCGGAAGATTCTTCCCCCCTCCCCAGGACCAATCTCCAGGATAAGGGGTGGGAACGCTTTGTTAATCCATGGTGGGGGTTGCCCTTCTGGGGGTGGGGTGAGGTGCCCGGGGGCTAGAAATAACCCAACGGTGGAGGAGAGGGAGGGTAGGAAAAGCATAGCTGCAGGGCTGCGTCCAGTGTAGCTGGGCTTTCATAGCTTTGGGGTTGCACTGGGAACTGTACAGGAGTCAGTCTCACCTCATCCAATTTAAGTTAGACTACCTTGGAGATGCACTTTAGTTAGATTGGGTTGGTCATTTTTAGACCCATTTAACCTTCCTGAAGCTCCGTGGAGTTTAAACTTAGATCAACCTAACTAGGGATCTAAGTTCAAGTTCCACACCTGGGCAAACTGAGTAAGATCAGGTGGCTATTTTTAACACACTCAAACCTCCCCGAACATCTGTGCTTAGCCTCTATGCTTTGTAGCAAGCTGGAAGAACAGGTCTTATAATTTTTAAGGAGCTGTGCAAGCAACTCTGAGTTAGAGACTTGGGGTATGAGCTCTGGATAGAGTCTATGTGGATCATTTGTTCTCTGCAATATTTTTCTCTTCTTCAGATCCAGCCCTGGCTAACTACAAGAAGGCCTAAAATGCACAAGGTTTATGAAAGTAATATCAGGTAAATTTATAAATTGAGGGGGAAAAAAAACAAACAAACAAACACACACACACATTTAGGAATAAAGAGAAGGCCTGAAAACAACCTGAAAGAAGAACATCTGCAGCATGCCAGAAACGGCTTGGTTGTTGTGGAAGGCAGTGCATCACAGCACAGGACACAGACTGGTGGAGAGGAAGTAATTGTGGTTTGTTGTAACAGATGAAAGGAAAACAAGTTGTTTCTAGAATGACCTATTAGTGATCCTCCTTCTTGATCTTGGAAATTTGGAAACTCCAAGTCCCCAGGTTAAGAAATTCTACTGCATTCCTTTTTGTTTAGTTTTTACTTCTATGCCATCTCATATACCAGGCCTGTTAAATCTTAATGCTTCTTCAAGTACTTTGGTAGCATTTAGCCTTTACATTCTCTTAGCTACTGCTTGATCCAGTAGTCCACAGGAGGACTGCAGGATACTCATTGCCTGTGGTAATTAGGTGGTTTGTTCAGCCAATATAGAACCTAACTTTAGATAGTTCAGAAAAATCTCAGTCCTGGCTTTGGTGTAAAGATGCAACAACTTGTAGTATTTGCCAGCATTTGATTAAAAGCTCCCTGTAGCAGGTTAGCTTAGCTCAGACTTCATTGTTCAGGGCACCCTTGCCCCATAGACAAGAACATAAACCACAAATCAGTGGTCAGCAAGCAAGTGCATACAGAGTCAATAAAAGGTTAACTCACAAACATAGGGTCCTTCCCTAAACCCTGAGAGGGTTCCCTCTGACTGACCTTACTGGTTCTAGCCTCAAAGCCTTCTCTCTCACCCTGTGGTCTTTTTCCCCTAGACCTTGAGAGGGCCACTCTGGCTCTGTGCTGCAATCTCTAGCCTCCCAGTCTTCCCTGTTTTGCTCTGCTCTGCTCTGCTCTGCTCTGCTGGAGTTTTTCCAGACCCCAAGAGGAGCTTGGTTCACTACTACAACCATCTACACACATACATACACCTATTCCCTCAGCTCCCTCCTTCCCTGGAAGCTTTTAGCTTCCTTTGGTCAGCCAATTATTCTCAGCAGCTGGCCCACTCCTCCTAGCTGGCCTACAATCACCAGGTCAATGCCCACAACTGTGCTGTAGCCCAGGAAGCATACAGCCTGCTACACTGGGCTACGGCTCCTGCAAGCAAGTAGCCTGCTACACTCCCCTTATTGGAAATCAATACACTACACAAACAATGAGATAAATCCCTTCATCTCAGTATTAGACAGACACTGATATAGAAATGAACTTTTCCTCCCCACACCAAGCTCCATAAATTACATGCATTTCCAAGTGGATAATTTATCTAGACCCTTCTGTTAATAATAGGAAAAGGTATGGCAGTGGTCTGTAGAATCATGGTATTCAACCAGCTGTTGCTAAATGCCATATTTACCCCCCTGCTAAGCTGATTGTCCTGTGTAATGGGGCTCTGTTTTAACAAAACAAATTTTCAGAAGCACCAAGTTAATTTTGTGTTGTGCTGGATAGCTGTTTCTCTCCCGTTGCTAGTAATTCTGACTGAAAGAGCCCCAGGAGGTAGATTTGAGCAGGTGGTTGTAAGTGGCCCCAGCTATGCATCCTACTGCCGCTTGCTTAATTTATTTTAACCATTTATAATGAGCACTAGATGTCGGCATGTGTTTCATGAGGCAGTATGCATTGTGAAATTCTTTTGCTTTGCAGCTAAAACCTGGCTGAATCAGACCTGGATACTGCACTCTAGAAAATGGCTGCATAGAGGTATATTTGCTGCTTCTATTGACAGGTATTATATGCTATACCCATTATGAAATGAGAAGGAAGTCTCATACAGGTTCTCTGGTATTCAACATACAGCTGAGAGTGGCATCCTGCTAAGGCAGATTCAGCTTCTCTCTCAACATTGTTTCTTTCTCCTTGCCCTCCCCTTTTTTTATAACCTAAGGTGATGATTTTTCTTCAATCAAGAATTGCCAAAGTACATCCCAAAATTGTGTGTGTGTGGCATGCTCATCTAGGCTGAGTGGGATTCAAATAGCCCCTCTGGCCCTAAAGTCTGTTAATCCACTGTAGAGTCATAGAATACTAGCTGTCTGGGGGCATCTTTCTTTTCTGTACTGCATTTAACACCACAAGTCCAAGACTGGGGCTTCCAGGTACTAGTACACTACGACCAATAAATGATGGACTCCTAAATTCAACAAAAAATTGAAGGACTGTGTCTCCTAATAGGAAATAAGTAAATATGTTTTAATTCCTTCCCCTCCATCTTTTGTAATAGCCACATATATTTGTCACCTGTTGCATTGGACTTCTATTAATAGAATCATAGAATCAATGAGTGGGAAGGGATCTAGACAGATCATCTAGTCCGACCCCCTGCCATGGGCAGGAAGGAGCACTGGGAGTGGCAGGCGTCATAAGACCCCAGCCAGGTGCCTATCCAGTCTCCCCTTGAAGATTTCCAGGGAAGGTGAGAGCACCACCTCTCTGGGAAGCCTATTCCAGGCTCTGGCCACCCTTACAGTGAAGTAGTTCTTTCTAATATCTAACCTAAACCTATCCTCCCTCAGCTTGGCCATTGTTCCTGGTGACTCCAAGGGGGGCCCTGGTGAACAGACTTTCCCCAAGTCCCTGCTCGTGGCCCCTGATAAAGTTGTAGACAGCCACAAGATCCCCCCTCAGTCTCCTCTTGTGGAGACTGAAGAGATTCAGGTCCCTCAGCCTCTCCTGATAGGGCTGGCAATGGAGGCCCTCAACCATACGAGTGGCCTCCTCTGGACCCTCTCCAGGTTCTCCATGTCCTTCTTGAAGAGCGGTGCCCAGAACTGGACACAGTACTCCAGCTGCGGCCTGACCAGCACCGCATAGAGGGGGAGCAAGACCTTTCTGGACCTGTTAGTGATGCCCCTGTTGATGTATGACAGGGTGCAGTTGGCTCTGCCTGTTGCTTTGTTGCATTGGTGACTCATTCATCCTGGAGTCAATCCTGTCTCCAAGATCCCTCTCTGCCTCTGTGCTGCCGAGAGGGTCAGCCCCTAACCTATAACCATAATGCTGGTTCCCTCTCCCCAGTTGCAGCACCCTGCACTTGTCCTTGTTGAACCGCATCCTGTTTAGATCCGCCCACTTTTCCAACCTATCCAGGTCTGCCTGGATGCGGTCCCTGCCTGCCAGTGCATTCATTTTACCCCATATTTTGGTGTCATTAGCGAACTTGAACAGGGTGCACTCCAGACCCTCGTCCAGGTTGCTAACGAAGATGTTGAACAGCACCGGCCCAAGGACCGAGCCCTGGGGGCCTCCACTGCCCGCACCCTCCCAGGTCAACATTGACCCATCCACCACCACTCTCTGGGTTTGCCCCTGGAGCCAGTTTGCCACCTATGTGACTGTGCATTCATTAATGCCGCAGTCCCTCAGCTTGCCCACCAGAATTGGGTGGGACACTGTGTCGAAGGCCTTCTGGAAGTCCAAGAAGGTGACATCGACTTCCTCCTTCCCATCTAAACTCTTTGTTACTTGGTCATGTATTTTGAATGTACGCTTCTTGGAAAATACACCATCTATCACAGTTTTCAAACTGCGTTCCATGAAACTCTGAGATGTCATGATAGGTCACCAGGGGTTCTGCAAAGAGATGGGGGGAAATGGTGGAGTGGGACAGGAAGCAGTGCCCTACTGTTGTGGGGTTGGTTTGCCTGGCTCCACATCAGTCTTTAGGACAGGGGTAGTGTTTCTGCAGCAGCAGAAGTGATATGAAAGGGGTCTGTGACTCTAGGAAGTTTGAAAACACTGTTCTAGAATATTCTATTCGGCACATACCAATTGTTGCCATTCGTCAATGATGACATGAAGTCAGCATTGATGGCCTTAAGGCAGTTTTATGGCCTGAATGAAGCCCAATCCAAAACTTGATGAAGGCAGCAGGAAGGTTTTGCATTGCTTTCTGTGGGATGTGATCAGGCCCTTTTTCATGGACAGCTGAAATTGGGGAGAAAGAGATCATCAATCAAAAGATTTTTGCTGCTTAATTCTACACCATTCTGCACGTATGACCTTCTTTCCAAAGTTGCTTCATTTGTTATTTTTGACAAAATTGACTATTTTGAAAAAAATAGTGAGGAAAAGGCCTTTTTACCTTTTTCCAATATAAAAGTTCTTTTCAAATGGGTGTCTATTTCTTTTCTTCAGTTGCTGACCTATTTTCATTGCTAAATGAACCTAGGTTTCCTTGAAGAACTCAGATGCCTTGGTAACATTTTCAAAAAGGACCTATTTTTAGGTCAATAATAAAACATGGAACACTGGGGTGTTTTTTTTTATCTTGCTGTTATTTTGTATGTACTTCTGAATCAGAGACCAACCTGCTTTTCTTTAGACATGGCCACTCTAATTCTACAGCTCAGATTCCCACCAACACTGGTGATGTACTTTGGGTTGAGATTTCCTTTGATTAAAACAACAACAACATCCATTTTGTGGATAAATTAGCAGGCTTCAAATCCAGTGCTGTCAATCTTGCACCTTTCATGGGTCCTAACTGTAAATGTAAAACTAAAGCAATCTTTTATGCATATAGAATAATTGCACATCCAGTAGCTTGGTAAATAATACAACTGATTGGAGAAGTGATTGCCTCCGACTGTCAGATTCTCTTGCTGCTGTTGAAATTACAGATTTCACAGAGCTGCTGAAAGAATTAAAAGCTAAGTATAGCACTTCATTTTAGTTTACTTTTTTCAGTGCATTACTGGCATTTGCATATGATTTTAAAATCTGCTATGGCATGTATGAAGGAGGCCAAAAGAGAAAGGATTAGTGAAAAAACATTAACCTCTCTGCACTGGAAATGGCAGCAGTTGTGTTGCTACCAAAAGCAGCTGAACAACAACCTATTGTTGCTATTCCTCAGTGAAAACTGCATCCCTGTTATTTGGACAGTATCAGAGGGGTGACTGGTCCTATTAATAGGAGATGGGTCTCAACCATGACCAGTCAATGTCTTTGAGCTCAGGCTTTGGAGTTAGGGGTCAAGTGACTGCTTGAAGAGTGTATGGTCCTTGTTAAGGCCAGTGAGAGCTCAGCGGATTTGGGAGGTCTGTAGGAGAGTGATGATTCTGGATCCTCTCGGGGTTGCTAGTCTACAGTAAGGTCTTGGCAGGGCTGTGGGAATAGCCTCTGGGAACTGCTTTTTCTTTAGTTGGTTAATAATATACTAGAACATGAGGCAAAAGCCCAAAGGTAGACTCTGGTGTGGCACTGATCCTTCCCAGAGTGGTGAAGTACCTTACTGGCTTGCAGATGGATAATGACAGCTTGAACTGGAAGCCTGAACAGTGGAAAACCTACATCTGGGATACATCAGCATGCAGCTCATGTGTAGTCTTACTTAACAATTTCTGCTTTCCCTACAGATTTTGATGATATTTGAAATGATCCTTATAATAGGTATTTGCTTGTAATAGACACTGGTACTGTATATTATAATTTGTATATTTTACTGCGTTAGAACTTCAAAAACTGGTAGTCATTCACTAGGGGCAGCTGGATATAGAGAAAAAGTTTCCCACTAGAGATGATCAACAGGTTAGAGGCCCCTTTTTATTGGATTTCTCCCATTCTAATACTCATGCTTGAATACAAGAAGTAATGATTTCTAACTAACTAACAAAACAATACAGTTCCATCTGTAAGTTAGTCACTTTGCAGCTGAGCTGCTATCACCAGTTCCATTTGACAGACTTTGGTCAACAAAAACTCTGTACATGTATGAGTGAGCCACTGGAGCCAGCTATAACATTTATCCTTTACCTGGATATGGGTACCAGCTAGTTTTTTCATGTTTCTTTATGTCACATATGCATCATATAAAAGAAATCCTATAACTGAAAGGGCATCTATTAATCTCCCTATGATTATTCAGTAATACTATATCAGCACAGAAAAAAGAAAAATTTGAATTTATTTGAATCTTTGGCACCTTAGACTTGCTTTATCTTTACAATGCTCGATCCTAGATTTAAATATTGGTACATATCTTTTGACAGTACTGAAGACACAAGGTGGCAGCTAGAGTCAAAACATTCACAGTAAAATGGAGCATCTCCTACACAGCAAAATAAGCAACTAGTATTTGTGGTAGGTAGAAAAGACGCTACTAAAAGCAGAAAACTTTCAATAGGCTTTGCAGGTCTCATTTATCACATCCGGGAAGATCTACTGAAATAAAATATCCATACAAACCCTGTTCAACAATGATAACCTTTTGTGAACAAAGACCAGTGTCTTATCTTGCAGAGACAAATTTCCTGGAGAGCAGCAGACCAGGCAGGTTTTGAGCAAAAGACTTGAAGTTTAGCTCACCCTACCTGTAGCTGCAGAAACTAGAAGGTGCAAACATTGGTGAAAATGAAGAAATACTCCTTTGGCCCCAGTACTTTATTCCCCTATTGATATCTGCCTCAGACAGCTGCAAACACAATCCATGCATTCCCATTCTTCAGTCCTAATGCAATCCCAAGTGTGAAACATGCACAGCATTATTGCCTGAACAGAGGTGTTCTTCAACTGGATTGTTGTGATATTTTTTGTGTTTTTTTCGTGATATTTTTCACATGTTGCGCCATTTGTCCTGAGAGGCAAAGTAATGAGCGGCACTTACCGGCAGCTCGGGATGAGACACACATGGGACGGGAGAAGGAACCTGCACGGCTCATTAGCCACCTTTTTGTGCAATTATGGCCGGCCGGTGATGTCAGTGTCAGAAGCTGGCCAGCAGAGATAAAAATGGCGGCTGCGGCGGCAGAGGGGTTGGATAGCTGGGGAACGGAGCCGTGGCTGATGCCGGGGGCTAAGAAGACCTCGCATGCTGGACCTGAGGAGCCTGGCAAACAGGAGCTCATGCAGGCTGGGGAGAGTGGGACCCCCGACAAAAGTCCATGCTGGACAATGGAGGAACGACGGGCTTGCCAGCCAGAGGGAGAACTGAAGTTGCACCTGGAAGCACAATGGAACCCAGGTGGGAGTGCCGGGATGACAGGGTGCGGAGGAAGGCACAACAGGGGGTGAAGACCCCTGAAGGGGTTTGTGGTCAGGGCAGGTATTGCTGTCAGGGTCCATCATATTAATGAACTGACGGGAGTTGGTCCAGGAGGCGATGAGTCAAGAGGAGCACGTTCCCTCCCTATTAGGCTCCGGTGTGGGAGGTAGAAGGGGGCAGGAATAGATTTACTGGTCGGTTTCGTTGATTTGTTTATTTTTGTTACCCTGGGCGAAGGGGCATAGGGGATAGAGACAAATACCCCAGGGGTGGGGCAGCAGAGAAGCCTTGGCAGAGTTGCTCCTCATGGTGATAGGTACCTGGGAAGGAAGGGAAGGGAGTGTGAAGGGCTGTTGGGGCAGGCCCACATGGGCAAGCAGGACCCTAAGTTGCAGTCTCTGGGACGCAACGGCAGAGAGGGTGACCCCACGGAAGAGGCTGCGGATAATGGCTGGGCAACTCACCGAAGGTGATGTGAGGCTGGGGTGTAGGGGTGGCGGAGCCCCATGAGTGACCACCGGGCAAAACCCAGGCCACCGAGGGTCCCATTAACCAACGCCGCCTACTGAGGAACACCAAGTCGTGGCAGACGAGATCGGGGTTGACGATGTGGGGAAAAGAGAACTACTCCGGCAACAACACGGGCCTGGAAGGTGCGTGACTTCTGCCAACTGGTTGAAAGTTGCCCGAGAGCGGATATTCGAAGCCCGGTGCTGACACCATTCAAATGTACTAAGTCATTCCATAGCTTGAGACCATTGCCTCTTGTCTTTTAGGTGTTCCCATACCATGAGTCTACAAAATAAAGTATAGCAGGATCTGCAGAAATTATGCCAATTAAGTTGGCATTGGATGCTGAGGTAGTTGAAACTCTTGCAGAGGACAAAAGCCTTTATTCACTAACTGTTTTTTTCTTCTCAGCTCCCAAGTATCACAAAGTGTAGGTTTGTGCCTGTGTTCCTGGCCTGACTTCTATCCTGGGGAAGATCTTAGAAAAGTTTATTAAAGAGGCCATCCTTAATGGACTGGCAGAGGCCAACATCCTAAGGGATAGCCAGCACGGGTTTATTGTGGGTAGGTCTTGCTTGACCAATCTCATTTCCTTCTACGACCAGGTGACCTATCACCTGGACAGGGGAGATGAAATTAATGTCATATATCTTGACTTCAAAAAAGCCTTCGATCTGGTATCCCATGATCACCTCTTGGTGAAACTATCCAACTGTGGTCTTAGGTCCACCATGATCCGCTGGCTGGGAAATTGGCTCCGTGCTCGGACCCAGAGGGTAGTAATTGATGGCAGTCACTCATTATGGTGTCCTGTGACCAGTGGGGTCCCTCAAGGCTCTGTCCTTGGACCCATATTGTTAACATCT
>NW_017728906.1:183504815-183513621 GCF_001723895.1 Crocodylus porosus | reverse complement strand
CCAGCTGACTTCCTGCCCTTTGGGCAGGGGGCTGGACTCGATGATCTCCCGAGGTCCCTTCCAGCCCTAATTTCTATGAAATCTATGAGAAATGGAAGCCATGTAAAAGCATGTCTATTCTGATTTCAGGGTAGTGTCATTGTGTAGTCTGTGGGCACATCTACCTGATCATTAATGTGTTTTAGGTATTGTGAATTAAATTTAGTTCCTCCACTGGGAGGTACTAGCAAAAAGGTGCTTTAGCCTATTTTAATGTGTATTAATAAAAGCACATTTTTTGTGACACTATAA
This sequence comes from Crocodylus porosus, assembly GCF_001723895.1. Lineage (NCBI taxonomy): Eukaryota > Metazoa > Chordata > Crocodylia > Crocodylidae > Crocodylus > Crocodylus porosus. Next base: position 183,513,330 of record NW_017728906.1, on the reverse strand, counting down.
TGTGCCTTAAAATAAGCCAATGCGCATTAAAGTGGACGTGTAGATGCACCCTATGTGCTGGAGGTAGGGACTAGAAAGGACATAACGGGGAGTCTCACATGGCAGTACTGTGCTATTGTTGCCTAATAGGAAGAAGCAGGCTCCACAGTACTGATTCATATCCACCTACATAATGCGAGTGGTTTTGAAGGGCTGGAAGGGAGAGGGAAAAACTCCCCCTTTATTGTGTCTTTTGTGGTATAGTGAGATTGGGTGTCTGTGAGCTTACACTTGGATAATAGGTGGCACACTCCCTTCTGCAACTGTGGAGAGAGAAAAAGAGAAACCTCAATTCCTCGAGGCACAGTCTCCCCACAAGCTGCCTAGAGGCAGGGTAACAAGGCATTGCCTCTTACTATAGCTCCAATTGCAAATAGGTATTCTAGCACTCAATTAGCATTTGGCAAACCTCCAGTGCCAGTCAATATATAACTATCAGTGTATTTTCCTGCTACACGTGGATTTTCTTTTTTCATTTAGAAACAGCTCAATTATAACTCTTCCTGGGCCTGGCACGAGGTAATTTTTTTTCTTCCCTCACATTAATGTCTGTCATCTTCCCTTTTGTCTAATGATTCTTAATCAGCATGCTGGATATGCTACCTGGTTATGTCCTGCTAGGCAGTCCTGAAAGTGGCAACACTGACATAATCAGATTTATTAAGAAATCTTCATGTAGAAATGACTTAAGAGATTTAAAGGCTGTACAGAAAAGCCTGCCTTGTCACAAATAAAATAATAGTTATACTGACTTCTGGTACATTGCAGCCTGGGATTGTATGCCTGTGCAGAGGTAAGGGACAGAACCTCTCTCCTGTGTCAGTTCCCTGTTTTTTGGATCAAGGTAAGCGCATGGTACACTTGCTTACTGCTCACTAGAGCTCCAGCTGTAGGTGTGGATTGGAGTGAGAGGAGCCTTGGTCCCATCTCCTCCTCTGGATTGTAGCCAGCACAGCTGAAACAGTACTCAAATGGAGGCAGGGACTTGTTGCTGGTAGAAGCAGAAAATTACTATCTCCTGCAGCAGGAAAGGAATTTACAATCCTTCCTTTTGAATGATCTTAGGTTAGTGCAACCCTTAGCAAAGGCATGAATCCTCAGGCCACCATCTGACCTTTACAGACTAATGAAGAACAAGAGATGAACAATAAGCCTTTTTTTACTCCCTGGTATGTAAACCAAGTAATTTCTTTCTCTCTCTCTTTTGGAATAGTGTGAACTAAACTCAGGCCTGGCTTCATCTTTTGTTACATTCCTTACATGAATTTGATTTTATGAAAGAAAAATGCAACTTGTATCACTTACTCTGAGATCATTTCTGGCTACAGGCTTTTTTTGTTCTGGTTGGTTTATCTGAATTAACTTGATAATCCATACAGTATTACAGCACATATCTCTTTTTCCCTCTTTCATCCATGCCAACTTCTGCAGGCAGGGATTGGTTGCCACCATCATCTGTACTAAAGACAGTTCTGGCTCAGAAAGCCTGTGAACTGCGACCCTGAAGATTATCAAATTGTATTCTGTCCATGACTCAAGTTCTGAATGAATCTTTTTGAATATCTTCAGGGTATACAGCTATTGAAATGTTAAGTGTGACTGTGCATTCAGGTTCTGTCAATCAAAGGTGGATCTGACCTTTTTTAGGTTCACTGAGAATCCTTTGCAAGCACTTTTCATCTTCTCAAGTGAGAAGGAGTCTTCCCCTCTACAGTTCGTTTACTGCAGCTGGAAGTCAGAGACTCTCTAAGGTTTGCTTCAGCTGTAGTAATTCATCCTGAACACCTGGGAAGCCACGTGAGGTCTATTCTGAAAATAACATGCTCCCACTGTTCAAGTGTTAGGAAGGGCAATGAAGATTGTATTGCTTCATATTTTAATCCCATCATATTGTAGCCCTTTCTCGTCCCAAATATCAGCTGCAGGGCATGTGTTCTCTTTTTTTTAAATAGGAATTCCCTCTGTGGTTTTGTAAACCACTCAGGTGCCCAGAACTGTGCATTTAAACTCTATTCACTCAAATAAAATAGAAACGTGGACTTTATTGGGATAAATGGAATAATTTTTCAATGGAGATGGTGTGTGGCTGGGAACATGGGCTAATTTCAAATGAAGAGGACTGGATTTAGATGAATGAACATATTCTGTAGAAGGCACAAAAATATGTTGCAAGTAGCACTTTCATCCATTTGTTTTGATATGCAATATAGTAATAGTCATATAGTAATAGGGTTAAGCACCAGAAGTGCTGCAAGATCCAAAAGTAACAGTTATTCAAGTACATGATATGTTAAATTCTCCAAAACAATCTAAGATATATCTTCTATTATTTTTATTGGAAAATATATGAACAAATTTCCCAGACTGCACTGAAAATCTCAACCAATAGTGTCTAATACAAATGATATCCTGGCTAATGAGGAGAGTTCATAGTGGTTATATATTCATAAGAGTTGGGATGCTTTTCTCAAGGTCATGGTCTAGAAATATCACAAATTCTATCAGGAGCATGTAGTCTATCCACATTATAGATGGCTGGAAGTACTATCGTGCTGTATATTCTCAACTATATTTTGATTCTTCTGTCTCTAATTCTTGTTGGAATTAGGAAGTGGAAAGACCTGTCAAATGAAAAAGAAAAATGAAACATTTTTACATGAGAAATGGTTCATGCGGGTTCTTCTGTTCTGTGATTTAGTTCAGTCCTTCTCTAATCTTCCCTTCTTCCAAAGAATTATTGTCTGATCTGAAAGTCGAAGCATTTACCCAGAAGAGATGGATAATCTTTTCCTGTTGCTTTAAAAAAAATAAGAAATACAGATTTGGTTATATGAAAACATGTTTTTTTCAAATTCATGTCAGTTTTGCTAAGTCATTCTCCAAAGGGGGGAAATTCCCACCTCCCCCCAACATAAACCATCCCCTCAAATTGAAACATTTAATTCCAAAATTTTCAAAGCAAAACATTTTGTTCACTCCCAAATCATTTTTACTTCCTTGAGATAAGTGAAAAAAACAAATAATCAGGCATTTACACTGCTCTCTATGTAGTAGTCCCACTGTCCTTGGACACCCTGAACAACGAAACGCTTCTTTTTTTTGGCAAGGAAATGTGGGGTTTCAGATTGCTCAGATTGTTCTGTTTGCTTCTTTATTTCTATTCCTGTTACTGCTTCATGTTGTCTAACTCCTATGCATATAATGAAAAGAGTTTCCTCACTTCCACCAAAGGTGTTTTATCTAATTGAAAGCAACCAGCAGGTGGTTCATATATAATCTCATTAGTCTGCGATTGTTTTTGACACTTCTTTGAAGGAATGTTTCATTTCTATAGAATGGAAATACACCTTTTATGTGGGCTAATTATCACAAATTATAACGTGCAGATCATTAATTTTCTTAAGATTTATTTTAAAAAGTACAATATGACAATATAAGGTACTTATATGGTCCCCATTACTGTAGTATCCAAGTGCCTCAGTGTTTGAGGTATTGCAATATCTCCATGAGGCAGGGAAGTGCTGCTTTCCTTATTACAGATGAAGAAGCAAAGAATAGAGATTAAGGCCCAGATTTAGGCATTGTGTCACTTTGTATAGCAAGGCCTACGTGATTTAGATAGCTACATTTTGGTACTGACTTAGGCATTTGGGAATTTATGTTGCTTTTGAAAATGAGGATTTAAACTGCTGATGGCTAGATCCACAAAAGGATTAAGATGCCTGAGCCCCATGGAACTCTCATGTAGGGTACTTATGTCCAGTATTGCGATAATCAGAGTTTCTGCTCAGCTGCTAACTGTTTTTGAAGGTGCCTCAAATCCTTAGGCATCTCATTTTTTTGCTAGTTAAGATCTCTAGGTCAGGGGTTGCAGTGTTTTGCAGTTGGAAATGGTTACAATCATTGCTCCCCTCTTACAATGCCACCACCACTACTTTTCCCTGGGTGCATCCACACATGAAATGAATGCAAAGGAATACACTCTGGAGCAGTTCACGCTGGTGTTAACTGCTCGTGGATGCAGTGTCTACATGTGCACTTGGGACAGCAGCAATGTGAGCCAGGGTAGAGCAGGCCCCTAGCTGGCTGGGTGGACAGAGAGCAATTTACATCATTGTTTGCTGTCTACATGTGTTTTGGTGCAGAAAAGTATTCTGTTGTAAGACACTACTGCCCCCGACAGTACTATCCTATGGTGGAGTTAATTAGTTTACTGCTTCTTAATACCAGGACACGTGTAGACCATGACACTTTACTGTGGAGCTAATTAGTGTATTCCACAGTAAAGGGCACATGTAGATGCACCTCCTGATGTCTGGCTGCTGTGCCTCCCTGCTCCCCCACCACTGACATGCCACCAATGCCCCCACACCACTGAAATGCAGAAGAAGCCCTCCAGCTCTGGGGGCCAGATAAAATGGCTCTGGGGGTTCCATAGGTTGCAGACCCCTGCTCTAGGTACTAAAAGTCTGAATCTGGGCATGCCCTAGATTTGACAGGGATGAACTCCTAGTTCATACCTAATCCCTGTGAGGTTTCTGAAGCAAGGTTCTGATCTTCCTATTTTGCCTAGGGATCTTTGGAGAATTTCTATACACAGAAACAGGAGTTTCTGCCAATAACTTTTTACCTGATACCTCAGTGGTTACGGCATTCACTCCTTAGCCTGCTGGGATTCAACCTCTCATTTCCTTCCAGGAGTGAGTGAGTGTGTGCTTAGGTGCATGCATGCATGCATAAATAGAAGAACACCCACACATTTGAGAGCCTGTTGGCTATCCTGTTGAAACTGTTCCTCTCTGGCCCAGTCAGCCCTTAATTATTCCATCCAAAGAGACTGCAAGTGTAAGTAAGTCTCTATAGGGCTGTTCATAGGGAGAGGGGGATGTCAATTCCAGTAATTGCTCGAGTGACTCATTATATATTTTATATTAAACAGCAATTGGATATGTAGTCATTGGAGCAGGAACTGGAACTTAGATCTTCCCCTTTCCCAGATGAGTGCCCTAGAAATAAGCACAAGAATCATGTTCACCTTTATTTTCTCTGTAGTCCAATGAATATTGCATTATATCTTAATAGGAGAGTTAGAAAGTTCTACACACAGACCACCCCCTATCAGTCTCAGAACAGCTGATAATCTGGTGGTTGAAAGTAGCTTCAGAGGAGATTTAATTCCCTAAACTAGAGAAAGGAATTGAACACTGGTCTTCTGCTTTCTGGGCCCTAAGGCCTGCCGTACCAAGGCCTCTGCCCCACTGGAGCTTGGCAACAGGCATGAGCCTCTTGCGGCCCCAGCAGAGCCTGCTCCCGCAGGCAATAGAGGCTCAACTGCAGCTACTGCCCCTACTCTCCCCAAGACAAAATGTAAAGTGTTTGTCATGGGAGACTCCATCCTGAGGGGGACTGAGGGAGTAATCTGCTGCTCCAACCCCTTAACCCAGGAAGTCTGCTGCTTCACTGGGGCTCGCATCTGAGACATTGCGGAGAAGATCCCTAAGCTCCTCCAGTCCACAGATCAGTATACCATGCTCCTTATTCATGTGGGCACCAATGACATGGCTTGCAGCACTCCCAGCTGGGTCATGAGGTGCTACAGGGATTTGGGAGCAGGACTAAAAGGTCTGGGGGCACAGGTGGTGTTTTCTTCAATCCTCCCAGTCTTGGGGTATGAGCTGAGGAGGGAGAGGAGGATCCAGGTAGTGAAGCAAAGACTGCAGTGCTGGTGTCATTGGGACGGCTTTGGCTTCCATGACCACAGACCACTCTTTGGCGAGAAAGGCAGTGAGCTGCTGGAAAGGAGGACGCTATTCTCAGCCAGACTGGCTGACCTGCTCCACCAGGCTTTAAACTAAGCCTGCTGGGGGACGGGGGGGACTACCACCACTGATGGCCCACTGAGCAACCCTTGCAAAGCCAAAAGGCCAAGGCATTTAAGGGAGCACACCCCTGCCCCAGCCCTGGTACAATCTGTGGGACAGGCAAGAGCCCCCAAGGGGACACTTGCCTGCCTGTACACAAATGCCAGGAGCTTGGGGAATAAGCAGGAGGAACTTGTCCTCCTGTTTAACACAAATAATTACAGCATCATAGGGATAATGGAGACCTGGTGGGACTCCACCCATGACTGGACTATGGGTATAGATAGCTATACCCTGTACAGGAGCGACCGAGTAGATAAAAGGGGCGGGGTGTAGCTCTCTATGTTAAGGAAAGCTACGTGTCCCTGCAAGCTGATATTGGTGACCAGGATGGATGACTGGAGACCCTCTGTGTTAACATCTCTGGGGAACACGATGCAGGGGACACAATGCTGGGAGTCTACTACAGATATAGACCTCCCACCTAAAGTTAAGAGCTTGACCAGGAGTTTACCCAGGAACTGGCTGAGGCTGCATGCTCCAGGACCTTGGTTGTCATGGGTGCCTTCAATTACCTGGACATCTCATGGGAAGATCACTCAGCAAAATCCGAGTAGTCGCAAAGCTTCCTATTGCATGTTGATGACCTCTACCTGACTCAAGAAGTCTATGGGCCAATGAGAGGTAAAGCACTGCTCAACCTGGTACTGGCTACTGGGGATGACCTAATTGGCGACCTAGTGATTGATGGGAAGCTGGGTGACAGTGACCAGGAGCTGATCACCTTCACCATCTGCCGTAAAGCTGGCAAGTCAGGCAGCAACACTGAAGTCCTTGACTTCAGGAAAACCAACTTTGACAAGCTCAGGAGGCTCATCAGTGAGGCCCTAAGGGACCACGACCCCAGGGGGAGGGGAGTTCAGGAAGAGTGATTACTCCTCAAGGGAGTGATCCTCAATGTACAAGCTAATTCTATTCCATCTTGAAGGAAAGGCAGCAAGAGGGCACAGCAGCCCCCCTGGCTCTCCATTGATGTAGCAGACCTCCTGAGGCTAAAAAGAAAGGCCTACAAAGGATGGAGGATGGGATTCACCTCCAAGGAGGATTATTCTGCACTGATCCGTTCCTGCAGGGAGCAAACCAGGCAAGCCAAGGCTGCAACTGAACTCCAACTAGCTTTGAGCATCAAGGACAATAAAAAGTCCTTTTTCAGATATGTGGGGAGCCGGAGAAAAAGCATGGGCAACATTGGACCCCTGCTGAACCAGATGGGACAACTGACACCCAGAAAAAAGCCAACCTGTTAAATGGGTATGTCCCAGGGCGCAACCAAGGGGAAACCCCAGGGAGCCTGGGGGGAACCCGGGGATGAAGAAAGAGGCAGAGAAAGAACAGAAAGAAAAGAGAAGCAAATAGAAAGGTTCTTACCTTTAGATAGAACCGCGATGAAACTGGAAGTGGCGGTGGGACCCGAGTGGCTCGTTAGTCATGTTTTTATGAAGTTGCAGCCAGCTGATGGCAGCAGCTGCAGGAGCCAGTCAGGGGAGTTAAAAGGAGTTGTGTGCAAGGAGGAAGGGGAGAGACCAGCAGGAGCGCCGGTGGAGGAAGTGCTCTCAGACTCCCCTCGGAGTGGAGGAGCCTGCAGCCCCGGTGAAGAGAGTGAGACCTTGCAGGAGGAGGTCACCACCGGCAATGAGGCAGGAGGCAAGAAGGCAGAGCCGAGGTGCGGAGGCAGAAGAGGGCTGGAGAGCACTGAGACCTGGAAGTGCCCAAAAAGGATCAGAAGAGGCGGCAGAAGCCAGATTGCCGGATCAGGTGGGATTGCACAGGGCTCGGACAGCCGTGGGGGAGAAGCGCCGAGGGGATCCACCGAGAATATAGTAGGCCGACCCCAGACTGAGTCTAGGCTAGTTAAGGGCCTTAGAGGCTGCAGCCAGTGACAATAGGGCAGGTGGCAGGAATAGACATATAAGCGGGCGAAGGGCAGCCCTTGATCACTGATGTTTTTCTCCCAGTGCTATACTTTGTGTTTTCCTTTTTTTGTTACCCACTGTTGGAGGGGTTGTGACGTATAGAGCACAGACAGGGTTCAACCCAGGCCAGGACAGGGAGAAAGGGGAGACGGGCGGGGCATTTAGCTGGACTCCTATAGCCTACTAAGGAAAGGGCACCAAGCCCCAACTATCGGAGGGACGTGGCCAAAGACCATCGACATTCATCAAGGTGGGGTGTAAGGGTGAGGTAGAGGGGAGGTGGAGTCTCGCAGAAGATTGTCATCCTGCGGTCCACCACACGAGAAGCACCGATAGTCAAACCCCACCACTGTGATAAGATCAAAGTCGTGGTGGGTGAGATTGGGGAGAGACGATTCGGGTCGATGACATCAACTCGCTGGAATCACAGGGACGGATGGGCGGACAACCCCGAACATCTGGGGACACATAGCTCATGATCGGATGTTCAAAACCAGATGGGTACAGAGTACTTTGCATTGGTCTTTCATCAGTCCCCATGGGACGCCCATGCCTGCTACAGGACAGGGAGATCCGGGTGAGGGAGATCCCCTGCCCTCCATCAATGCTGACCTCGTGAAGGAACACCTTGAGAGGCTGGAT
>NW_017728906.1:183494943-183503769 GCF_001723895.1 Crocodylus porosus | reverse complement strand
CAAGACCATTTCAGGCTGGACGTAAGGAAGAGTTTCTTTACTGTCTGAGCCCCCAAGGTCTGGAATAGTCTGCCATTGGAGTGGTTCAAGCACCCACATTGAACACTTTCAAAAGTATATTGGATGCTTATCTTGCTGGGATCCTATGACCCGAGCTGACTTCCTGCCCTTTGGGCGGGGGGCTGGACTCGATGATCTTCCGAGGTCCCTTCCAGCCCTAATGTCTATGAAATCTATGAATGTTTTAACCCAGTGGTTCTCAATCATGGTGCCACAGTTAGCACTGGTTGGCATGTCAACACCTACACGATTCACAAGATAAAACCTGGGGCTGCACCCAGACAAGTGTGGCTGTGTAGTATGTGGTGCCGTAGACACATTTGTGGTGCCACATACCACACATTCAGCTCTCCTCACTGCAAGGTAGCACTGTGAAGGAGTTTTTTGACCCTAGGAGATCCTGGGGTCAAAAAACCCATGCAAAAAAAAACAACAAAAAAGAAGAGCAGTGCATGTGGGGACAGTGGGCACTGTTCAGAACTACAGCCTGTCCAGCTAGAGCTACACTCCAGCTGGTGGCCAGGCTCTGAGCAGCAGGATTACTGCAGCTGCTGTTCCCCAAGGCACCCAGGACCCCATTTAAGGCTGCTGGCGCCAGCCCAGTGCTGGCCCCAGTCTCCCCTACCTAACCCAGGGTAACCTGCCGTGCACCAGCAGGCACGTGGCACAGGTGTTCCCTGGGGAGAAGGAGCAGTGGCACAAGGTATGCTTCTGTTCCTTGTTTCCGGGAAAACAAACGTCCATGCCCATGTGGATGTGGCCAGAGATTTTAAATAAGAATCCATGGTGTCAAAAACATTCTGATCTGGTGTGGTCTCCTCGAGTTTTCTGCAACATAAGAATTATTGTCAAATAAAGTTAAGAGTTAGGATTTTCTGAGGGGTGATGCAAGTCTAAAAAGTTATAAAATTATTGAACCACAGAAAGAAGAACTGGAAGGGACCTGTAAGATCATCACGTCCAGTCCTCTGCCATGGGCAGGAGGTAATTGGGCTTAAATGAGTTCAACGAGGTGTTTGTCCAGCCTTCTCTTAAAAACTGCCAGGGATGGCAACTGTACTACCTCTGATGGAAGTGTGCTCCAGGTTCTAGTTACTCATATGGAAAAGAAGCTTTTCCTTATGTCCTGCTGAAACTTTTCCTTGACTAGTTTATGTCCATTGGACTGCATCCTCCCAGGGGTGCTTTTCTGAACAGTTGCTCTCCTAGATCCTGGTGTTCTCCTTTGACATATTTGTGGGTGGCTATCAAGTTGCCCCTCAGCCTTCTTTTGCTCAGGCTGAACAAACTGAGATTCTGATGTTTCTGCTCGTACGGCCTATCCCCCAGGCCCTTGATCATGTGGGTGACCCTTCTCTGCACCCTTTTGTGCTTATTCACATCCTTCTTGAAGTGCGTGCAGTGCCCAGAACTGGACACAGTACTCCAGCTGTGGCCTCACCAGTGCTGAGTAGAGGGGGAGGAGCACCTCACTGGATCTGTTGGCAACACATCTGCTGATATACGCCAGAGTTCTATTTGCTCTGTTGGTGACTTCATCACACTGGTGGCTCATATTCATTCTCTGGTCAATTGACACCCCTAGTTCCCTTTCAGATGACGTGCCAGCCAGTGGACCACCACCCATTGTATAGATATGGTGAGGGTTCTTCCTGCCCAGATGAAAGACCCAGCATTTGTCCCTGTTGAACCTCATCTGGTTCTGTTCAGCCCATAGGATCAGCCTGTCAAGGTCTTCCTGAATCCTTGACCTGTCCTCTGATGTTCCCACTTGTCCTCCTAGCTTGGTGTCATCTGCAACCTTAATTATTGCACTTTTCACTCCCTTATCCAGGTCATTAATAAAGATGTTAAAGAGCATGGGCCCAAGCACTTATCCCTGGGGTATGCCAGGATGAGGCCACACCATCAATTACCACTCATTGGGATGGGCCTCTGAGCCAGTTGCCAACCCACCTCACTGTGGCCTGGTTTAGGCCAGTACTCTCCAGTTTAAATGCAAGGATTTCAGGGGAAACAGTATCAAAGGCCTTGCTGAAATCTAGGTAGGTGACATCCACCTCCTGTCCCATGTCCTGGTGAATAGTTATCTGGTCATAAAAGGACACAAGGTTTATTAGGCATGACATCCCCACTACAGAGCCATGGTGGTTGCTTCTGAGCACCCCCTCCCCCAGTTTCGAGCATGTGGTTGATGGCCTCCTTGACAATTTTTTCAAAGATCTTCTCCAAAGTCAGACTGAATGGCCTATACAACAGGGTTGTCCCTCTTTCCTTTCTTAAAGATGGGTACCATATTTGCCCTCTTCCAGCCATTAGGAACCACTGCTGAGTTACATGACTCCTCAAACAGCTTTGCTAGAGGATCTGCTATGAGCTCAGCGAGCTGTTTCAGCATTCTCAGATGCAGGTCCAAATGATCTAAAAGTATTGTCACTTGTTTTGGACTGATTTTATGTGGACCGTTGTCATTACCTTATTCTCTGTGCCCCTGGTCTGGTGACCAGTTTTCACCTGATCACAGGAATGCTGATGTGAAGTAGTTATTAAGGAGGTCTGCCTCTTCACAGGGGTTAAGTGTGGGCTTCCCCTCCATATTCAGTAGGGGTGCCACAGTGGAGCTTGATTTTTTTTCTTGCTCCCTATGTACCTAAAGAAGGATTTTTAAAAATCTTTGATTTTAGTTGCCACCTTGAATTCCATGGATGCATTGGCTTTCCTTATCTCTTGTCTGCAGACTGGCTAGATGAGCGTACTCTTCTCTGGATCCCAAACCATTTTTCCATTTCATGTACATTTCTTTTTTCTTTTTGAGAAGTTCCCTCATGCCTCTGTTGAGCCAGGCAGATCTCTTGGCCCCTCTCCCTCTTTTTGATCGCATGGGGATAGCCTCTTTCTGAGCAGTAAGAATAGCCTCCTTCAGGAAATGCCATCCTTCATGAGCTCCCAAGTCATCCAGTCACTGGTTGCAAAGGGCCTTTCCAACTAGACTCCTGATTTTACCACCCATCTGAAGTCTAGGACCTTTGTTCTGCTGGTAGATTTCACAGTCTTTCAGTGGATCAGATTATGGTCACTGTCGTTCAGAGCCCCTCCAATCTTCAGGTCATTTACCACGTCTTCCCTTTTGGCCAGCACCAAGTCCAGAGTGCCTTTACTTCTTGTAGGCCCCTCTACAGCCTGTGCCAAGAACAGGTTGCCTATAGTCTAAGAAGTTGGTTGATCTGCTGGAGCTGGCTGAATGATATTCCCAACAGATGTCAGGGTAGTTGAAGTCACTCATGACAATCAAGTCTTTACTGGCTGCTTCAGCCAGTTTGCTGTAGAATGCCTAGTCATTCTCTTCTTGGTGAGGAGGCCTATAGTAGACCCCCACCATCAGATCCCTTTCTCCTGAGCTCCCTTGTAACTTGACCCAGCGGGTCTCAAGGGACTTTCCCCTGCCATCAGATGTGACTTGCAAGGAGGGGTACTGCTCCTTCACATAGAGGGCTACCCCATCTCCCTTCTTTCCAACCCTGTCCTTCCTATAGAGCCTGTAGCTCTTCATATCCACTACCAAGTCATATGAGTCATCCCACCAAGTCTTCATCAATCCAATGAGGTCAAAATCCTCATCTGCCAGAAGGAGTGTCAGTTCATCCTATTTGTTGCCCATGCTTCTAGCATTCCCATAAAGAGAGCTGAGTTCGCCCCTAGTCATCTCAGGAATTATGCCTCTTTACAGGTGTCTCTGGGTGTTGGTAGTAATCTGGGTGTCCTCTGCATTAATACCCTCTTCTGAGTCCCTTGATCAGCAGATTTATGTCCAGTGGTGGGTTTGTGCTCAGCAGTGGAGTCTTCCACCTCTCCCCCAGACCTGTCTAGTTTAAAGCCCTCCTCAGCAAGTCTCAAATTCTCATGGAGAAAAGTTTCTTCCCTCTGCCCATGTTTGAGAATCACTGCTCTAACCATTGAGATGTTAAATACTAATTTATGTGAAAGTTCTGTTGCTGCCTGTGTCACAGAAAGAGAGGGTGAGCTAAATAGCACATCCCTCCTTGATGTGTCCTCCCAGCTACCATTAGTTCATTTTGCAATGTGCTGGATTTTGTGAATCCCTTCTACAGGTTCCTTATTCATTCTGTGGAGAACCTAGATGTTTAACTTTGGGCTGTAAATTCTGCTATAGTGGTAATGCACCTACAAACCTCCTTTTTATGGTTTTCGCAGCACTGAGTAGAGCAACATTTATATCATTTAAAAACTTCTTTTGACCCCCATGGATATTTTCAGAGAGCATTGCAGCATTGGCTCAGTTGCAGTTAAGCACCATAACAGACATCCTTACAGATACTTTCCCAGACTCCTCTCATTCTGTTTAAATGAAAGGGGTTATCTGGAGCTAATAATATTGAGTAGGGTTATTTTTATGGTTGTCTAGAAATGATTATCCTAGGATGTATGGTCCTAGGTGGGCACTTATTTTGTATTTATTTGTACATTTGTATTCTGACTTACAATTACTGTATATCTCCTAAAGCTTAGGAGAGGTAATATATATATTTAAAAAACAAATGCATATTCATGACACAATAGTAAAATATATAACAACTTCGTGATTTAAAATTCTCAGTACCACATTTATGTTTCAGCACACATACAAAATAAAGTCTGCGTATGTAGACAACAGTAGCATAGTAGAACAAAGAAGCACAATAAACACCACAGAGCCTCTCAATACATACTCAAATGCTTCTGCTTTGACAGCAATAAGTAGCTGATATCTAAGTCTTTCTGGCTGCTTTTATTTAAGAATATCTCGATTTATAGTAAAAATGGTATAGACTCAGCATATAGAGTAATCAATTCCTTCGGTTTCTTTGAGTCTCCCACATATACACAGTATTCTGCTTTCCCAGAAGACCAAATTCAATCACTTGAGGGATTAAGACATCCTCATCTCATGGAGCTCTGCCTCCATTCCCATTAATTCCATTAAGCTGGATCCTAAATTAAAGGTTAACTAGCTAGTGGCTAAATGTGACTGTCATAGACCCCTAGTGTCTAGGGTTGACAGAATTCCTCTCCCAGAGGTCTCCCTAGGCCTATAGTATACCATTGCAACCCGTAAATTATTTTCTCAGGGCTTCCCCATTGGATAATAACTGGGCTGCTATTATGCTTTCACTCGTAGTTTAAATTATATAGACAATGTCCCCTTAACTTCTTCCCCTTTGAGGCTGACTGTGTAGGGTGAAAGAAACACCAGAAAAAATGGTAGTGGTTTGATTCCCAGTATCTGTTCCGGTCTCCTTGAGATTTCTGAAGCGAGGACATAAAGATTTAGTCTTATTAACATGCAGACAGTTAAGACAGTTACACTGCTATTGCTACAAAGTACTATTCTTTAAAGATAATTACCAGATTTGGCAAAAGTATTTTCAAAGATTGGTGCATGAAATGCATGATTGTAAGGACTGAGTATTTATTTTCAGTGATTTACCTTGCAGATCTGGTTATCAAATAGGATGACCTGATTAAATGTTTCATTGGCTTACAGTGCCACAAGATTAAATAATTTTGCTTAATCGAGAGGTGATGAGGCAGTACCCAAACTTACAGTGGCAACTATATCTGTTAGCATCAACATCCACCACATGCACAACATAATTCTAGGGCAGTGTCAAAGTCAGTGGATGAAAGCATGGGTATTTTTTTACAGGTCCTGTGGGAACAAAAAAAAAAAATCCTGTGGAACCTGTAGCTAGGATTTTGGATTTTGGACTTATAGATGCAACAACTATGGTTTGCAGTTTGACAATTTAAAATTTGTTGTAGAATTTTCATAAGGTCATATTCCTCATAGCACTTGGTGTCCAAGAAAGTCATGGTTACAGATCAATCAGATATTGTGAAGGTCAAGGTTGGTTCCTCTAGGTGGAATCACCCAGGTTGTCCCTGCTGGCACTAAAACAACTGTAACTATACTTGTAGGGTGGCAGGCCATAGCTGAGCTGGCTCTTTTGAGAAGCAATTGTGACCTCTGGCCAGATGAAAGGCTAGTTTAATAGGATCACCGGCAATCAATTGAAAGACAGGCTGCAAGGAAGAAACCTGTGTGCTCTAAACTTCAGATCCTCTGTTTGTGGTACATATTGGTGTGATCATATATACAAAAAAAATCACAGTCATAATTCAAAATTCTAAGGCCACTTATGCCTGGGACACTTTGATGGATGAAACGGAAACAATTTGCCTATCTATTGATACAAATATTCCTGCATTTGATTTGTATCATAAATGTATTCAGATCCACTCAGAGCAGCAGCTGATAAAAGGCTTATGATAAATATAACTGTAGATTGCATCCATTAAATCCAGAGAAATAGATATCAACTTTCATTCATTAAAATTAGAAGTCTGCCTTTGTTGCTTATAACCATTACTCACTTATAACTGAGAGGAAAACATTATTCTTATGTTATAAAGTTTGTCAGGATTACACTAACAGTGATACTTAGACTTTAGAACTTGTTGAGTACTGGATGTTATTCTCAATTGCTGCTGGGGGGTCTGATGAGGAAGCTGCTGGCATTGAGAGAGTCTGAATCTGCAAACTTTTCAGGCAAACCATAATGGAAAACAATGGAAAAGTAGGTTGATGTATAAGCCTAAATGGTTACAATTTTAAAAGTAATTTTAAACAATCATCTTTGTTTCTGGCTTGAAAAAAGTCTTCACCATAGAAGGCTTCACCATCTATATGGGTGCAGAAATTACTATGCAGTTTATTAGTGTAATTTTCTGGTATCTGTAGATACAGGTACTAGAAAAATGATGCATTAACTAATGCTCTATACTGCACATATAGACACTGACTGGGAGCAACTTGCTTCCAGTCAGCTTAGGCAGCAGTTGCCCCCAGGGGGCAGGGATAGCTGTCCTGGCTTAGTGGAATGCTGTCTGCCAGCCATGTGGAAACTGGGATGGGTCCCAGTCTGCATGTGGCTGGGAGGCAGCTGCCCAGCATCCAGACAGCTCTCCCAGCCATATAGAGATTGGGATGGGTCCCCACATCCCAGCTGCCTCCCCCACATCTTGGGGCCAGCCCAATCTCCCACTAGCTGGGATGGAGCTGGCCACTGAGCCAGGACAGAACCCCTTGCCCTCCAGAGCTCAGGGTAAAGCCCCCATGCCCCCTGCCAGTCTGGGGCTGACACCTGTGAGAGCCTGGAGCTCCCTCTGGCTGCTGCAGGGGGGCAGAGCAGGGCAGAAGCAACCCTAGACTGGACAGTTCCTGTCAACCTCAGTTTGCTCCTGATGGGGGACATGTAGACGTGTGCCGAAAGCACTTTGGTGAGCCTGAATTTTATGTGCAGAAAATTCAGGCAGATTAATTGCCCAGACTATAAAACTGAGAGAGGTATTTGAATATAAAAGACAGGGAAAGGAGGGAAGAAGGGGAGATGGGGAAGTGAACAGTGTTGGGAGAGGCAAACAGGTAATAAACCCATAAGGACAAGGGATTCACAAAAGCTAATGCAGATAACAAGATAAGAATCTGCAGTGTCTGTCTGTTCAGAGCATACTTAATACCATCCAGCCTATGGAAGATTTCTTGTTCTGCAGTTTCCTGTTCAAGTTCATTTTTAATGTTTAGTTGTCTAAGAACAGCTACCCTGAGGTCAGTGATAAATGTCTAGGGAGGTTAAAGTGTTCTGCCACAGGACTTCGTGTCTTTCTGGAGCTGGTGTCAGATCAGTGTTCATTCGTTCTTGCGTGTAGTGACTGCCTTGTCTATCCAATATAGACAGCAGAGGGACACTGTCAGCATGTGATGGTGTAAATGATATTGGTAGAGTTGCAGGTAAATGAACCTTAGATGTTATATTCTAGGTCATTCGGTCCAGTGATGATGTGGTCTGTATTGATGAAAGGCCACAGCTGGCAGCTGAATTTGCTGCAAGACCCTATGCCTCGGTAAGGATGATAGTTGTCTGTTGTTCCTGTTTGAGGGGGCTCTCTGTAAATCAGGATAGGTTTGTCCCCCATGACTACTTTGAGACAGTTGTTCTGATTGCCAAAGAGTGCTGCTATCATATGTGGCTTAGACTGCATTGCTGTTTCTTCATGGTTAGATGATTGACACACTCTTCTGGCACATTTGCTTTTTTGAATTAGCTGTGCTTTTTCTGCAAATTGCACAAGTTTTTCTTGACCTTCACTTTCTGAAAATGTTCGTGCACCTAACACAATTGTGCAGGTAATTGGTGTGTGTTGCAGTGGGGGCATCTAACCAGCATAGCTAATTGAAAACTTGTGTCCCTAGATTGTAAACTAGGATCAAGGGACAAATTCAGCCCTTGACACTGAGTACTCCCATTGAAATGGATAGAACCCCTTGAAATACTAAATATGAACCATAGTGGTAGATTCTGTTCTTTGGACTGTAAATTTGAAGTACTCTTTACTGTCCAGTGTGCTCATTTCTGTAATCCTAACACTGCAGTGACTTGTGCTTTATTGTTTGAGTGGTCCCATATGACTGTGTATAAGTAAGGTACCTTTCTCATGAGGGTGACAGTAGTGGACTTGTGATTATTGGTGGCAAAATTATACCAGTGGTTTGTATGCCCATCAGGCTTTACATATGTTTGTACAGCATTCCAGCAGTGTGAGGCCATGCTCTATATTGAGATCTCAAAACATTAATGCAATACAAATAACAAAGTAAAAGTACCAATGAGATATATATATATATATATATATATATATATATATATA
>NW_017728906.1:183482471-183494843 GCF_001723895.1 Crocodylus porosus | reverse complement strand
AATGCAATACAAATAACAAAGTAAAAGTACCAATGATATATATATATATATATATATATATATATATATATATATACACACACACACAATACTTGTTTCTGTCAGAGTCATAACTCCTTTTCCCCATACATGATTTTTAACTGCTTTTTATGGATATTAATTCAGAATGTACTGTGAAGTAAAATCTGTCTTTAGTAGGACATTTATCAGTAGTTAAATTCATCATAGTCTTCTCCATTCTGAGACTAGGGGACATAATAAATTCTATGGCAAATATAGAAGAATCAAGTTAAAAGTGAGTTTACTTTTATTCAAAAGAACAAGGGCAGAGTGTAATACCATCACTTAGGTCATTTTCAGGCATATTCATGCCAAAACCTCATAATACTGAAGTACTGAGTCTGTTACAGTACCTGACCTGGTGTGTTTTTTTTTAATCAAATAGGAAATCCCTACTGTTTGCTGAAGATTATAAAAGTGAGTTAGTTCTTCTTATAATAAAGGCAAAAATATCAGAAGCAATCAAGGCTGTAAATTCCTTTACAGTTACAGAAGAGATGATTTCTCTATTGAGTTTTATAAAATATATCAAACTCACTTGAATCTAGTCCTTCAAAATGTACTTAAAAAACAAGAGAAATAGGTCTGTTTGCTATTACACAAAACAACTGTTGCACCCCCAGTTCTAGGAGATGAAGCTCCTTTTTACCTGGTACTGAATCTCTGGCTGCCTATGAGATCAAGGTATGACAACACATGGATACTTGGAACTTTCTGTCCAAGAAGGGCAGACCTCAAGTCCCCTTGTACCCAAAGAATAGGGTTCTGTCACAAATAATTTTGGATTCAGCAGTAGACGTGTTGTCACATAGTTAATTCTGTCTACAACTGCACGTGTCCTTAATATTGGTAGTTGTGGGATCTGGGTGTGAACTTCGGCCCCCATGGCCATTAGATAAAGAAGGTATGTAAAAGGGAGCTAATGTGAAAAACAAGAAAATATTGGATGAAAACAGCACATACGATATACAGAAAAGATAACTTTGTTGAAGCGTGGCATAAAGGAACATGGGAGAGCTCTTAGCTAGTAATCCTTAGCAGGCCTTCTTGAGGCAGAAGGAAAAAAAAAAGAGTGCTATTGGACAGACCAGAAAGGGTGAAAGTAATATTTCCGTTTGTTGTTCATCCATCTCAAGTGGCTCCTGTATAGGACAGAACTTTAGAACTGAGAAGAGAATATGAGGCACTGAAAGCATTTTCTTCTGGAAGCCAGCAGCCCTACTGTCATTAGGACAGATTTTCTTCCCATTTATTTTAGCAAGATTTTTTGTCACAAATTTCTCTGGAAGTGAGAAATTCATAGTAGATATTATTCAGAATAAATAATTCAGCTAGTCCTAAGCCAGGAAACCATCCAAAGGCCCGTTTTCCATGAAGAAGTGTTTACTCCTGAAGAAAGCCACCAGAATTTGTTGAGCACAGAATTTAATACTAAGATCAAACCTCCCTGTCCTCTCCGTGATGCTCACTGAAAAATGAGAGAGACAGTTGCGTAAAGTTGTGAACAAATCCTTCAGCAATCTTTCTGATGAGCTGAAGTTAGTTGCACTTTACGGGAGCCTTTGTTAGCTGACAGAAGTATACACAATTTTTTTATGTGCAGCGTCCACAAAGTTATGAAGGTTCTTGTCCTTGGTACTGATGGAATTAAGACAGAAAATCCTTGCAAGCTCTTCATGCATAACGTGTGTTTACTCATTATCAGAAACAATAAATCTTGGAAAAAGAGAGCTAGGAATTTGCTCCTAGCTATCGTATCATCTTTTTCCAAAATCAATAGTACATTATGCAGCAGTGCTTCAGATAGTAGGCTGTTACATTGAGCAATTATTAAATTAGTTTCTAGTCCATCCACATCTTTGTGTTTAATTCTCTATCTGAGATCTTACTCAAGACTAGTGAATAGTGAAATTTGAAAGGTTTGTACTGGGATTTCCAAAAACATGAGGTCTAAATTCCTATTAAGTTTCATTGGGAATTCTGTGTTTAACCCTTTAAAAACCTTTAAAACATCCAAGTTCTGGAATTTGGGTTAGTTGCTGAGAAGCATTTACATACAAAACTTTTACGAACAGCCTGTTCAGAAGTTAGCGTAAGTAGCATCAGTGGAACTATTTTGAATGATAGTTTGCCTTAAACTTTGTTCTTCAGATCTCATGAATTCTTAGGTGAAATTGTCAGTCTCTTGAGTATGCAATTTTGGGATGAAAATTTCAGGCAGAAAGGACATCTTGAGATATTTCTGGTATTTACACCTCCTAGCTTTGCTGGTGTAACAGGTCTGTGGCTGTGACACCCCTTGGTGGCCAGCTTGGCTGCAGCCCTTTCCTTTGATTACTCACCCACCATGCCTTGCTCCTGTTGAAGGCTGCATAAGGAAGGTTGCCCATGGGCTCCGAGTGAGCCTGAACCCATGCTGATCACCACGGGGCCTCTCCTAGGTCCCCTCAGTCACCGTCCTAGTACGCCATCTTGGCCTGTCCACACCTCTGCTGGGCACCTGTCATCTTAAGGGCTCATTGCGTGGCTCTGTACCTCTCCTACACCCTGCCCCAAGCCTCACAGCTGTTCTCTCTCTGTGATGTTGTTTAGTTATACACTCAGCCCTGCTACGGCCTTTGGACTCCCCTGGTTCCCTACGCAGTCCCTTCTTGAACTCTTGGACATCTGGTTCCACATTCAACCACTTCTCTGGGTTCCTGGACCCCTGGTCCTGCCCACAATCCTTCCTCCAGGCTCCCAGACCCCTGGTCCTGCCCACAATCCCTCCTCTAGGCTCCCAGACCCCTGATCCTGCCCACTGCCCCTTCTCCAGACTAAGGCACCCTTTGTGGGTACACAATAAAATAAAAGCCATTTGCCTGAAAACCCTGACTTCCTCTGCACAGGGACCTGCCCCTGCTCCTACGCCTGTAGGGTTGTTTATAGGAACTCCAGTTCCTCCAGCTCTGGGCTTAGATAGCTCCAGCCTGAGCCCTCTTCCAGTGGCTGAGTCTCTTATTAGCCCTCTGCACCCCCTGCAAGCAACCTCTCAGACTGGTTGGTCTCTGAAAGGAGTAGGCCCTCCTACTCCAGTGCCCTCTACATTGGCAATACCACCAGGATCCTGTAATGGTCCAGTATGTGTGCCCGTGTGTGTGTCTGTGGGCACATCTACATGAGACATTTACTGCACAGGTGCCCAATGAACTGTTCAGTAAATGTTTCAGTGTCAGTACATGAGAAAATAGAAGCCCTAGCCTGCAGCAGAGCATTTTTGTGTGCATCAGTGCATGTGTAGACACTTCTCCAGCTGGCTGGGCACATGGTGCTTCAGCGTGGGGCTGGTTGGCAGGCAGACCCCACGCTGCAGTAACCTCATGCACCAGGCAGCCATTCCTCAGCACCTCTCCATGTTAGAGCTGCCCTGGGCTGGCTGCTCTGAGGGAGCTCCACATGCTGCCAAGTAGCTGGCTGAAGTGTGTGGGTGCTTCAGCATGGGGGCTGCCTGCCAGCTAGCCCCACACTGGAGCACCCTCCTAACTCAGCCAGTCCCCCGCTGTGTGTGGAGCTATGTTGGAGCAGTCCTGGGCTGGCAGGCCAACTCCCTGGGTCCCTTGCCAGCCTGGGCTGATCTGACTGGGCTCCATGTGCTGTGCACTAATAAACTCCAGAGAAATAAGCTCCAAAGTTTATTCATGTATATTAATCGTGCGTGTAGACACACCCCGTGTGCGCATGCGCAGGTTCTTACGTTATCTGAACCAATTCACCCATGTGTACCTAAGACCTATGGGTGCCTGTAGACATGCAGTGATGCTGCTCTGATGCTCTGTAATTTAATCAAGTCTGCTGGAACTTGCTAATTAGTGCACTCCAGCAGCCTCCATCACTTGTGTATTCAGTGTCCACACACTTCGAAATGGCGGTGGAGGCACTTTAAATAAATTTCATTGAACAAGCTTTAGTTAAAGCACTCTTGCCACTATTTTGAAAAGCAGGACACTAAATACATGAGATACTGCAGGTGCTTTAATTAGGCAGGCTCTTAGACCTGCTTTAATTAAAGCATGCACCCCTGGATGCCCTATATTTCTTCTAATTGAAAAGTGCTTTTGCAAATGCTTGGTATAAATCAGTTTCTCAAAAGAAATGAAACAAGAAAAAGTAAAGGACTCTTTGAGTTTGTGAATTCTCCCATGATCAGGGAAGCTACCATTGGATCCTAAAATCCTAATTCAGCTTGATTGAAGGTTATGTCATCATTTCCTTTTGAGGGTATAAAGGGACACAATTTGTAACTGTCCCTTCTGAACTCTGTCCCAGTACAAAATACCAGGAAGAGTAAATCTGCAAAGAAGATGAAGGTTTGCAAGGCATGAGAAATGGAAAAATATTAAAAATGTAAAAGTTATTGAAGGAGAAAGAATCATCAAAAGGGATTAAAGAGACAAGGCGATAGTTCCACAGAATACTGAGCATCCGCAGTGTCTAGCTGGGAATTGGCAATGCCTAACATTTTTCCAGAGGTGCCCAGGATTTTAATGGATGAGACTTGTTATCTGAGCAGATGGCAGATAGGAAAGCTGTAACAAAGCATCATAAGGTTAGTTTAAAGGCTGAAGAGTAAACCATGCTACTGTACTCAAAGTGTGCATCAGTGTCTAAACAGATAAAACAACAATTGATTCAAATCCATTTGTAATAAGGAGTTATTGTAGGGTTTGGATTTTTTTTAATATAGGAGAAAGTTGTATCTGAGAACCAAATGTGTGCAGATTTTTTAGGGCTGGATTTTCAGTTGAGGTAAACTGGAGTAGTTCCATTAAAGTCAGTAGTGTGACACAGATTTAC
Organism: Crocodylus porosus; assembly: GCF_001723895.1. Classification (NCBI taxonomy): domain Eukaryota; kingdom Metazoa; phylum Chordata; order Crocodylia; family Crocodylidae; genus Crocodylus; species Crocodylus porosus. Next base: position 183,489,950 of record NW_017728906.1, on the reverse strand, counting down.
ATGAGCAAAGAATTTGTCCCTAAATGTCTTGTTCTGTAATCTTCTCTAATGCCTGGAGCCATTAATTTCTTTAGGGAAACTCCACATTGATTTCAATGGGGAATCCTGCTTATGACCAGATGGCAGGATAGACCCCTGCTCTCTGAATTGTCATTAACCAGCTGTGCAAGTGCAGTATATTAATCAGAACAATCAATAGTCCTCTGACCCCTGATTCATTCTAGGGAGGAAAAAAGATAGTGTCACCTCTGGCTCTGATTAATTATCCCTAAGTATTCATTTCGGGAACACAGATACATTGGAGAACTAGTTATACTAAAGACATCTAAGTCTTGATCCCGTGCCCCCTGTAGTAAATGGATGGACCCATTTTGAATTCAGTGAATGCATCTACATGAGATATTTAATGCCCGTTGGACAAAAACCATGGCAAAAACCATGGTAATGCACAGTAGATTCGTTCAATGGGGATTAAATGTCACACAAAAAGCGTTTATCTGCACCAATGTGGAGTAGCACCAATTGTGGTGCATTTAACAGGTACTAAACTTTAATGCACTGTAATTACGGTGGGAGTCTTTCCATTGATTTCTATGCTACATCAAAATTGGTTTTAACCCCCTTACTGAAATGGTTCTGGTGGGATGTCCTGGTTTTACCAAACAGCTAGAGTAGAAATAATATTAGCACGAGGGTGGGAGGAAAAGATAAGCTCTATGAGATGTGGCTGGGTAGGCATATTTTCCTCATAGTATAAAATGATAGATGTGTACAGTGTACTGGCTCACACAGCAGTCAGCACTTGCCAGTTATTCCCTTGTTACTTACTCAATGAATCAACTTAATGAGAGGAGGTAGAGTTCAGAATTTCAATAAATGCTTTCACATGACACTTCTGAAACATGCCCTATTACCCATTTAAACTGTGCTGTACTCATTTTTTCCCACTGAGCCACAGAGAGAGGATTAAATTTTCTTCCCCCCCCCTTTTTTTTAAAACCATACTCATATTTACTTTTTGCCTGTCGGTTATTTTAATGTCAGTGGACTTTTTATACTTCTCACTTATCCTAATGAATCTATCTCCCAGAGAGGAAGAGAGTAATAAAAATGGAGCTTTTTTATTACTTTGTATGGCTGGGGTTTTATCCTTTAATATTGAATTTTTTTTTCTGTAAATGCCCTTCTCTCCATTAGCAAACCAGCAATATTTTAATTTTGCTTTCATCAATAATAACGGGTTGTTTGATTAATTCTAGTGCCCAATAAAATTAAGCTCAGTCAAGCTATCCACAAAGATTTTATTTTACCTTTTTACTTATAAAATCCATTAGGTTAAAGCTAATTGTCAGGTCAGTTACATTATTAAAAAACTCCAAAATGTCATATAATGAAGTAAATTGTGATATTTTGGTTATTCAGCTAATGATTACTAGGTTTAAGTGAAGTAAGCAGAATTACTGTAGTCCATTATGAAATCATTGAAATGAATAGTTCCTAGGAATTTCAGTAGATCAGATGAATAATTTACATGTTAATCCTTGTACATGCTATTTTCTTTATTCCTTCTACTTAGCATCTACAAACTTATGCCAATACTTTTAGAAACATCAAATAAATTCTGTTGACACTTCCACGAACTTCTGGCTGGCTGAGCAATGTCACTGCTGGCAATTAGACCAACAGCATATTGTACATCACTCAAAAATAATCAGTTGTCTTTTACATGGGGATACAAGGAATATTGGATGCTAAACACTATTCCAAAGAGACCCTTTACAAGCCTTGTGCATCTTTTTAAGGTGCAATTTCATCTTAATTTTAATTAAGGAAATGAGAGCCAGCTATGAGTATATAGTTCAGTCTTTGCAAAAATATGTGTAAATAATGAAAAGCAATGCTAGAACTAGATCTGTGCTCTTTAAAGTAATCTGGGAAAATATGGGAAAGCACATAAAAAGTGATTGCTGATACTTTACAGAACAAGGCATTAAAATATGTAGGCTCCTAGGGTACCACGGTAACAGGAATGGGAAGGTAAAGGGAAGAGAGGAAAATGGGAGAAATTTTCCCATAGTTTTAGAAAATAAAATCAAAATACTGTAATAACATCCTCATAATTCTGTGCGAATCATTTCTCTGATCTCATCTCCCAGGGTCTTTTTCATTTGATTGATATGATTTCCTTGCTTAGACTATGATATTTTTGGTGACAGATTGCAGCTTCTTATATTCTCGGGTAGTATACAGTATTTGATGTTTGGCTCCAATTCTTCTATTGGAGTCTGATCCAAAGTCTGCTATAGTCAATGGAAGGATTCCCCTTGATTTTCAGTGTTTTAGACAAGGTCTGTATTGCTAAACAAAACACACATATTAAGGGTCACTTATTTTGGGTGCTGCTATACTTATATTTGGCTCTGGAGGGATCTATTGGTCATTGTTATATGCCTGTGCATATGTTAATAATTAGTTAATAGATGACATGCCAGTAGATGGTGCTCAAGAATAGGTACCTGGCTTTTGTAGGACCAGTAAAACCTACTATCATGCAATACAACTGGTTTCTGCTGTTCAATGATTTTTACCAGGTTTAGCCTGAATACCTGCATGAAACACAAATGTAAGCAAGCCGTACTAGGAGAGTCACTGGATCTCGCTAGTGACTGGAAAAAGTCTAGATATAGGTCAGCATATCTGAGAATGGTCATTCGTATTCATTAAAAAAATCAGTATCCTGAATGTTTAACATCTAGTTTTTTTGTGTATTTGTACCTGAAGTTGTTAACAAAGCATATTCAGTTGGATTCTGTAGGTTTCCTAAATAATGTAGTATTATGCCATCATTTTTTTCTGTTTTCTAAGAAGCATCAGACTGAATTTGGATTACATCTGAATTAGCAACAGAGATTAAATTTCAATTTTCCACTGAATTGTTACATTGCAAGATGTAGCTCTCTGCTAGCAGATTATTTGCATTAAGCAATGAGATTATTAGAAGTAGAAACTATTAGGTTATAAAACTACCTCTTTCAAAACTGACCTTAACATAATGTGAGTTTTATTGTACCTTCATTCCTTCAGCATAATATGAGTAAGTAGTTACATTTTTGTGCTTCCTTCCTCAGAGGGACATTTTTGAGGGACATAGTGGTGCTTACTTTCCTTTTTTTTTTTTTTGTAGAATTTATTTTGGGTGCAAATTAGTTCCTCTATAAAACTATTTAACCAGACTAATTAGTTATATTTTTTCATTTTGGGCAAGATTTTGCACTTTTCATGTCTTGAATTTTCTAAACAGCAACACAGGGCACGTCTACCTGAGATGCATTACTGTGCAGTAGAGCAACTTACTGCATAGTAAGCATTGCCATCTACATGTACAGACCCTTACTACATAGTAATTTGCTCTACTCAGCAGTTAATTTGCTACAACACAAGTAGTAAATTAACTATTGCACAGTAAGGCACGTGTAGATGGATCAGGAGCAAATTTGCTCCTGGTCGGCTGGGCAGCAAGGAGCAGGAGATAGTTCCCAGGGGCAGGAAGCAATCTGCTGCTGGGGTGGTTTTCACCACCAGAGCCCAAAAAGGGACACTGTCCCCTTGCCCTGACAGCAGGGAGCCCCAGATCTGTGATCTCTCAGTGGGATCTCCCTGCACAGGGACAGTTCCCCACTCAGCCTCGAGCTGTCTGGGACCTGTCCCAGACCAGGACAGTTCCTGACCAGCCCTCAGGGAAGTCTGCACATGCAGCCTGGAGCTGTTCCATTTCAGAGGAGGTGCAGTGCCAGTGCAGGGTGGGGGGTTCACCCCAGGGCACCACTCTGGAGTGGCCTCCTGGGGGAAGGGTGGGGGTGCTAGTAGCTCTGCATCCCTGCCCCCTGCAGCTGAGGAGAATGCTGCTGCCAGCATCAACATGTTCCTCAGCATGTGTGAAGCCTGTGTCTGCCTAGTTGCAGGGTCAAAGGCTGCTCAATGAAGTTTTGCGCTGTCTTCTACCTCCCTGTGTTCTGTGGTGGGGGCTCTGGGGGTAGAGGGGATGCAGGTGGGCCAGATGGGGAGGAGGGGTAGGGGCAGGGGCCGGGGCAGGGTGGAGAGGGTCCTCCCCCAGTGCACGGCTTAGTAGGTGGCCATGGCAGGCATGCCCAGTGTCCTGAGTTGGTGCCCACTGGTGGGAAGGAAGTGTGATTCCTGGCTGTGTTCTGGGGTGCACCAGTGTGGCATCTAGCTACCTGGGCAGGGGCCCCTTCTGGGGAGAAGCTGGAGCTGCTGGCAGACAGTGCCATGGCCAGCCTGGCCTCAAGAGTAGGGCTGAGTATGCAGAGCTGGTGCTGCCCTGAGCTCCTGGAGCTGCTAAAGGAGGCCAGGGCAGGGAGCTCAGTGGAATGGACTCCTAGTGTGCTGAGAGGCCCTCCCCCAGTGATATGTCACTGTGGGTGCCAGGCTGCAGTGGAGGCTTGGGCAGGCCACCCAGCATAGGGGCATGGTGCAGGACAGGCAGGCATGCAATAAGGATGTCCTGGGCACCAGTGGTGGGGTCTGGACAGGCTGCTGTGGGTGGCCTGCAGCCAGCTGGAGTGGGACCCACTGGCTAGATGCTGGTTGCAAGTGGCCCAGGTTGCTGTTAGGTATGGCAGCTGGCTCCAGTGCCCAGCACAGTGTGACAACACAGGCCTGGCAGCTGCACAGCTCTGATCAGCAGCAGGGCCTGGGAAGGCTGCTGAAGCTGGCTTGGGGCCTCTGCAGGGTCACGCAGAGGTCTGAGGCTGGCTGCAGGTGCCCCAGGGCAGCTTTAAGGGCCTGGGGCTGGGGCAGGCAATGAGTCACCTCACTCTGGGGATGGAGAAGCTCCCAGCCTCATGGCCCTGGGTGGGCCCCTAGTGGTAGGGCTGATCGGGACCAAATTTGCTCCTAGTCAGTGTCTACACATGCATTACTGCACAGCAACTATTCATGAGTAAATGTGCTACTTATATTTACAAATAGCAAATTTACTCATTATTACAGCGAATTACTGTGCAATAAGCATCTGCACAAGTAGATGCAGATACTTACTGTGCAAAAATTTGCCCTACTGCACAGTAAAGCATCTTGTGTAGATGTACTCAAGGGAGAGAGAACTGAGTACACTTGTCATTTTGGAAGACTGGGTTTGAACTGCTAAGTAACATTCCAAAACTTCCATGTTTAGGGATATCCCCATTTTTTTATTCTTTTTAATATAGAGGCCACTGCTTCTCTAGAAATTAAATCTGGTGTCAAAAAGAACTCTCCTCCCTTCCTGAACGCCCTCTCAGCAGTAAATTAAAAGACCCTGGAAACTATTTTTGCCACACAAGTAGCTAGTAATCTCCTGAAATTTAAAATAAATGTGGTAAGTAGTAAGTACAGAAGATGAAAAACTATACAAGGTTAGGTGGGGATAAAGGCAAAAGCCATTCTAGGTGGGTACAGAGAAAAGAAATACAGTCTTGATTTACATGGAAGCATCTCAATTAAAACTTGGTTAGCTACAAGCCTATAATACTGTTGGATAAATAGAGCAATCTGTTATTCTGTTTTATACTTTGCACGAGAATAACGTACACTGAATGTCTCTCTCTCTCACTTTTCCTCCTTTCACAATCAAAAAAAAGACTGATGTCATGAATGGAGTCTCATTGTAGATATTAAAAGAATGCTGTGCTTCCTCATCCTGCTGTTCCAGGTGGTTTTTTTCCTTGCCTGGCCTTGGAGCATCTAAAAAAAAAAAGTAAAACAAGTACAGTACTTCAAAATGACAGATTGCAGCTCAGCAAAGTTTTCTGAGCATAAGACTGGGATGATGATGAGCTCTTGTGAGAAAATAAAGATTTAGTTCAGTGAAATCAGAGGCAAATGCATAGTCCATGATATCTCTTTTTTTTCCCTGGGATTCATTGTAGCAGCAGTGATGGGCTCCCGCATCTGAAAATCAGAATCAAATAGGTCCTTTTCAGAATGTAGTACTTGAATGTTCCCTGATCGCTTTCCATGACAATTTTTAGTTGCTCTGAGACTCATGTGACTCGGTGCTATTAGTCAAAAGTCAGAGTGAAAAGACTTCCTTTTTTCCAAATTAGCAAAATCACATGAACTGAATTCTGAGCTTCAGCAAGCCAAAGTCAGTTTTTCTTCAGCTTTTGAAGCACTATTAAGCAGATTTCATCCTACAGAATTCTCTTCCAAGAACTCCTTTTGACCTGGAGGTGGGCAATTTAACTTCTCTCATTTTTTGCCATATGTAAAATGGAAGTGCATAATATTAACTAGCCTCCCTGGACTGTTCTACAGGTTATTGTATTAATCTTTGAAAATGGCTTTGGGATTCTGGGAGAAAAGGCAAATGCATTATTATTGTGATAATATGCAAAGCACCATTAGAACATGATGGATTTAATTACATTTGAACTATTATATATAAAACCAAAAATTCTCGGATGATATGGCAAGGAAAAGCATATTGAAATGGGCCAAATTTCTCCCTTTTCATGAGCAACTGGTGCCTCCTGAATCTGGGGGCAATCGCAGAAGCCACTGACAGCAGTGGCCCTGTCAGGAGGGGCACCAGCCCTGCCGACAGCATCAGTGTTGGCCATGAGGGGGAGCACCAGCCTTGTCGGGGGGGCCCATGCACCCCCATGCCCTGCCTACCAGTCACCTATGTCCCTCATGTACAAGAGTGGAGCTACATGCAGGATTAATGTGCCCATTGTGACATTTTTCTTTTTGTTCTCAGATTATAAATTATACAAAACATGATTAATTGTGAATCTATTCTACAGAAAGGGTCTTACAAGGAAATACAGTCCTTTTGTCTAGAATCGACAGACCAGCTTGGGATTTGACTTACCAATAAAGAAAATGCACATTCAGTAATAAACTCAACTGTATTCTCCTGTGTATCATCTAAAGGTCAGTTTAAACAGACCAGCACAGCGTAACTAGGAAAATTTCTCAGATTGGTGGCTTATTTGCTTTGAGAAAGGTGTTTTGTTAATACATAAGACAACACAAAGAGCTCTATCCAACAGGAGTTTTGTGATGGGACTCAATGCTGTCAAAATCAGGACTTTTACATTCCACCCTCCATATCTGATGGGGACAGCATTATTATGTTAATAATCCCTCATCTTTCCCACCCCCAAGGCTATAATTTTAATTCTCCTTTGTGAGCCTCATTAAATACAGTTCTAAACCAGAAGTAATTGGTACTTTAGCCTGAAAAGGGGCTGGATTAAAGCTGATGGTAGCCTATACTTAAATTTTGTGCTGGTATATGTGGTTGACTGGGGTAGGGAGTGACTTCTTTATTTATATAGGCAAAAGACCCAGTCAAGATGTACCTACGCTGCTGCTTTGTCTAGTTCTTTTTATTCAGGAGACTGGTATGGTACGTGTGTGAGTGTGTGTGTGTGTGTGTGTGTGTGTGTGTGTGTGTGTGTGTGTGTGTGTGTG
>NW_017728906.1:183459551-183482371 GCF_001723895.1 Crocodylus porosus | reverse complement strand
GTGTGTGTGTGTGTGTGTGTGTGTGTGTGTGTGTGTGTGTGTGTGTGTGTGTGTGTGCGCGCGTAATTATATATATATCATTTCTTCTTTTCTTTTTTCGCCTGGGGAAGTTCTATCTACATTAGGAGTCTGTCAGTATACCTAACTATCTCTTTTGTGTAGACTAGGCTTGTGGAAAAGCATAATGGTTTTTCCTTCAGTGAGTTATTTTATAACCATGCTGAAATACTGTAACTGGCTGATAGAGGAAGAGGAATCAGAACATTTACTTGTTTATAATTCCTTATCTGGTCTTTTACTGTGAAGGAGATTCCAACTTCCTTTCCAACTACCTTATTGTAGTAGGTGAAAGTTTGTTTTTCTGCTTCTTGTCATATTTTGACATGTTCATTTTGTGAAAAAGCTCTTTAGTGACATAATAATGTTTTGGAATCAGAGCCGTAGTGCTAATATAAAAAGCTCTCATCTCCCAGGGCATACTTAGCCTGGACCTGCTGAGAACATTTCCTCATTAATACCCCTGCTTAAAAAGCCGTATCCCATTTCCTCCTGTATGGGCAATTATTGATGAGGAGACTTTCAATTTCTTCTATTCAGAACTGATTTTCTTTACTATGTCTTTCCTGTCTGCTAGGTTGGAGAAACAAATAACTCTGATTAAGTTTGTAAATTAAAGGCAAGACTGGTAAATTACCAAACTACTTAAAAACGAGAAACCAGCCTTACAATGGCTTTCAACATTTTTGAGTGTCACAAAACTGACAAATTCTCATTTTTTAAAAAGTTTTTCAAAAACTTCCTCCCTATGTTTAAGTCAAACATACTATTCAAAACAGGCAAATGCTTATTAAAGAGTTTGTGTATTTTCTTTTGAAACTTATTTTTAAGACACATTAAAAAGAATGTAAAGATGTCAAAAAAAACCATTTTGTGTAAAAAGTGTCAGTCAACTCTGACATCTAGATGATTGTGTTTAGGATGTGCCATTCATTGTTTAAGGATATAAGATGCTGCACATGGACCTAAATGTGTTAGCTGTGAATGGTATAATATTGCTTTGGATTTGTCTGTGTAGAGAAGGACATCATATACCCCAGTCAAGCTTTCTGTTGCCAAGCAAATCAGGTATTTGGAGCAAAGTATTCCTTAAAGACAAAATAATCTTTCCAAACAGTAGTGAGATGGCAATCGGCTTCTATACATATATTTTATGTAATTTCCAACTAAACTAGCTTAATCTGTTACAACCAGTCATAGGGCTGTAGTATCTACTACTGGTAAGGATTCCTCAGTAGCCCAGCAGAAAGCTGGCTGTGTTCAAAGGGAAGGGCTTATATCAGACTTAAACCTGTCCAGGAGCTGCTTGTCTGGGTCCAGCTCTGCCTGATTACCTCACTGGCTGCAGGAGCCTGCAGCTCAAGATAAAACCCAGCACTTCTAGAAAGACAAAGGCTGCTCTATGTGCTGTAGCTTCCAGTGCCTCTTTGGTTTCTGACTGCTTCTGCATTGCGTGCCTTGGTTTCTACCCTGCTTCCTGCACTGCCCTGTATCCCAGCTCCCACTGTGGATCCTATGCTGCCTAGGCTTTAGCTCCTGTCATGGCCCATGAAACTGCTTTGCCTTCTACTCCTGCTCTTGTCCCTAACACCCAAGGCTGTGTATTCCTGGCTCTGAGCACAGTTCAGGATTCCTGGCTTTTGACTTTGCCTCCTGAATCCAATTTCTGCTTTGATTTGCTTTCATAGACGCTAGGGCTGGAAGAGATCTTGAAGATCATCAAGTCCGGCCCCCCACCACAGGGGCAGGAAGTCAGATAGGGTCAAAGGATCCCAGCAAGATAGGTATCCAAATGTTTCTTGAATGAGTCCAGAGTAGGTGCCTGTACCACTTCTGGAAGGAGTCTATTCCAGGCTTTGGGGTCTTGGACAGTAAAGACATTTTTCCTTATGTCCAGCCTAAAACGGTCTTGGAGGAGTTTATGACCATCAGTTCTTGTTATCCATCGAGGTGCTCTGGTGAACAGACATTCCCCCAGATCCTGCATTTCATCTTAGGGAGAGTAGGGATGGGTGATCCTCCCTTGCCTGCAGGAGCAGGCTGCATGAGGCTGCATGAGGTGCGTGCCTGTTGCAAAGCCCCAGAGGGGAGGGGACCTTGGTGTGGTCGGCCTTGGGGCACTGACCACCTTGGTCCAAGCCCCTCAAGATATCCCTTGTTCTGGCGCCTGTTTGTGTGTCCTGTTCATGCGGCTCTGGTCGCATGGCTCCCTGTGGGGCTGGACGAAGTAGGAGCTGGGGCTGGGCGAGACCCTCCTCAGATCCTCTCAGCTGCCTCCCCACAGCTAGTCTCCTCCCACCGTGGGCCCTGCTTACTTCTGGCTGTGCTGGGGGTTGGCGGGGCTGCTCCACAGCTGTTGGGGGTGGCTGGGGAGCTTCGGGGTGTGGGGCCACAATGGGCTTTCACCCATGTGTCTCACGCTGCTTCCCAGAGCCGAACTGAGGGTTTTTCCAGTTGGAGGGCCCTTTTAATCTGTGCACATGCACAGTGGACTCACCACCGGCACCGTGTTGCTCCCAGGCAAGGGGGGCCCTGCCCCACCAGAGAGGGACCAGTAGGTACCTTATCCCCCTCTTCTACTCTCTCCCTGAGGGGATGGGCTAAGTAGGAGCCGGGGCAGTGCGAGATCCTCCTTGGCTCCTCTCGGCTGCCTCCCTGCTGCTGAGCTGGGCTAATCCCCTTGCACCACAGCCCTTGCTTACCTCTGGCTGTGCTGGGGGTCGGCGGGGCTGCTCCACGGCTGTTGGGGGTCACTGGCTTCAGGGTGCTTTGGCGCAATGGCCTTTCAGCCGTGCATCTCATGCCATTCCCTGAGTCTTTGACTTTGGTTCCTGCCATTGACCTGTTTCCAAGCTACTGGTCAAGGTTTTTGGCCCCTATTTTGCAATGGCTGGCAGTTCCAGTAGCAGGTGGGAATAGCTAAGTCATCAGAGCCAGAAATTCCTTCTGTGATGATGTCAGTTCCAGGGTAGTCAGTAAAAGTTGCCTAGCCTGGGTTCCTGGGAGGTACAGCAGTAATCCTCACTTGTGTTTCCAGAGGTAGCATCATTACGAGGTTGTTTAATTTCTCCTGGTGTTGTGCCATGGATTCCTTTGGCAGGAATTTGTAAAACTCCTCTTTGGAAAGTTTTTTTCCTTAGCTCCCTGTATGTAAATTATTTTGTGTATGACAGCAGTAGCCTGTTGTATGATAATATCTGGGTTGCTTTTAAGGCTGAAAATATCTCTCCAGTCCACAGGACGGAGGTTGCAATGTAAGAGTTTTTTGATTTTTGGCAATCTCAGAGTGAGTAGAGGTGGAAACAGTTCATATGCAGGTCCAGGGTGGGGCTGCAGCCCTTATGTGGACTCCAGGATCTGTCTTTTGTGGCAGGTTGATCATTGCATGGCTTATTTTCATGGAAATATGCTCTTAGTTTTAGGTGGCGGGGAAAAATTCTTGAGGTTTCCATACCTTATTGACTTGAATATTTTTAATCACTGAAAAACCTTTTATTCTATATTTTTTTTTGCCTTAATGGTATTTAATCAAAACTAACACATCCCTGCAGAACATTTTTATTTGGACAAAGTGTTATTTTTTGGTAGAAAAATGTTCCCTCAGAAAATCTATATTATTACTCCTTGTATGTTTGAGTTTCAGTTGAAATTCCTTAAAGGATGGTAAAAGCTGGGTATCCTGCTAGCACAGCCTGCTTGAAATGAAAGAGATGCCCAGATGACCCCCCCCGATTCAAATACCGTTGGACTTTAGAAGAGGGAGCTCTATTCCTCTTATTGCACTTTGGTCCATATTTTTAAACTGTTCCCAGCTACTGCTATTTATAAAGCTTGTGTGACTTTGAACAAATGTCCAGTCAAGTTACAAAACTGGACATGTTTTGAACAATTAAGACAAGTTACAAAATTTGGATGTAATACAGATGTTTAGGGATGCTTGATTCTGCCTCATTTCTAGTATAGGAGTGAAATTCTGGCACCACTGAAATCAAAGAGAGTTTTCTCACCAATTTCAGTGAGGTCATAAATTTCATCATCATGGTATTTTGCCTTGCCCTGGCCTTGAAAAGACTGCAGTGGGATGTGAAATAAGAAAGGCACTTAATTTTTTGCTATCACCTTCACTGTTCCTCAGGGGCAGACCTGATGCTTCTGTCGGCATGTCTACACGTTCATTACTGTGTAGTAATTACTGAGCACTTCATTTAGTACTTGCTTAATGAAGTACTAACTAAATGTGCAGTAGCACCAGCAGTTTTTTTTGTGATGCTTACTGTGCAGTAGCCTAATAACACTGCGCAGTAGCATATTAGCACAGTTTTTGACCAGCACACTACTGCGCAGTGTTATTAGGCTAGTGCACAGTAAAAATCTCTTGTAGATGCACCCAGTGATATCTAGTTTAGCCCTGTGTGTAGATTTTCATGATACTGTAGATCAGGGCTGTATACAACCTGCGAAGGGTAAAGCTGCAGCTCTCCGGCTCTTTTCCAGCTGTTGTTCCTGCGTTGTTCCAGTTACAACAGCAGTCAGAGTCTCCTGACTCCTCCTCCCTCCTCCGGCAGCTTTTTTCTGTCCTTCTCAGGGGCCGGGGCAGTACAGCACAACACAGGTGAGTCTGGGCCATGCGAGTGAGGGGATCAGGTCCTCACAGGGAGGAGAAGATTCTGTTTGCGCAAAGCAGCGATGGGGGTGGCATGTGGGGTGGGGAGGCAGGAGGAGGAATCGTGCCCACTGGGTACAGCGGTAACTGGTGCCCAGTGAAGTGCTGAGGGGCAGCCCACACAGGCGTTCAGCACAGCAGGGTAGGACTGTCTGCACGGGGTGCAGCCTGGTAGCCTGTGGTTCACTTGATGTGACTCCTGCACATCCCTGGGGCATGTGGCCCCTGGGGACTTAGAAATTGGACAGTCCTGTTGTAGACTAAAAAACACTACTGTCGCCTGAATCAGCTCACTTTCCTGTCTGCTTTTTCTTGCCTGCCTGCCTTGTGATTCCATATCACATCATCCAGGTACTTAATTTTCAAAAAGTGACCTTGTTGTGCTCTAGTTCTGCTGTCCCTAACCCCCATTGCTATGCTAATGCCTTCTATTGTTTATTCAGCTCTGGTATGGCATTTCCCTAAAGATGCGTTGTTTCTGTGATAAGTTATCCGAAAGGGATGAGTTATCCTTTCTTCCTGCCATATTCCTGAGCTCTGCCCTTCTTTTTGTGCTAGTCTGGCCACTGTGCAACATCAGTAAAGCTCAAAAGTTTCAAAGGGAACATTTTTTTACCGTTATCTGGATTTCAGTGGTGACTCGGGGTCCCGTCTGGGAGCAAGACTCCATTTTGTTAGGTGTTGTACACAGTGTGTCCCTTAGAGAGTACATGATTCAAACAGACAAGGCAGTCAAAGGATGGGAGAAAAGAAATGTTATTCCTGTGTAACTAATGGGAAAATGAGCAACTGGGAGATGAATACAAGATTGGGCCATGTTGCCAAAGTGGCAGACTCTAAATGATTTCCAAAAGATTAGGATCTGAGTGATTAGACCAAGGTTATACAAGAAGTCGGTACATTAGTTGCTGTAACAAAAAGACTAGCCTTCCAGTCCTACGTCCTCTCTTATTATCAAAGAGAATTTAGAAGAAAACTGTTGTTGGGCCTGAAGGTATTTGTCCTTTTTCAGAGTACAGCTTGTAGAAGCCCATAGTTTTCAACCCCAAATACTAATAAAATATCTTGTATAAGAAGCAGTTCTGGTTTAAAACAAACACAGAAGAAATCACACCTGTAAAATCTTTGTGACAGTGGGATCAAGCTCTAACTATTTCACAGTAAACTCTGTCTACAAACATGCTGCTATCCACAGATATTAGAAAATGCTTGAATACTTTTCACAACCAGATTAGCCTAGGGCTTATAGTGGAGAAGATTTTTTGTACTTTCAAGGTGAAAAGAAGAAACAACAAGATAAAAAATAACCCTTTCCCTCCACTTTTGCATTTCTTTAGGACTCCACTGGGAGCTCCCTGTAGAATAGTTTTTCCTAAAGGAAAAAAGAATAAATCACTTGTAGGCTAAAAATAGCCCAGCATACAGTGGCACTCTTTTCCTTTTAAATATAGAGGAAATGACAAAATCTTCAGGTGCAGTCTTGTTTGCATTCAGAAAGCAGTTTCATTGAGGGTTGGCTGACCAGCACCTTTGAGTTTATTGTCTCTTACTGAGTACAAATTAGCACAATCTATATTTTGGGCTGATGTCTGGAGTATATTATTTTTTTTTATTCTTAATTTTAGTTATATGTAATTGTTTTAGGCCTTGAATTAAAATCCACAAATGCACATTTAGGGTACTTAAATTTGAAGAGAAACCCTGCTTGCCTTTATCATGCACCCATTCATATTGATTCCAATGGGATTATTCAAAAAGCAGAATTGTTCTCGTATACGTCTGATATTGGATGATACAAGAGTGGTCATTTGCTAGTGTCCTAAACACATAGTTATTACTTAGCTCTTACCTAGCTGTTCAAGCTCAATAATCTCTTGCTTTTAAACCTGTAAAGCTCTTGGATAAGGAATAATTTCCAACACATTTGTATAGTGCTAACCAAATTCGAGCCTATGTGTGGTTGGACAATGTTGTACTAAAAACGATAATAATAATGGCCATGATACAAGTTATTGTCAGGTGTTGTTAAGGTCTGGTTTATGATGTAAGTTACTATAAAAAAAGAACAGTAGGTGGAAAATCTGGTTCTATTGTAGTTATTGGCTACAGTGATGTTTTTGCATTTCATAAAATAACTCTGAAGTCCAGAAGAGAGAATTTTCCTCTCTTGAAAACAAAGTTATTTGAAAACTTTTAAGTGCCGGAGGTTAATAAGGCAAAGGTTAAAGAAGTTATATTTTGGCTAAGTTCTGTGAATCTGGTAATCAAGGTGACTTGCTGCATTAATAAAACCAGCTAAAACAGTTGTACTTGAGTTGGTTTTGTAAAAGCCATGAAAGATACTAACCCTTTTTCTTTTATTCAGTGTCATCAAAACAGGGGTTTAATAGGTTACAATGTAGCTGAATTGAGCCAATAAAAAGTATCATTGATTATAACCTCCATATAGCAGTAATAGCAGCTATTTTTTATTGTATTGGCAGCCAAAATTGCATTTTCTCTTTGTCTCAGGTCACTTACCATCCAAATGAGCATTTGTTAATGGAACCAGATCATTAGTGGCTGCTTTACTGATTTCCATGTCACTGCTTGAGTGCACATTTAAATGTACACGAAATATTCAGGCTTGGCTTCTTCTGCCACCTATGAGCTTCTCTGAAATTTTGACTGATTGCTCATTTTGCAGCTTGCAGAACAATTGAGCAGAAAACGCTGACCACTAACTAGGGCAGTCTAATTACCCCAAGAGAAAGGCTGGGTCATTATTGCTACAGAAATTAGATGAAACTGAGGGAATGCTGGAGCAGGTCAAAAAGACACAGTCCTAATATTCATTATCTTGTGCCTGCTACGTGATGCTGACTGCCTTGTCCAGACATGGTACGTTCATGGTACTGAGGCAGTGGGGGTAAAATGAATGCAGTATTTATTTTTTGCATTTTCTAAGCTTATCTATATTAAACCTATATGCACTGCATAAGTCACAGGAGCATCCATACTGGTAATATATGAAAGCAGGTGTTTCATTTTCAGTAGGAGAGGAATAGGATTTTAGGATCCTCAAATGTGGTTGATTTCTACTATGTTAGAATGTGGTACCAACCCATAGACATAGTTCTTGTCTTAAGGTCCTTAGAGTGTATTTAGACAACATTTCCATTTTACAGGTGAAGAACTAGCATATAGAGAACGACTAATTTCCTCATAGATACATATAGCATAAAAGTGGTTGGAATTTGAATCTAGGTCTCCTGAGTGCCTGGCCAGTGGTTGAACCTTCCTTTATTGTTCTATGTGCCTGTTGCTGGATCAGAATGTCATGCATATATAGTGATAGGATAATCTTTACACATAAATGATTTGGTAAAAATTAACAGTGTGCTCAGTGTAGTCCCTAAGGGGTCAAAACTTTACAAAAAGGCATGATTCTTTGGTAAACCCAGAGACAGAACTCATCTTAGATGACTTAAGAGTAACCCTTTATGAACACCTCAGGGTGAGTTTTTAGAAGGGGGCATAGTTAATGAGCCAGTAACTGTTATAGGAAAAGAAGCAGTTTCAGAAGTAGTAGGGGAATTTATGCATAGATGAGGTAAGGAAGGGAAAATAAAACCAAAGGCAGAGGCCAGCTATGGCAAGGTAGGGCTCTTTTAGCCTGTTTTGTTTTTTCCGCAGCATCCTGTTCAGTCATTTACTTAAGCAATGACATTATGGTTACATTTCTTTGTGACGTTCTAGCAGTAAAACCAATAAATCCCAATTCTTATCCAAAAACTTGAAGATTTTTAATTTTTTAGTGTAAGTAATTACAGTGGCAGCAAAAAAGAAGGTATTTTTGAATTACTATAATCCTAACATCATACCTATGAGCCTCCCCAAAAGAAAGGACAAAGATCATCTCTGTGGGAGATCATGCAAAATTGGAAAGGTATTCTACTGCATTGCATTGTAGTTTGCCTTTCTGGTGGTCTTTGACTCTTGAACTAAATCTCTGTCAATTTTGAATAGTACCAGTTAGCTTGTGAAATACATATGCTGACACATTATAGGCCACTACAAATCCATGAAAGTTAGATCAGGAAAGGGACTTCACAAAATCACCAGCAGCTCGCAAGGGATTCTTTTTCTCTTTCTCTTTTATAGTGTTGTATGATGTTGTGATGTGATTTTAACAGGCTACGTGCTGTACTCTAGAAGTGGTTGCATTGCATGTATTTGTGAAATGAATAATAACTATTGGTATATTTTATCCTCAGTGGACTTTTTTATTATGGATGTGTCCTGAGATCATACTTAAAGTTGCATTTTGAAATAGGTTTAAAAATGAGGCATAAGCTCCTGTTTTTTTTAAATGTAGGTGTGAAATTTCACACCAGAGGTTAGTTTTTATACTACAGTATTTTTAATACATTTTTGATTTCTGTTCATAGCTTTTAACTACAGAAAGATTCTAAATGTGGTCTAATCTGAAATCATTCTGATTGTCCCACCACTGTTAATTGGCATCCCTTAAATTTTTTTTAAAGGCCTCTACACAAAAATTGGAAGACTCTAGTATTCTAAGATGACAGGGCATAACATGTAGCTAGAAAATGGTTAGTAGGCTATTTCAGCAATGCTTAAGCCTACTCAAAAATATGTTAAAATGATTACTGATGGGAACATTTTGTATATATTATTTTTGCACATAAATTTATTATGTGCAGGTGTTCATAAACTTTAATGTGTGCAGCTTATGTCCAGCTGCTGTTGCATAAGAATTTATATGCTGCTACTGAATGTAACAGAAGGGCTATATATAAAGGCCTGGTATGGATCAAGCCTTCCACCAGCCATCAAAATATCCGTCACCATCACAATAAACACTATAGCAAATATTCACACTAAATATTATTAGTTGAAAGCATACTATAAAGATGTCTCTGGCAAAGGGGATTAAAGATGGCAAGAGACAAGAGTTAAGGATGCAGTGTGTGATGGATGGTGTCCAATAAGTGTGTGGGTGGATGGGATCCAATAATTGTGTGGGCCTCCAAGGGGGAGGTGTAAAGGGTACAAATTCAGTGGTTTACTGCTTCACTTTATTTTTCATGCTGTATGTGTTATGACCCTACATGCTTCACAACAATATTTCATTAATATTTGTATTGGGGTGGAAACTCAGGGGCTTAATGAGGGGTCAGTGTTTCATTTAATAGGTTCTGTATGAAACATAATTAAAAAATTATTCCCAAGACTGTTTTTGAATGCCAAATCAGATTTACCTGTCTTTGAGGTATGCACATTTTTGGGCATAGATTATAGTGTTTGAACATTTTTTGGATGGAAGACATAAGATATATGCACATATAAAAAAGACTATTATTATTCTCTCTTGTACTTGAGTTACTGTCAAGGGCAATAAAAAAAACCAGATGGGATATTTAATCATAACACTTCAGGGGTTAAGCCAGTCTCTACAAATTACAATATGGGCACATATATGGGTGGGTGGGGGAGGGGGAGCAGGGCTTTATTGTGCATTAGCTGCTTCACTGTAGCTGACTGTTTGCATTCACCCCTGATAGATGAAAGCTAACCCATGATACTTCACTGTTTTCATCTGAGGGTGAAGCTACTGTGGTTGGGTACTGAGCAATAAGAATCTGACAACTCATGGAAACTGCCTCATACTTCTTGAGAAATTTTGCCCTTCCTTTTAATTCAAGGTGAGCTAGTTCACATGCATATGCTGAGAGATTTAAGGGCATGGGATGCAGATGATTTCACACTCAGGTACTACCAGCATCTCACAGCTTTCCCCCATACATTTGGTACTGGCTATTCTAAATACAGGGCTAGGTAGACATTGGGTCTCTTTGTGTCTAGCAAGTCCTGTTTTCCTGTAGTCCCATGTATGTTATAATAATATTCGTACATTTTAGAGGAGAATATGCAAAGATGTGAAGGAAGGTACCCACTTCTGCACTAAGGTGAAGATGACATTAATAGTAACATACCAAGGGGAATTTACTGACATCTGGTGTTAACCATTGCCAGAGGCAGGCAATAGAACTGGTGAACCAGTGCTCCAACCTGCTCTGGTAAATCCTATGCTCAGTAATGGGGTTGACTGTATTCCTTCAAAAATTATTTTCAAATTATACTTGCATTATAAGTATATAACTGTTTCATTGCTGGAAAGAAAATTTTAAACAAAAGCAATATTGTAGGCAGCAAGGCAGAATGGGAGAGTGAAGCTCATAATTAGCTTGATTAGCCAATTATAATCCCCTGAAGCATTATAAATATGGGTAATAATAATAATAATGATAAGGGTTTTCTTCTGCAGGACATTAAAATGTCAGCTATTTATAAATTTGTCATTAGTACAAAGTCCCTGAGAATATCAGAATGGTTTTTATATAGTAAATGAATTGCATTTCCCAGTGGCCACTTCTATTTTCCACATTAATATTTTATGAATCTAAAATCCATCCCCACCATGATTAAATAGGCATATCAAATGTCAACATTTTGATATATAGACACTCACAGACGATATACTTTCTGTCCACAAAATTATTTCATAAATAGTGTTGCAATCTATTTTTAAACAAAGTGGCCCCAAAGTGCCATACACAGTTAAAGAAGATGGGTCATTTTGTTTCTGATTTGGTTTTAAGATACAGAACCAAAGTAACATTTTAGAACAGGAATCAGGACCTTCTACAATGCAATTTACTATTTATATTACATCTTTCTTGTAGATGTGACATCTGTGACCTCTCACTCATGTTGACTGTTGGACAGGACAGGAGTGGGCCTATGGGGGCTAGACTATACCATCCAGTGGCAGGTCCCAGTGACCTAGATGGCTATTTTGCAAATTCATCAAGGGCCTTGAAAAGCCCTTGACAACAGTTTCTTAGTCCACAGACTTTTTGGAATCCATGGTGTGGTTTTATTCCTTGAACAATTTAACATCATAGTTTATTGGTTTAAAATTGACTTGTTGTTACTTTTCACCTACTTTAAACTGCATAAGATTTCAAGGAAAGTTAAGGTTCAGTAAAGAATAGTATTTTAGGACTACAGGACTGGGAGGATTTCCTGGACCATCAGATCTAATCCTTTCAGGTCATAAGCAACCATTTATCTGAGAATCCACAAGAATGCCTGCTTCAGTCTCTCTTACACACTACAGCAGCCAAACACCTATTAAAAACAAACAAAACCCAAACCTTACCACATGCTACAGGTAAAGAACAGAAGAGACAAAGGTACTGCCAATGCTTTACCATTGCAGTGGCAAGGCAGGGCTGTCCAACTTCTAAGTAACCAGGAACCAAACTTTACTGACAACCAAACTTTTTTACTGACATATGTTTCACGTAATGTGAATGTAACCCTTTTGCCAGGCACCGGATACCAGTAACAAGGGCTGGGTTCAAATTTAAAGGTTAACACGAAGCATAGTAAAAAAGCTTGGTTTTCAGTAAAAAGCCTGCAGATTATCAGTAAAAACAATCCTGGATTGGAAACCCATCTTGATTACAGCACTGGTTTTAAGCCATGCTGCCCCCATCTGAGGGGTCCTGTATTCACCCCATCCCCTGATATCCTCCAGTTGCATCCTGCATCACGCTGGCCTTCCCCCCAGCCCAGCATGGACCCCAGCCCACCAGCATTTTCCCCTCCTGGTCATACAGTTCTGTCCTGGCTGTACTACCTCATCCCCATCCTGTCCAGAGCCACACAGCCTGCCCACCTGCGGTATGTCAGGCCATGGCCTCAAACCTGGGGCCTCAGCTTGATTAGCACAGCTGCTCATTCTCACCTACCAACCTACTACTCAGGCTGGTCAAAGCTGTCCTGAAGCCTCCAGCAAGGCTTATCCCTCTGCTCACTCACTGGCAGTGGAGTGGTTGGCTGACTCTCCAGTTTTCCCATATAAACCCCTGTCCTGGAAGAGAAGTGTCTGAGCAGCAGGGCGTAACCTAATCCCAGATTACTTTTGAGTTTGGCTTGTACCCTGACTCCACTCTCTGCTTGATCCTCTGGCTTCTCAACTTAGCTTGCTCTCCAGTTGTGCTCTTGGACTGACTTCCTGGCTTCCTGACTTGCTTGTATTATGAGACCAGGATGTGGGAGGTCCTGTTTAGTGCACTGATCTAATATGGGGATGTTAGTTGGCTTATTCTCCCTTATATAAAAATGTGGATAACTCTCAGATCCCAAACTGAAGGCCACCAGTTTAAAAAAAGGAAAAAAAATTCTGGGCCTGTTCTCTAAAAAAACCAAAAACAAACAACCATGAAGGGGATAGAATCCCAGAATGCAGTGTTTTAGAATACGTAAAAAAAAAATCTCAAATCCCCCTTTAAGGAGTGCACCTGTAACTTGGAACCTGTCACAAATGTATTCTAGCATTGGGACTCATAGACTAGATGATTAAGAAGGAATACAACACTTCTTGAGTCTAAATTCATTTTCTTTTATTAATGTGGCACTGAGTCTGCAAGGTTAATGCAACCAGGTCTCTGAAATAAAATCATCTTGGTCTATGATTCTGCACTGTTCTTTGCAGGGTATAAATCAGAAAAGATTTTGTCTCCTAGTACAATAGACTGCCTGGTATGGAGACATTAAAACAAATATGTATTCACAGAAGTGGCATGCAGAAGAATAAACATCTGCTTAGGAAATGCCAAACAAAAATGGAAAAGAAAAAGAAAGGAAAAATACTTTCTTATTCTGAAAAGTGTTTTACTTTCAGGGATCAAACCTCTCTTGATGTTTTTTGCAGTAAAAAGAGACCAGCTGTTTGCATGCACAGATCCATTTCTTTTACTAGATTGAAAGAAGTCTCAGCATACAACTATTATAGGAAAATGCAAGGCCCACTCAGCATAATAATCATTCCAATGATTTTGAAATATATTTAAAATATTCTTTAGCAACTTGCTGTGATATGCTGGTGTGTAGCTGCCATTAGTATCCCAATTGCTGCTCCTGACACATCTTATGGTTGACAGCCTGAGAATACATAATGCTTGGCTGAAATAAATGCCTCTGCCTGGGGTGGTCTTTATTGCTAGTGTCACTAGATGCAAAAATTTATTGTAAGTAGGAAATAATAGTAACAACCATGTTTAAAGCAAATTATACATTGTTTATAGGTAGTAGTTGAAATTTTCTTTTGTTCCCCTTTTTGATACATGCATTGTCACTTTTTAAAAGTATTTAATGTGAAAATAATCAAATAATTCCTAATTTCAGGTGACATCCAGGAAAGAAGTACGTTTACTTTTCTCACCAATATGTTTATTTAGATAGTGATGTGCCTTACACACAAAGATGTAGAAATAATCCATTATGATGCTCCCATTTAGATTATAGTCTCTTACGAAAATATGGTTAGAAAAAAAAGAGACAAAGTCATGTAGCATGAACACCTGAGAGGGTATCATTGCTAGATGAAATAATTGCCTCTAAAGTGAACTTTACTATACTACTGCATTAGCTAAAGACTTTACTTGGGAGGGGATTATAAACCTACAGAACTGCACTTTCTGCTTCTCTTGTATTTAGGGTATTGGAAATTATATTTTTGGTTAGCCAGGAATATTCTTGGTTAGCCAAGAGATGCCATCAGCTGGTCTTTCAAATATACCCTTTTTCAAATTGTCATTAAAAATAAAAGTATATTGAGTCTGACTGAGAAGTACAAAAGAACCCCCAACCAAACAAAAACAAAACTGGCTCTATTAGCTTCATTGTACATCATTGTAGACCAGTACCTGGGAAATAAATAATTGTGAGGGAGAGCGCTACCAAAAATAAAATAACATAAATCTTCACTTTAGAGACTGCATGAGTTTGATTCAGTCTAACACTTCTAGCTAGATACATGCAAACTTCTGGTAAGACATCTTGTTGGAGTAAAAAGGGAACAATGTAAGGAAACAGAGGCTATGAGAAGTGTCCTCCCCCACACCTGATGGAACACTTAATCAAAAAATAGCACTGAAATTTCAGCCTGCTATGATAATGAATTCTGTATCACTTTTAAGATCAAAAGTATCACATATCCTAACTGAGGCTTTACCTATAAGATCCAGATTTCTGGCTAGAACTGTGAGTAGATAGAAAGAAGTTTCCTGAACTCTTCCTTCACTGTAATTACTTATTTGATAAACTCTGCCAATTAATTTCCTCTGTTTTGATCAGATTCCCCTCCCCCCATCCTTAATATGTATTATTTATAACTAGGCCAATCACTCAATTTTCAGCTGGTATCAATCAATGTGTATCTGACAGACAGACTTGCATTAATTTACAGTGGCTGAGGAGTCAACCTTAGGATTGTTGGTTGGGGAGTTCTTGCAGGTGGTAGGTAACAGCTCTGGTGAAAGGAAAGGATCTAAATTTTGCTTATACTCTGGATTGTTAGTGGGCAGTGGCAGCTTCCAGGCTGCTAGTGGGTTGGCAGGGCTGGCCAACACCTACAGTGGCTGCTTTTTTTGTTCCCCTCTCCTCCTCTGAAATCCTCCTTTAGTTATACTACTTCCTGAAGACAACAAATGAGAACCAAGTTTACAGGGAATGAAGGTGACTAAAAGCACTTCATAGGTATTTAGAAACACCTACTCTATTTTCATGCTTTCATGAAAATACATGCATTAGGTCACTACATTCATGTACTACATGCATTAGGTCACTTAATGATATCTTGTGTTTCTCCACAAAACATAAAAATCAGACTTTTGACTATGTACACACATTCAAATAATCTGGGAGAATTCTCCCAGATCTTTTCTACTGGTAGAAAAAATTACCCAGAGCCATGTATACAGACATTCGAATGCCAAGGCCCTGAAGAGTGGAGAGCTTGCAGTGCTAACATTGGGAGGCAGGGGTGTGGGGCAAGAACACACATCTCAGCCTGCTTTGCAGACTCCCTTAGTCTGCCTGGCAAAGGATGGTAGCTGTGCATAGGGCAGCCCTGATTGGCTGACCCAGATTGCTCATGTTTAGCAAGTGTTTCCTTGCAGCACAATGTGGGGATTGTGCAGGGAACTTGTTCTGCTCCCTACTGGAGCAGCAGAGTCCAGCATGTGAAACAGTTTTCCATGGGGGTTAGGGGAATACCAGGGGACTATGTTCTCTTTTGAAAGTTGCCACAGCAGGTATAGACATTCGCTCTCCCAAGATTGATTTAAATCTGGTAGTTCCCAGTGGCCATTTTTACTCTGGGAGAAAAAGCCTGAACATCTGTACACTCATGGTTCCTCCTGGGAAAGCAGCAACTCTCCCAGGAGACACTAAATGTCTGTATGAGGCATTTAGCAAAGCTAATTCCTGTGTTTATCCTTTCTAATATGCCTTTGTCCTGAAGTGGGGCGGGGGGCGGGGCGGGGGGGGGAGTGGAGAGAGGAGACCAAGGCATTTCAGTGGTTATGCCTATGTAATACTTCACAACTCTGATGAGAATTAATGCCAAATACAGTGCCTGGGCAGGTGTGAATCTGTATGGAAGCAACTGATTGCACATGGCTAAGAGCTAGGCCGAACCCACCAGTTTATTTCATATAGGCCACAAAACAATGAACGGCTTTTCTAATCAGAATACTTTAGAAGCTGCCAGAGCAGTGACCAGTGTATCAACATGCTGCTTTTTAAAAGATTTGTCCCCTTCATTTTAAACCAGTACAAATATAAGTGGACAGGCTGGGGAAATGGTTATTAGTCATCTTCTTTCCTTTCACAGTAGGCAGCAGACTGTTTAATGTTAAATTTTCCTGTGAGCTCTAGAGAGCTGCAAATTAGTACTCGGCAGAGAGCTGTGAGTGAAATGATGGGTACAGTATATGTCCCATGTAAATACATGTTCAGCATATATGTTTTAACAGTAATCTTATTAAAATGCTGTAAATCAATAAACAAAAACTGTAAAAGAGTAAATGTTCAAACACTGTGTGGTTAAATTGAGTGAATTAAAATACCAGATGCTATTTTGGTCTTGCACCGTGCTGAGATTTTGTTATTGTTACTGACACCACAACAGCTGCAAGGATAATTTTTATGTTCATTATATTTACTGTGTTGCTGAGAGAATTAGAAGCCCCTGAAGTACATCTTAAAAGGTTTTATTGCACTATAAAAGATTCTGTCACTTTAAACTCCATTAACAGAGCTCTTTGGGTTAGTAATGAGATTCTTCAGAGGAGACCTAGACAATAGAGTGTAAGGGTCTTATCCCAGCTTCTTGTAGACAGTGGTACATGTCATACACTGACCCCAAGAGAAGAGAATTTACGTAAAAGGCTCATTGAATTTATGGCCTTGGAACTGCGATATGGATTTGGCAGGGCTTCTGTTTGTTCCTTTGTTTAGAACTGCACAATACATCTGGCCCAAATACTAGGCTGACAGGCAATATATGTGATAATGCCAAAGAACTGAAGAAATATTTTTCTAAATTGATGATAATTGTATGCTATTTCTTTTGGAACTGGTGCTGTACTTCATTTGTAAAACTATTTTTTATTGAGCCTGGTATAATGGAGAGCTCAGCAATATATGAAATGCTTCAGAAGGGAACACCCAATTAAGTGATAAATATAAAATATTAGTACAAGCTCTTTTGTGGCAGCCAAGAGATATTTGCCTGTCCTAAGATATTCTAACTGCGTCTCCCATGGGAGTCAACCAGGGTTCGAATTACACTTTGACTCCCAGGGCGGGTCTGCAAAAAAATGGGGCTGCCCATGAGAATGACTTAATAGAATTGGAGTTATGATTTTCAAATTTTATAGGGGGGCTCTCATCTCTTGGGGGGGGGGTTCAGACCCCCTTGAGCTCCCCTGTAAACCGAACCCCAGAGTCAACGCAGCTGTTGTTTGTGACACAGAACTTGGTACATCCAATCTTTGTCTCCCTTTAATGAATTATCCCCCCTGCCCCTAATAACTTTCAGAAGATAGGCCTGCCTTTTAATTTTTGCAGCTCTACAGTTCAGTTCTTAGTGATAATAGTGGTCAAGTTACGATTATTTTTGGTAGTATTTTCTAAAAACAGTGAATAGATTTTATTTTGTTTGAAATGTTAATGTATTTGTTTGGTTAGAAATATTCAGTCAACATTTTCAGATTATATCCTTTTCTCTCTCCCCCTCAATTCTAATAGAAAATATTAGGGTAAAGTAAATAATGTGGGATTTTTTCCTATGTGAAAAATTAGTATATTTTGACTTTTTTCCCCAGAAATTGTTCATTCAAAATCTTGTTAGACGGCAGATAAGTATAAAGGTGTCTGTGGTGCCAGAGGTGATATCTTAGGAGTTGTTGAATTATGAAGCAGGAGTAAAACAATGAGAGAGAGCTCCAAGTCTTAGGACTGGCTTAGGCAGACTCCTCAGGACAGGGTATTGATTTACCAGAGAATACTGGACTTCACTCACTACTGGCAATCACTGACAAATGAGGTACAGTAAGGAGAAATGCTGTGTAAATGGGACATTTGTCCATCCAGGTATATATTGGCTACTGGGGAAACTAAAGCAAAGGCAGTGCCTGATTATGATATGCAGAGACTTTAAACTATGTCCCTTTTAAGAGGCCCCATACAATAAAAATAATCCAATGTATGTATATTTTTGTTATATGAGAACAAAAATATCCATATTTAGAGAGTCATTTTCCCATATCCCCTTTATCTCCTTTATCTACTGACTGATTATTATAAAACTTGATATTGAGTCAGGTTTTTTTTCTTATTTAGAGGTCCTTCGTATTGTGAGGCCCTAAACTGTAGCTTAAATAGTTTAAGCCTAAATCTGGCACTGAGCAAAGGACTATTATTAGTGGGGGTTGCTAGTCGTATACAAGCATTATTGATTTATATTCATTGTGCTTTCCAAAATTTATGCTATATTCCTCTTGTTTTCATTGTTTATATCCAGGGTTGGTGCTGGGTATTTTCTGTTCTAGAAGGGAAGCATTTAAGCTATTAAAAAAAATAAATTCCCAGGTTTTCTGGTCTGGGCATGATCAAGAGTGGTTCATTAATTTGAAGAGGAACCCCCTTGACCTTTGAACTTGGTCCTTGTTGCTATAGTCACAATAACTGGCAGAGAGAATACATCATTATAATAACCCTTTTTCATTTAATAATAAGCAGGGTATAGACCACTGAAATCAGATACCGTTTCTTTGAAATAGTAGTTTTTGTACTAATAAATGTCATCATCTTATTAAAGTAAGGGGAAGGTGTTTTTTGCAGCTGGGCTAAATCAGTTTTTATGAAACTCTTTCATGGTTGGTATGAAATATGTACTATATTCCAGCCAAGTTTTAAGCACATATTAATTGATGTCTGTTCTGCATTGTTGACTCAGTGGAATGACTTTAATTTGCACTGGAATCCAGCTCAGAATACTTAACATTGTGGGACAAGTTTTAAGGCAAGATATAAAACATGAAGAGGTTGGGCCATTTCAGGAATTGCCACATATTTATACGAAGGCTATTACTTTTTTTGCATGCTCAGATTCTCCTTTGCATGTGCAACGCTATCCTGTAAATACCTGTTGAGCCTTCTTTTTAAAATACAACCTGAGAAACTTCTACCTGCCAAAGTGTAATTTGTATTACAGAACGAATCCATTTCTGACCTCAAATAAACCTTGTTAATGAAATACATTTTCAATGACTTGGGAAAGCAGCGATAACTCAGAGTTATAGAATCACAAGTGAGTTATCATGTTTCTCCTTATGAGCAAAGATAAAACTCAGAACGGCATACATACTATAGACTCTGTATTTTTTCTGACTATAGGGAGGTCTGGTTTCTTTGGAAAAGTCTTCCAACTTTTTATGTGGCATTATCTTGAAAAAAAAATAGACGTTATTAAAAGAAACAAGATGACTGAGTGCTATGTTTAGTAGAATTGCTTAAGTAAAATTACTTTTATTTAGTCACTTGTTTTGCTTGAAACCTTATGGCTAGGAACAGAAAGTACACAAAAACCAGTAAAAGTGATCAGAAACGAGTTCAAATCTGTAACACTACAGAAGTTCAGTGCATGAATTATTTCATTTTTTCAATGACTTCATAAATTTGGAATAGGTCAACGAAATCTTAGACCTAAATACTAGGGCTGTGAGAAATTTCACTGGCCATTTCGTTTCGACACTGTTTCGACTTATTTTGAGGTCAAAACAGTAATATCAAAATGAAACAAAGGGCTTCAAAACAGCCTCAAAACAAAACAAGGCTAGTCGAAACGTTTCAAAAGTCTAAATGTTTCGACCATAGCACTGGGGATGGGAAGTCAGTCCCAAATATCTACAGTCTGAAATAAGACATAACATAAAGCTCTGCTGATTCAGATTTTTGCCACTTACTTCATTGGGAACCCATACTGATGTGAGTTACAAGACAATAGAAAGAGTATAGGAGAAAGAAGGATTAAGTGCTTCAGTAAGAGGATAAGGTAACTCAGCAAAGAGGATAGTTTGTATGGAATAAACTAAATACTTACCCTTGTTGGCTAATAACTTAAAAACTTCATGGGAAGAAATGGATTATGGAGAAAATCTCCGGCCACTGCTTTCTGGCACTGACACAGTGACATGAGCCCTGTCTGGTCTATGAAGCAAGAAGAGAGTGGTTTGTTAATGGTTAACTCACATCAGTTTATTTTGGTTAGGTAACTTTTCTATATTGCTTTCAAATTAAAATCCTTGATTTTCCACTTTGTCCCTACAGTTTACCTCAGTAAAACTCCATAAGCTTTATCTGAACTGAGCAAAGCCAAAAACAATTCTTGCTAACATACAAGAACAGGGAAACTTGTTTAATTTCAAATGGGTATAATAATGGAGAATTATCTTTTTATTTAATTTAGCTTTATAATCCCAATGTTCTGTGATGAAAGATCAAAAAGAGATTTAAACTTTGGCCTCTCATGAAGTCATTTTTGGTGTCAAAGCTGGTCAATATTTCACTTTGCCCATGGAAGCAGAGGAGGGTGAACAAAGCACATGCAGAAGTTTTCACCTTTTCCTATTACTGAAATAACAGTTATTACTGTTCTGTAAAATATCAATAGCATCCACTCAGGGTGCTGCTGGGCCCATGGAGACTAGCCTGCCTCGTGGCCTCCTGAGAATTTTTATGAACTGCTTCACTTCTCTACTTTATTTCAATC
This sequence comes from Crocodylus porosus, assembly GCF_001723895.1. Classification (NCBI taxonomy): domain Eukaryota; kingdom Metazoa; phylum Chordata; order Crocodylia; family Crocodylidae; genus Crocodylus; species Crocodylus porosus. The sequence continues at coordinate 183,461,456 of NW_017728906.1, read as the reverse complement.
CCCTTTCCACCTCTCTCATCCACAAAGACAAAAGGAAACCAGCAGTTTAAAACAAATCTGCCATTTTCTTAATCTGTTTAATTCCCCAACATTTTCAGTGGATCAGTGTTTCTTTCGAGTGACTATCTAATGAGAATATATTTGAGAAGACATATTTTATTGTGAAATTTATGTGTATTCCTACTTATTCCTTTTAGTTTAGTTTGTTTATTATACTATAATTCTATATTGTTTCTTGCCTCATTTTTGTCTCTTTTTTTTTCCAAATGCATCTATTGGCTTATAAGGAGATGGGTTTAACAAGCCTGCTGACCCATGAAGATTCATGATTGCCTATGTTACCCTTTCATAAGCTTTCATATAAGCAAGATTAAATTCAATGAAATTCTCTTTGATTGTGCCTTAATTAAATGCCAATTATATTCCTCTTTTCTGAAGGAAATTTTCAAACATTGTTGAATTCCAGAGTGCATTTCCTTAAAGACAGTATGCAGTAGGCTCATGTAAAAATTATTTGCGGTATTTTTGTATTAGTGGGTTTTTTGTTTTTTATTGCTCTTTAAAACAATCTTGCAAAAAACATTTCTATGGGTTGAGTAGGTCCTAAAAAACTGTAACAATGGATAAAGCTCCCTTAACTCACAAGTTATTGTATTTAATATGCCTTATTTCTGAGTTTTGAAAAAGGAGGGGTTTTGTTTGGTCTGTTTGATTTGGTTTTGCTGCATAAAGCATTGTCCAAAACCCACCAATAATGTGTATTGTGGGCACATCTACATGAGATGCTTTACTACACAGTAGAGCAATTACTTTGTCGTAAGTGTCACCGTTTACACATGCTGACCCTTAGTGGGTGCATCTGCACCTTCAGTAATGCACAGTTGTTACTGCACATTTAGTTTAGTACTTGCTTAATGAAGTACTAACTAAATGTGCAGTAAGTACAGTTACTGTGCAGTAGCACCGGCACATGGTTTTTTAGTGATGCTTACTGTGCCAGTAGCATATTAGCATGGTTTTTGCCAGACATGCTACCATTCAGTGTTATTATGCTACTCCTCATTAAATATCTCATGTAGACATGCCCACTATGCAATAATTTGCTCTATTTGGCAGTTAATTTGCTATCTGTAAATGGAAGTAGAAAAGTAACTGCCAAGTAATTACTGCATAGAATGGCATGTGTAGATGGTCGACTGAGAACAAATTTGCCCCTGGTCAGCTGGGCTGCAGGAGGGTAGGAGAATGCTTCCTGCCCCCAGGAGCTGCCAGCTGCCAGGGTGGGCTCCACCACTGGAGTCAGGGTGCTGGAGACCTGTTGCACTTCCCTCTCCAGCCTGCCTGTGCCACCACCCACACACCTCCTCCACCCCCTGTCCATCCCAGCACCACTTTCAGGACATACACATGTTCTAAGCAAAAAAACTACTTTATTTCCCTAACAACACCCACCCCCATTCCTCCCCCCTCAACAAACACAGCCCCCTCCCTCTCCATGCACAAACAATAAAAAAACAAAGTTCAACATCAAAACTATTTAGAATGTCTCTTTCTTTTTTGGTATTTTTATGTCCCAGAGTTGGGGCTTGTAGGATAAGGGGCTTAGGGAACAGAGACTAGGATAGGTGCCCACACCCCAGCCTTGGGCCATTCCCCTGTGGGTCCGGGGGCTGCAGTGATGTCAGCGGGTGGCAGCCTCATGCTGCAGCCACTTGGGATGGTGCTCCTTCTGACTACCTCAGTGCACCCCCCGCATCCCTGTGAGGCATAGGGTCCTCAGGTGAGTGGTGTGGGGGAGAGTTCTGGGGCCAGGCCTTGTTGGCTGGCAGCAGATTGGGGCATAGTTTCATAGTTTCTAGGGTCGGAAGGGACCTGAGCAGATCATCTAGTCTGACTCCCTGCCAT
>NW_017728906.1:183456826-183458806 GCF_001723895.1 Crocodylus porosus | reverse complement strand
GTCCACTGCTACCCCTGCATCTAATGATCTGGTGATCTGATCGTAAAAGGCCACCAGGTTGGTCTGACAGGACCTGCCACTGATGAACCCGTGCTGGGTTCAGCATGGGGCTGGGCCAGAGCTCTGGCAGGGAAGAGGCACTGGAGAACCTTCACCCAGGCTCAAGTGGGGCATGCTACAGGCCAGTGTGTGGGATCCAGGGGCCCTGTGGGGCCATGGGTTAGGGCTGGGCAGTGGGGTGCATGATTATGACTGCCAGGCCTAGGAGGGTGTCCGGGGTTTTGCGGTCAGCAACCTCAGCATGGCTGTCCTGAGATACTGGCCCTGGATACTAGCTGCTTGTAGCACTCAGCACAGGTGCATGGCCAAGGACTGGGAGCCATGCAGCAGAGGAACTTCACCACAGTTCCTGCAAAAACAGGAACACGACTGTTGGGGGTGAGCAGTAGCAAGGAGGAGGTGCTGCCCCTGCTGCCAAAGACAGCTAGCCAGCATCCCTGGGGAGATATCAGGGCTGGGCAATGGGTGCAGCAAGCTGCAGACTTTTGCAACACTCACCTGTGCCCAAGCAGGAGCTTGGAAGAGGGGATAGGCCAGGTAGAGGCATCCTGTGCTCAGGCTAGGGGGGCACAGGAGGCCTGCAGTGGTTGTGCAGATTGCACAGGAGCCACCAGGCTTCTTAGCATTGTGCCCCAAGTCACAAAATAGCTGCAGGCTTTTATACCCTGGAGCTAGGGGCTGCCATCGATGAGCCCAGCCCTGGCCCAGGAGAGGGTCCCAGCCAGGAGCCCTGGAGCTGAGGTCAGGCCAGCCCATCAGTGACAGGGCAGACCTGGCACTAAAGTTAGTGCCAGGTCACATCTACACATGCATTACTGTGAATTAACTAATCATGACTAAATTTGATACTTCTACTTGCAGGTATCAAATTTAGTCACAATTAGCCATTTTTACTGTGTAGTAAGGGCACGCATGTGTAGATGCACATCCTAACTGCACAGTAAATAGGACTAAGATACATTAACACATCTCATATAGATGTACGCACTCTGTATCAGGCATTCTTGTGTCAAACTTTTTCTCTCTTGTGAAATTGTGTAAGTATGAATATTTTTATTATCAAAATGAGAGGCTGGATACCTTCAAGTTAGCTGGCCCTGACAATCTACACCCCAGGGTACTCAAGGAGCTGGCAAGCATCATAGCTCAGTCTCTGGCATGGATCTTTGAAAACTCCTGGCATTCTGGTGAAGTGCCCGAAGACTGGAAGAAGGCCAATGTGGTGCCTATCTTCAAGAAAGGGAGGAAAATGGATCTGGCAAACTATAGGCCCATCAGCCTGACTTCTATCCCGGGGAAGATCTTAGAAAAGTTTATTAAAGAGGCCATCCTTAATGGACTAGCCGATGCCAACATCCTGAGGGATAGCCAGCATGGGTTTGTTCTGGGTATTGCTTGACCAATCTCATTTCCTTCTATGACCAGATGACCTATCACCTGGACAAAGGAGAAGAGATTGATGTCATACATCTTGACTTCAAAAAAAGCCTTCGATCTGGTATCCCATGATCACCTCTTGGCAAAACTGGCCAATTGTGGCCTTGGGTCCACCACGATCTGTTGTCTGAGAAATTGGCTCCGTGGTCAGACCCAGAGGGTAGTAATTCATGGAAGTTAATCATCATGGTGCCCTGTGACCAGTGGGGTCCTCCAAGGCTCTGTCTTTGGACCCATATTGTTCAACATCTTCATTAATGATGTGGACATTGGAGCCATAAGCAGACTGGCCAAGTTCGCCAATGACACCAAACGTTGGGACAAAGCATCCACACCAGAAGACAGGAGGGCAATCCAGGCTAACCTGGACAGGCTCAGCAAATGGGCGGATGAGAACCTCATGGTGTTTAACACTGAAAAATGCAAGGTTCTCCACCTTGGGAGGAAAAACCTGCAGCATCCTTATAGGCTTGGCAGTGCTAC
>NW_017728906.1:183409017-183454606 GCF_001723895.1 Crocodylus porosus | reverse complement strand
GAGACACTAACTACTTACTCTAAGTCGTCTACTTGTGCCAACTCGGCGAACCTCGAGGGCGGCTAAGAGCTACCTCAATCCCGCCCCACAAGCCGCGCGCTCGCACAACTCCGCAAAGCCCGCGGCTCCCCTAAGCGGTGCCGGAGCCGCTAGCCCGGCATTTCGCCACAGACATAAGGAAGAATTTCTTTACTGTCCGAGCTCCCAAGGTCTGGAATAGCCTGCCATCGGAGGTGGTTCAAGCACCTACATTCAAAAGTAAATTGGATGCTTATCTTGCTGGGATCCTATGACCCCAGTTGACTTCCTGCCCTTTGGGCAGGGGGCTGAACGTGATGATCTACTGAGGTCCCTTCCCTAATATCTATGAAATCTATGAAAACATTGAAAGAGCAAAATGCTGTTGCATGAAATGGAATGTTTATGACATTTTAAAAGGAGCAATGGACATCTTGGATAACTGTATTAGGAAAAAAGAAAGTAGGAGAGACAAATAGAGAAAAAAGAAAAAAAAATTTGTTGGGCCCAAAGTGGTTTCACTTTATCAGTAAAGTTGTTTCACTATTCACAACACTAGAATAGCAGGGAACCTGATTTTTTTTGTTCTTTAGAGAATTTCTAGTATAGAGTTGGTTCTGTATTTTCTCTCCTGTACTTCCCAGGATAAAAGACATATGGGTCTGGGATGGCTCTTTGGCAGTGTGACCAGGCAGTGGCGTGTTAGCAGGAATGACTTTTAAGAGCCGCTATAGACCAGTGTAGGGTAAAACAGCTTCAAGGCTTCCCAAATGTAGCATGAAGCCAAACTGATCCACAGCTCCCTATCATGCACTGGATTGTTGTTCAGTCTGGAATCCTTTGCAGCCTTATCATCATTGATATCTTCTTCCCCATCCCATACCACTCAAGCCTTCCAAAATGTATCAAAAGCTGCCAACTCCCTTAATGACAGGGGCAGAAAAATACCACATGATTTTGCCAGCTAACAAGGTTCAGTCCAGTTTTGGGATCCACAATTCAAAAAGGATGTGGAGAAGCTTGAGAGAGTCCAGAGGAGAGCCACGCACATGATCAGAGGGCAGGAAAACAGACCTTACGACGACAGGCTGAGAGCTAAGGGGCTCTTTAGCCTGGAAAAGTGCAGGCTCAGGGGCGATCTGCTGGCCACCTATAAGTTTATCAGGGGTGACCACCAGGATCTGGGGGAATGATTGTTCACCAGAGCACCCCAAGGGATGACAAGGTCGAATGATTATAAACTCCTGCAAGACCGTTTTAGGCTGTACATAAGGAAGAATTTCTTTACTGTCCGAGTCCCCAAAGTCTGGAGTAGCCTGCCACTGGAGGTGGTTCAAGCACCTACACAGAATGCCTTCAAGAGAAATTTGGATGCTTATCTTGCTGGGATCCTATGACCCCAGCTGACTTCCTGCCCCTGGGGCAGGGGGCTGGACTTGATGATTTTCCGAGGTCCCTTCCAGCCCTAATGTCTATGAAATCTATGGAATCTATGAAACTGTCCCTTTAAGGTTGAACATACAGCCCTAAGAAAAGATTAATCAAATTCTGAGCTGATGTTCTCATATAGAATGAGGCAAAATGCCATGTTACTCCTTGGAGCACCTGTTGCTAATGAAAAATTGTTTACAGGCAGCAAAGTGTTTTTGCAGAAGCTCTGCAAACTGGAAAAGGATCAGATTCCAACTGTTTAATTCCCTGACTTGCCTAAAACTGCTTTATGAATTTCCTGTGAGTAAATCAAAAATATCCCGTTATTATGCCAGCTATACACGATGGCATTGTAGAAAATAGTCACAGAGTTTTTTTCTAATTTCATACCTTCCTTATTAATTTCTGTATACATGCCATATCAAATCCCATCTGAATAATTAAAATAATGAGTGATTTGCCTGCTGACCTTATTACAGGCCCACATTATCAGCAACATTATTTTGTTGCCTACCCAGTTTTAATTTCTCTAGTTTTACCGAAGTATATTTTTTAAGCATCTGAGTTTGGGTTTACCTTTGTTACCACTAAGCAAATTACCAACTTCTCAAAGCAGTAACTGAAGCAAGAGTTATCTGACTCTAAGGCTTTAGCATATTTATTCAATATAGTGACCTGAGCAATGCATTCAGCTTCAGTGGATCCGATTTCTGTTTGGAAACCTCACTGGTCATCCTTCATCCACATGCATCTCTTTGTATTCCAATTCATAATTTGCTTTTTGACCCTTTATGAGTTTAGTGGTATGTAGTTTATACAACACAAAATCATTTTTCAATGTTTGTGATCATTGTATTGATTGTTGGGTTGACAGTAACTATTTTTTTTAGTACAGAGTAGTAGATTAGTGGATATATCACAACTATTTTTAGATATGTGTAAGCACTAAAGGGAGAAAAATAACCTTTTAAATAGGAAAATAAAAGACTACTTTGATACAGTGTATGTACCTGGGTATAAGCCAAACCCTGTCATTCTATTTATGGCACAGCAGGGCTGCAATACTTACCTGGTTTGGGAATTTAAATGTGCCTAGCAGCTGCCGTCCCACTGCTGCACTCTCTTTTCAAAATTCTGGATCTGCCTGACCCATGGATTAGCCCTTGCAGTCTTTCAGGATTAGGCCCTATGTATCTAACTATATCCATTTATGTGTGAGTAAATACGATAATAACAACTAAACTAGAATATAGCACTGCATATTTTTGTGACAAAATAGAGCAGGGCTAGTTACTTTAGGCATAAATTTGGCAGTATATATTTTTCTACCTATTTTATTTTTGTGCTGAAGTATTCCCCAGTGTTTGTAACTGACAGCTCTTTATGTTGTTTTCTTCCCTATACATTTTAGATAGCATTTGCCTTGCCATTAATACTGCCGCCTGTCTTTCCCTGCATTCATACTAACATTATTTTTTCCAAAATAAACTACATATTATAAAATACTGAGAGAGGAAAAGAGCCCAGAAGTTAGTTTTGTGAACCAGAACATCAATTGCTGTAAGGAATATTTTTCAGTGAATTAAGGTTGAATTAGTCATATCACTCGGGTTTTCATCTTATCAGAACTTTCCAACTAAGCAAGGTACACAGTGACAAAAATTCCTAACAATATTAATGAACAGCAACCACTTTAGTGAGGCTTGTATAAGGATTCACGTATATTCAGTGGAACTGAAACTTTCCAGGCTTGGTCTCTCTCTGGATGCGATTTTTTCCCCCTTTTGTAGAGGGTGTGGGGGGGGGGTGGAAAATTTGAATACAAACAATAAATCAGTTTTACAGGGTCCCAAGCTTCATTTGAACATGCTAGATCTTGTACCTTTGATGCAGGTGTCAACTGGTTTGTGCCCTTAATCCACCTACAGACTAAAGACTGAAGCTTGATGTCCCATCATCTATCTCCTTGGCACTTGTTTTGGAAAAGGGTGGATTTTGCAACACAGAATCATAGAAACAGAGAACAGAAAGGGACCTGTAAGATCAAGTCCTTTCCCCCACTGTGGGCAGTAAGTTGTTGGGCTCAGATGAGCTCAACAAGATCCCTATCTAGCCTCATCTTGAACACCTCCAAGGAGGGTGATTGCAGCACCTCTGCCAGGAGTGTGTTCTAGATTCTGGTGACCCTTACAGAGAAGAAGATCTTTCTTACATCTAGCTTGATTTTATCCTGTATTAAATTATGCCCATGGGTCCTCGTCTTCCCTTGGGGTGCCTTCCTGAAGAGTTGCTCCCCTAGATCCTGGTGCTCACCTCTGATGTCCTTGTAAGCAGCTATCAACTCAACTCTTCCTCATAGGGCCTATCTTCCATGCCCTTGACCATATGGCTTGCTCTTCTTTGTACCCTCTCAGGCTTATCCATGTCCTTCTTGAAGTGCGGTGCCCAGAACTGGACACAGTACTCCAGCTCCCATTGTGTAGCTGTGGTGAGGGTTCTTCCTACCCAGGTGAAGGACCTTGCACTTATCCCTGTTAAACTTCATCTGATTTCATGCCACTCAAAATTCCAGCCTGTCAGGGTCATCCTGGATCCTGGCCTGTCCTCCAACATGCCTGCTTTCTCCACAGCTTGGTATCATCTGCAAACTTAATCATTGAGCTCTCCACTCCCTCACCCAAGTCATTAACGAATATATTGAAGAGCATGGGTCCAAGTACTGATCCCTGGGGGACACAACCGGAGACAGCCCTCCAGGATGAGGCCACCCCATCAATTACCACTCTCTGGGAATGGCCTCTGAGCCAATTGTCCATCCACCTCACTGTAGACTGGTCCAGCCCAGCAATCTCCAGTTTGAGAGTATTCCATGGGAAACAGAAGCAAAGGCTGTATTGAAGTCTAAGTAAATCATGTCAACCTCACATCCCTCATCCAGATGGCTAGTTACCTGGTTGTAGAAGGACACAAGGTTTGTCAGGCATGTTCTACCCTCAACAAAGCTGTGCTGGTTACTTCTTAATGCCCTGTCAGTTACCAGCTTGTGATTGATGGCCTCCTTAATAAACATAGCTGGAAGCATGGTATATCTACCAAGTTCTGGTAGACTGAAGGAGGAAGTAAAATCCAGATGTGTTGTCATGGCTTTTTGGAAATTCTTCCACCATTTTTATTTAAATCAGGGAGTTACTGCTAACATCCTCCACTACTGGAAACAGTATAAGCATTATCTAGATGGAAGGGTAAGAAAGGGTTTTTAAAGCTTTAAAAGAGGGTCTTAAAAATCAAAGCTCCTTGTGCTTCTGAATCCTCTAGAAATATTTGAAAATTTCTCCAAGATCAACCATTGCCAGGGCATTGGCTTGTCTGGTATTTCACTGCAGTTAAACTTGTTTCATAAATGCTAAGGTTATCCAGATAAGGTAAATCTATCTGTCTGGAGGTCACAGCAGCATTGTACCTCTCCTAGGTTTGGTAAGGTAGCACTCTTAATTTCCTGTATGCCTGCAGCCCTTTGTACTTTTCAGCTCTCTGCACCCTTCCTGAGTTGAATTCTGTCCTTTCCATCTGTTTTCCCCACCCTCTGCTCTTTTTTGTCTATTTTATTATTTTATGTTTCACTGTGCCTCTCTTCCATCCCCTGCCTTGCCAAGCCAAACTTAAGGTTTTGGCAGCCTCCTCCCAAGATGCAAGTCTCTAAAATCTTGAATGATGAGGTCAAATCCTTAAGGACCATATTATAATATATGCTAGGTGAGCATCAGTATGGGTATATTCTTCATGAAAGAGAATACATGCTTTCACTAAGACACTCTCACCCATTTGGCTGGGCTGTGTCCAGAAGACGGCTAGTTCCAGCAGGGAGAGAACAAACTCATCTTATGCTCCCTGGGTACATCTCTGCTCCTTATGGGGTATCTGGCACCAGGAGGCCAGACCCTTGTCTATCTCACCCCTCCCATTTGGAGGATTTCCTAATTCCTACTGCTGGGGATTGAACCTGAGAAGGGAAGGTTAAGCAACAGCGTCCCCCCCCCCAGGCCTTCCACTACAAAGATGACCTCCCCTCCACCCACACCCTCACAGTTGGGAGAAGTCTAATCTCCTACTAGGGGATACTTGATCCCATCACCTCAACCCAGACAATAGGCAGAGGCAGTCTGATCTGGCTGCTCCTGCAGGCTGTCAGGTAGCAGTGGAAACCACCAGCTCAGTCTTTTTGACCCAGCTCTCTGGGCATGGAAACAGTGATATGGAGGCTGAGTCTTTTGTGACTAGTATCAAGACTGGAAGTGCCCCTGAAAGTCAGCCTAGGCAAATGGGGCACTTAAGCGATCTGGGGTTGAGAGATCGCGGAGAAGCCACTGACAAAAATGTTGGCAACCAAAAGGATGGCCCTAACAATCCCACCGAGGACTGATCAGGATAGAGTATCAACACCCTCTTCCTTCTAGAGTCCCATCCCAACCCCCTCAAAGACAGACTGAGGACAGAGGGGGAGCCCCTGGAGTAAGAAAGCTCTGATATATCCAAGAGCCTACCCTTGAGGAAAAAAGTTGCCATCACTCTGTGGGAGATTACCAACTATTGTAGATGCCCACCAGCTCTTGGGGGCTTCCTCTGGGGAGGCATTCAAGTGAGCTAACTCCCTTGAGAACATCATTAATTTCTTGGATGAGACCAAGGAACAGAAATTCGAAAACCACAGAACCAAAAGGTTTCCTGACAAAGTTTTTTTCCAGTCTTGGCTTGAAGTTTAGCAAGGCAGCTATATACTGAGGTGGCAATGAGACCTCTTGGGCGTTTATATACATACATTTTTGTGCCCGGATGCACCGGAGATCTGTTATGTCAGAGAAGACTCAATTAATCGAGTCTGCTCTGCATGCAAACTGATGTGCACAGTGCTGCATCACTTGCAGTTGTGTAAGTGGCAAAATGCATGTTAGTGCACAGAAATTGGCAGTGGCTTGCTTTTGAACTAAAACACCTTCTATGTGTTTTAGTTCAAAAGCAGATTGCTGCCATTTTCTGCATCCTGATGTGCATTTCACCACATATACAACCGCAAGTGATACAGTGCTGGGTACTTTTCAGAGCACCCAGCACTGCAGCACTTGTATGTGTAAAAATGCCCATTGTTTTTAGGATAAATAACCTAACAAAGACAATTGTTAAATTCCTTGACCTGGAAGCCAGAGCTGACAGAGAGTCTCAATCGTGCAGCTTGTCATCAAGGAATAAGCCCTACAATTGCTAGAGGTGACTTTCTGGGTATATTCTTCATGAAAGAGATTACATGCTTTTCTTCCTTCTTCCCTTTTTCTCTTTGCTATTTCAGCCTTATTCTCAAATCTTCACAATGCTGACCTTTGCTTTTTGCTTGCTCAAGGCAAATGGATGCAGGCGCCCTGGAAAGTGGAAAGCTCTCTTTGAGTTCCTGAACCAGAAACAGACTACATTGTGTTGGAAGACGCTTGTAGATGGGGCCAACCAGACAGATTCTGGCATGCTACCTGGAGGAGTAGGGCCTCTCAGCCATAGCACCAGCTCCCTTGTGGAAGGTACAGACTTGTTTTTAAAGGAAATAAGGCTGAATTCAGCATTTGCCCAGGTATTTGTCCCCAGTCACTTGGTTATGATCTGAACCACTTTGGAGTAGCACTCTGGTTCAGCCTAATTAACACCTATGCACCTAGTGATGGATGGGAAAGGCTGCACTTTTTCAGGATGCTGCTGACCTCTTACTGAAACCAGTGACAATGACCTTTTTCATCCTGGGGAGTGACCTTAAATGCACTCTCCAGAAGAGGCTGGACTGGATCAGACTGGAGCCCTATCCACACTCTGTTTGGCAGATACAGACCACCCTAGAAGCAGAAAGCCTAACTGATGTGGGATGCCACCTCCATCCTAGTGGAGTATATTTATTAAATCCTTTTGCTGGGCACTGCTCAGCAGCAACAAGGGTTGGGTTCACCTTTGGGGTTTAAATATACTTTACCTTGGTGCAAGCTCCCACCCAGACAACTTGGGAAACACTAAATAAATTACTAGGGTGTCTTGCATAACTCCCCCCTCCTTGCAAGTAGTGTAAACACAAAGAATAAATGTATTACAGAAACAAAGGCAAAGAAAACAAAGGAAACACTAAATACAATTTAAAACTACCAACTACAAGGCATAGTTCATATATTTCACCCTCATGGGGAGTCTTCACCCAAAGGGAGTATGGGACTTGAGATTTACCCAAAAGCCAGTTCTAGGGGCTTGCACCCTTATACCTGCCCTTCAGCACTGGGCTGGAGGGAGAGGCTTCACTGGAGAGCCTTTGAGTTGCTCCTTAGGTTCACTGGGGCACAGGAAACTGGTAGAGAGTGTGGCCCCTTCTGTGTTGCTCACGGCCTCTTGTTGCTCTCTATAATGCTGTAGGGCGATCCCCACTTCCATGTAGTTGCCTTGAGGGGTTAACTGTGGCTCCAGACAACATGCCACAACCCTACAGTCCTAGTCCCAATCCCAGCCCTGCTGGGCAAAAAATGCAAAAATAAAATTTCAAGTGAGAGGTCAGGCCTACCTCAATGGGCCTGAACTGGGCAGCAAAAGCAAGCCAGACCTATACTGTACTGAGGCCTGAATATATAGCTAGGGTTCAACCATGCAACTAGGCTGAAACACCATAGCTGTAGAAACAGGAAAAAAATAAGCCCAGGCCTATGGCTGTGACCTGGACATCTGGTCTCAGCTATGACCCATGCTGAGACGATACAATTACGAAACAGAGGGGGCCAGGCCCCTGTAGCCAGTAACTGCCAGGACCCACTCCTGAGAAATTTGCTCCAGTGATTAACATCCCCATGGTGTTAATCCCACTTAAGGCTGGTATAAGTAGTAACCGCCAGGAACCATTCCTGGGCAGTTTGCTGAGGGATTAATACCCCCATGGCATTAACCTACTTAAGAAAAAAAGAAAAGAAGGAGGGAAGAAACAGGAGTCTCAAACTCCAAAACAGATGTTCTCTCCCTCAACCTGAGGCTTTCCCTTCAAATAGTGTTTGCTTGCCTATCCATCAAAGTGGAGCATGTTTTCTGGCTCCCAGTGTAGCTGTGTAACTCTCAGCATCCCCAATAGAAAAGGCGAGAGAGCCTTAGTGAGTTGTTCTTATATACCTGGTGTGACATTACCCAAGCCTTGTCCAGTCAGGGAGGGCCACATTTTAATCTTTCTCCCCACCAATCTGCCCTGAGAAACCCCTGCTTCCTCTGCTCAATGAGGGCAAAGGGTTTTACATACTTTGTCCAGATACAGGCTCCAGCTTGCCATGTCTTGAACACATGGCCAGAACAACAGGGGCCATCTTGCCCATATCAAAACACACACACACACACACACACACACACACCAATACACAACCCAGTGTGTGTTTGGGGGTGTTGCACTTAGGTGAAGACAAGTGCCAGTGGGCTGTCCATGACATACCTGCCCCTGCTTCACTGAAGCTGTGTTGTTCCATCAGACCATCAGAGCATTCAGATCACAATTAGGTGTAGTGGGAATCAGGCTTTCCTGATCTGATTCACACCTGAACATCCTATTAGTGCCTTAACATCACCTTCCCACAGGATGCCCACTGCTGGGGCTGCTACATCTATTTCTGCCATACTGGCATGTCCTAAAGAAGTGACTTCCCTGTGCACAATAACTGCATTGGTACATGAGTTGTAAGATTCTATGGCATTCTTAGACAATGGTTTTAGCACATGGTGGGGAATGTGCAGTAGCAATATTTGCAAGATTCTATAATAGGTTCGTAGATGTAGGGTCGGAAGGGACCTGAGAAGATCATCAAGTCCGACCCCCTGCCATGGCAGGAATGCATACTGGGCTTAAGTTAAGCTCATATGACCCCAGCTAGGGAGTAATCAAGCCTCCTCTTAAAGAACCCTAACGTAGGAGCCAGCACCACTTCCCTTGGAAGCTGGTTCCAGATCCTGGCTGCCCTAACAGTGAAGTAGCGCCTCCTGATGTGTAGCCTGAACTCTCTATCAGCTTGTGGCCGTTATTCCTTGTTACTCTGGGAGGTGCTTGGGGGAACAGGGTCCCACCCATTCACCTCTGGTCCCCCTGGTAAGTTTATACCCTGCCACTAGATCCCCTCTCAGCCTTCTCTTGTGGAGGCTGAATAGGTCCAGGCCCCTTAGCCTCTCCTTGTAGGGCCTGCCCTGCTGCCCCCTAATCATGAGTTGCCTTCTTCTAGACCCTCTTGATGCTGTCCACATCCCTCCTGAAGTGTGGCATCCAGAAGTGGACACAGTATTCCAGCTGTGGCCTTACCAGTGTTGCATAGAGGGGGAAGATCACCTCCTTGGACCTGCTCATGATGCATCTGTGGATACATGACAAGGTGCGGTTAGCCTTGCTGATTGTGTGCTCACAGTGGTGGCCCATGTTCATTTTGGAATCGATAATGACTCCAAGATCTCTTTCTGCCACTGTGTTTTCAAGAAGGGAGTTCCCTAGCCTATAGGTATGCTGCTGGTTCTTCCTGCCCAAGTGCAGTACTCTGCACTTGTCAGTATTGAATCCCATCCTATTCAGATTTGCCCACCCCTGTAACCTGTCCAGGTCCAGTTGTATCCTGTCCCTGGGAGACAATGTCAAAGGCCTTCCTGAAGACCAAAAGGATGACATCCACCATGAAACCTGCATCCAGTGATTTTGTGACCTGATTGAAGAAGGCAATCAGATTGGTTTGACAGGACCTGCCCCTAATGAACCCATGCTGGTTGCACCTGAGCATCATCCCCCTGCTGGTCCTTCACAGATATGGTCTTGGATAATTTTCTCCATTAGCTTCCACAGGATTGAAGTAAGACTAATGGGCCTAAAGTTGCCTGGGTCCTCCCTCCCTTTTTTGAAGATGGGGACAACATTGGCCTTCTTCCAGGCTTCTGGCACCTGGTCAGAGCACAACGAGTGCTCGTAAAGCCATGCCAGGGGCCCTGCGATGACCCCTGCCAATTTCCCCAACACCCTAGGCTGGAGAGCATCTGGACCTGCTGATTTGAACATGTCCAGCCCCTCTGGAAGTTTCCTAACTTGGTCCTCCCTTACCCTAGGCCTGGTGGAGTCACTTCTGAGTCCGTCCTGAATTCCAGTGGGAGAGAAGTCCCGGTCCCCGCTCAGAAAAATGGAGGCAAAGAATTTGTTAAAAAGGTCTGCTTTTTCTTCTGGTGCAACCGTCAGATTGCCAGGTGTATGCTGCAGGAGCCCCATGTTGCCTGGTGCCTCCTTATTTTTACTCCCTCTGTATTTAAAAAAGGACTTTTTGTTGTCCTTGATCCTTGTTGCTATCCCTAGTTCCATCTCCGCCCTAGCCTTCCTAACAGCCTCCCTACAGACTCTTGCTATGGAGATATAATCCTCTTTGGTAATAGCACCCCCGCTTCGACTGGATGTACACCCCCTTTTGGGCTTTCAGATGTTCCTGAATGCCTTTGGTGAGACAAGGGGGCCTTTGAGCACCCTTGCTCCCTTTGACTTGCATTGGGACTGTCACCCCTTGGGCTCGGAGGATCGTTTCCTTAAGGAACAACCACTCGTCTTGGACACCTAGTTCCCCTACTCTCTGGGACTGCAATGCCTCTCCTACCAATCTCAACTCATTGAAGTCGGCCCTCCTGAAGTCAAGGGCTACTGCCTTGCTGTAGGCCCTTGACACCCTGTGCTGGATGGTGAAATCCAGTAGGCAATTATCGCTATCGCCCAGGTGGTCAAGCACTTGGCATTGCTTGTGGCGAGGACCAGGTCCAGCGAGCTTATGAACTGCACTTCATCAGCCTCCTGGATACTAAAAATCATGGACTAAATATAGACATTGGATTTATGACACATTATAACCTGCCTGACATCTGACTCCTCAGGTATCTCTCCAATATTCATCCTCCTTCTCTCTCCCTGCCACCCCGCCCCCCCGAGCCTGTCTCTCATCCATTGACTCCTCAATCTACATTTTAACTGACTGCCTGTCTTGTATGCACACCAAACCAGCCTCTGGCTTCTTTACTTTTCATTCCATCCCAGAGGAGCACACACCAACTGCTGAAACTTCCTTAGCCTGATGAAGGGTTTTTGAACCTGAAAGCTTGCTTAATAATTGTTTTCCAGCTATTTAAGTTGGTCTAATAAAAGATACCATATTCACCCAAAGAACCTTGCCTGCTTATCAGCTTTGAGTAGCAGTGGGGTTCTCTGCAGGCTGTATTCAGGCAGCTGAGGGAGTCACTTGCTTTAATGGGTAATTGTTCTTCACTCCATAGGTATAAGTGGTCACCTCATTTTTTTTAGGGTCTAATTAAGCTAAAATGTCTTCAGGAAATGTTGCTGTCTGTTACCTGCTCCTGGTTTCTCTTCTTCTTTTTCACAGCCCTGGAGATAGTTCAGCTCTTTTCAAAAGCATAGATCCACCAATGGCTAAGATTTCCATTTTCGGTTAACCAGAAAAGTGGGGATGAGTGAGCTGAACATTAGGCTCTGTACCTGCTATATGCCACGATATCTTTGGAAAATACATTTTTCTTTATTTTGCCTCTCCAGAAATAAGGTGCATATTTTATTTTGGGGCGTGTGGTATGCAAAATATATAGTATCCTTGTGCTGCAAATGCCTTTTGAGAGGAAGGTTCTGCAGCATTTTTCTTCTGATGATCAGATCACACTTGATTTGCCTGATCTCCCCTGGAAATCTGTCCCATAGCTGAATTCTCCAGCTCTCTGGTACTCTGTCCTGAGCTTTGTGATCTGCATTGTCCCAGCAGAGTGCAGCTGCCATGGTATTTACAGATTTTGGCACAAATAATTCAACCAAGTAACAAATAGAAAGGCACGACAGCATATTACTAGGAGTTCAAAATAAATTTGGGAGTTATTATAGAGATATTCCCCATGGCCTTCAACCCCCTGTGCTTGTGTATTGAAGAAGGCAAATGGAATTGTCAGAGAAATACAATATAAATCAAGGAAGATAGTATTATTGTATATAAAGTAGTTAGACTGCACCTTGAGTACTATAAACAATTCTGAACATCACACCTCAGAAAAGATATAAGTGCCCATGAGGGTGCAATATTGAGCAGACAGATTTGCTCTCTAAGGCATTTGCCTGAGGAACTCGGGGACATTTTCAATGGCAAAGGAAAAGATTTTGTCTTGACAGATTTAAGATATTGAAAATTATCTAAGGGATTAATAGGATAGGTTCAAACATTTGTTCCACTTACTCATCAGCCAAATAACACCTGATTAGTGTTCTAGGGGGGCTTTTGCCATTCAGTGAGCTAGTTTTTATTTCTCCATGCACACAGTTTCTCAGCCTAGTTTCAGTGATGCCTCATGGATCTCCTCAGGATCCATTGCAAGAAGGTGGTTGAGCCAAGTGACATTATGTTCTTCTCCGGCCCTGCAGAGGTCTCTCAGATTCTGCTCAGTTGTGACCCCTTGGGTGCTTGTACATGTGATGGGGGTCTATGCCCCTAAACTGAAATAAAGGGTTTTTAATTGAAACCAACCGTTTCAATTTAGGGGCTTTATTTTTCTACCATGTTACAGCAAGGGGACCAATTGTTTTGTTTTTTTTTTCCTTTGGAGCCTGCCTGTGGCTGGAGGGCAAGCTGCCAGTGGGCTGAGTAGCCCCTGAGTTATGGGGTCCCCGGCCCTTCCCCCTATGGTGGCAATGCACCCAGGGAAGAGTTGTATCGGGCTGGGTGCTGTCCCCAAGCTGGGGCAACCCCTGGTCCACTAGCAGTCCATCTGGGCAGCCCTGGGAGGTGTTGCTGCTGTGGAGGGAAGGACTGAGGCCCCCTGTAGCTCAGAGGCCACTCAGTCTGCCATCAGCTTGCTCCCCAGCTGTGGGCAGTATCCATCAGAAAAAAAAAAAATCAGGGCACTCGCCACTTCTGCCTTCAGCAGGTGCCTGCTGAAGACTGAAGTGGAAGGGGCCCAATCCTGTTTTTCTGCTGAGCCTGCCCACCTCTCTTGTGGCCAGGGGATGAGCTGCCTAATAGCTGCAACAATACAAACTCATCTAAACCCCCCGAAACTGGCACATGTGTAATGTGTGATGCCATTAAGCCACACAAAATGTCACTTTTGTCACATGTACATCATGACATCATCACATGAACAAACTTCCTATGTGTTCAGGGCAAAACAGAGAGGGTTTGAGATCAGGCAAAAACCAATCTATACAGGAACAACAGAGCTACAAGATGTTTCTGTGAGAATCAGTCCTGTTCTTCAGCTCCCAGTCACCGTGGCCCAGGCCTTATCAAGAAAGCAAGGGCAGCAGCCAACCCAAGGAAGCTGTGGAAACTGTCTCATCTGAGCTCAGCTGGTGAGTCCTGCCTTGGCTAAGGATATACTAAATAAAATCTGTGACACTGTGATGCTACTTCTTACCTTTCTCAGCATGTAGTCCTGTGAGCTAGATGCTGTTAGGTAAATATTATTGTTGTCATGACTCATACTCAGAAAAACTCCAGTGTTTTACAGTGCTTCAGAAAGCTCTATGTAAATGCCAAGCTTGATCATCTGTTTACTGCCCTGCAGCCATTACTACATTCTCCACTTAACACACTCCAGCTAGCTCTTCTTCAGGTTAAACTTTCATTCACCTAGTACTCCTGTGCCAATTGGGGGGTGTCCATTCTACCATTTGTCTTAAAAACCTCCCACAGTTGCAGCTCCCCAGGCACTAGCAATGGGGGGAAACTGGTGGGACTGGAAGACCTGTCCGTTCCTTCTTTGTATGGCTACAACTACACTGTGCCATTCTGTGCATGGTGGAATCCTCCTGACAGCATTTAAATCACAATATCTCACATTGCTCAGAACAGGTGTCGATGACTTGCTTGGTATAAAGGTGCATATCTTTACTGCCTTTTGCTTGTTAAGAGGCCAGAAGTTGGAGGAGGCCTCTTTATATTAACCAATAAGAACTATTGCTCTTGATAGATTTGAAGAAGTGGTAGTGGGATAGTGGGAGATTTAAATAAAACATTTTTGTAAATGAAGGACTGGAATGGGTAAATTGTTACAAAGGCTTATGTTGGATGCATGCAGCACAACTCAGCTGGGCTGTGAGGTACAGGTGTGGTCTACACCCCCCTGCATCTGGCTCATGACCCCCAACACTTCTCATGGGGCTGAGCCCTGTCTGCTCCCACTTGGGGCATCCTACACCATGCTCCTGGCCACACAGGCCAGCCCACACAATGGGTCTGCTTCTGGTGTGGCTCCAGTCACCCAGGTGCTGCTCTGTTCCCTGCCACCTCCTGTCCCTGCTGCACTGCAAGGAAGCCTTGGGGACACATGCCAGGCACCATACACCCTGCCAAGTAGTGGTGGTGGGGGGAAGCTGCAGCCAGCTGGCTTTTGCCCCAGCACATGGGGCTCCAGCTCCAGCTCCCAGCCACCTTGCACCCCCTCTGCCCACCTGGTGCAAGGGGCAGCCACCTGCAGGTGTCTGAGTGAGTGGAAGTTGGCCAGGAGCTGAAGCTGGAGGTGCTGGGGCAGGAGCTGACTGGCTGCAGCTTCTGCCTTGCCTGGCTAGGCATGGGGTGCTTGGCATGTGTTCCCATGTCTGCCATCACTTCCCTATGCTGCCTGTTGCCCAGAGCAATATTTTGCCCAGTGTCTGCCATCACTTCCCTATGCTGCCTGCTGCCCAGAGCAATATTTTGTCTACCTCTGCCCTCGGTAGTTGTTTACAGAGAATACCATGACTGGAGCAAATGGCTCCCCCAAGTTAAGCTATGGACACATGGCATGCAGCCCAGTCTGACTAACACCAGAATCATTTTTACTCCTCTTTTCTTTTTGGGGCAAGGGTGGTGAGGAGTAATTGGATTCAAGTAATTTGTGTGGGGGTAACCATGTTTTGTTATGTGTTAGCTCCTTTTTATACTGACATAAAGGCCAATTTCACCAGTGCATTGTACATCCAGGTCTACCATCTTGCCTTTTTCTTCATTTGCACCCTGGAATCATTTTACATACAGCTTTAAAAAAGTTTCTAATCTTTAGGGATATAGAAAAATAATGAAAATGGGAAAATTAAGATTTCCAGAACCAGAGGACAAATAGAAAAAATGCTGCAATTATTTAAAACAAAAATATATTTTAAAGCCAATTATGTGAGGAATTCACACATGATTTTTAAATGCTTGAAGCTGACAATGTTGTAATGTATTTATAAGTTTAAAAAAAAGAGAAAGATTGAGTCTAGAAAAATAGGACAGTTTTGGAAACCCTAGAAAGTGATTTGATTTTCAATGCCTGATCTAGCTTAAACCTCAAAGCTATTTTTCAAGGTTATCTTACTGGGTTTGTTTATAAAGACTGAAAAGAAAATAACACACAAACATGCAAGAAGATATTTAGCATATACTGGCAAAAACTGTTTCATAAATTTCTATACAACAGAACTGGTTTGGCAGGTAATTTGTAACCTAATTCATAAAAGACTAATAGCAATAAAAGTCAATATATGGCTGCATTTTAAACTGTCAACTGAGAGATTAGCTAAAGTGTAAGGTAATTGCTTTTCATGTTCTATTAAAGTCAGCTAAACAATTATTTTTCTCAGAAAAATGTTTTCATGGTTTGAAGCAAGTGCCGTCAAAGATCTGTATAGTGACACAAAAAGTTTTCTGTTTAATTAGAATTACTGTAATATACAAAGCAAAAGGACCCAGTTGATTTTTGGGGTATCAAACAATTTGAGGAGGTAGAACTTGATAATTCATTGTAGCCAGACTGGAATGCATGAAAGATTATCTAATAACTTTATTAAAATTCTGTGATACATTTTTTTATGTAAAAGCAAAGAAACATAAGTAAAAACAAACAGATACTAAGAAGATTCACTAGAGATAAAATGCCCTGCTCTATGGCAACAAGTACTGGATATGCCATGGATAGTTGTAACAGCAAGTGAAATAGTACATGATAATATCACAGAAGATGGAATAAGATTTGTTTTAAAGAGAGAGTGAAGTTAAGATTTTGCATTCGCTTACATTTGTGCAACCGATGTGAGTTTGACCAAGGCACTCTGGTTCAACAGATCTTGTCAGATTTCTGAATGTATGTGAATCACTTCCCCATGTCTACTAGAAGGGATGTGGATGGAAAATAGATGGAATAGAAGGTGTCTGGGCTGCAAGAGATGAATATTAATTGGGAAGAAACTCAGACAAGATACATTACAACAAGCGCTAAAGCCTGATGCAACTGCAAGGGAAAAGGTCAAGAGATAATTGACACCGGCCTTGCAATTGTTTCATAGCGAGCATGGCAGAATATGAAAGAATCACTTTCTCACTTCCAGAATTTTAAAGTGTTTTGGTTTTACTCAGGTAGCCTCAGTTTGCTCCTAGAGCACAAATAGTTACAAAATACTACTTGCTTGCCACCTCATTAAAATAAACCACTTCATTCATTTAACAGTAAACAGTGGAAACACAGGATGCAAAGCTGTCCTAATCACTGAGCATATCTACACGAGATGCATTACTGCATGCAGTAGACTAATCTACTGGGCAGTAAATCATTACCATGTAACTGTGCAGAGTAGCTATTGTACAGTAAATGAGGCTAATGCATGGTTTTCTACTACCTGTAAGTACAGGTAGTGGATTAACTGCACATTAGCTACTGTGCAGTACCACTCATGTAGATGCTGACCAGGAGCAAATTTGCCCCCAGTTAGTCACACCAGTAGGGGACCACAGGGGATGGGGGAATCCTTTGTCCCTGGCCCTGGAGCTACTCAGCTCCAGGCTCCCCTCAGGAGCTGGGAGCCAATGGGTGCAGGGATGGGGTTGCTTTCTGCCTGCCCACTGTCTTGGCTCTGTGCAGAGCAGTGCTGGGACTGGAGAGCTCTCTGCTTCCTTGCTTAACCAGGGGCATGCCAGCAGCAGTCCCATATGTGGGGCAGCTGCCAGCAAACCTCTGAGTAAGCAGGGATTCCCCATCCAGGGGGCTGGTGGGGAGCTGTTCTGCTCCTGAGCATAGCTGTCCTGGCACTGTGTGATTCGGGGTGGCCCTGTGCTCCCTTCCAGCCCCCAGGCTAGCCCCCCAAGGGAGCTTGGAGCTCCCCCTGACTGCTGCAGGGGGGCAGAGCAGGGCAGGAAGGACTGTACCAGCCTGACCAGGCTGCTCCTGTTGGGAGTGGATTTGCTCCCAAGAGGGTGCATGTGTAGTTGCGCTCCTGGGGAAGACTTACTCCACAATTTCTTACTGCACAGTAAACTTGTGTTGGATTAACACATGTAGATACTGCCACTGAGTACTATGAGTAGCTCACTTTTTTAAGCAGCATATGAAAATTCACAGTTCTCCTTGTAAATGCATATCAGATGTTTTGACACTGTCTTCAAAACCAAATATGAAGGGCCACTAAATGCAATAAATGTAAAAGGAGTTGTAGAAATTTCGTTAGTATCTTGAACAAAATGCTTTAGAAGCTTATTAAATTGGAAGAGGTTTTTAATATATTCATGAGAGTTATAAATTGATTGTGGATGCTTGCCTTGGAGTCCAGTCGTCTTAGCTTCAGAATGCAAGATTTCAAGATTTCTCTTTAACTTTTAAAATTTAATTGATTTTAACTCTGGCCTCTTTAGAAGTCTGAGTTTACAGATGTTTCTCCTAAGTTATAAATTGTTCAGAATGTAGTGTCTTTTCCTAGTACTACTCATATTCCTGTAACAGTATTTGTACAGTTTTTCCTTTACATTTGTACATTTTCTTCCAATATGTAAGAAATGCATATGATTTCTGAAATTAATTGAGTATTGACTGAAAAAGTACAGTTCTATAGAAAACAGATCCACCTTGGAATACAGTTACTCAGATTAACTAATATCTTACTTTACAGAAGTTCAGTTGAAATCTATAGGACTGACTACAGGATTAGGTACTGTGTAGGGTAACCAAGAGAATCACAATCAGCTGTCAAGGACAGTTTATGAAAAGGTACATTCTTGCCTTTGCTTGGATCATCCCTGAAAACATTCCAGATCTGCTTAAAATAGGAAGATAACGTTACCAAGGTATTTCTTAGACTTACGTATTGTGAGGAATACAGTAAATAGCATAAATTTTGGCTTAAAAGCATGCTAATGAATTTGGACTCCATGGATGGGGGTAAAACTTTCCAGAGTCATCATGATTTCTTTTTAGCTAAATCTGAAAGAGCTCTACAAGTAAGGACTATGAGGAATTCGGGTTTTGGCAGCTTGACAGGGGAGGTTTGGGATATGGCAACCTGGATTTAGCTATACTGTAATTTGCAAGTTCTGCACAGAACTATGACAGGCCTCTGTTTCCCTGTGGCACATTGCATCCTCTAGTTACCTGCTGAGACTTACTAGGCACTCTAGCTACTTTGTTATTCACCTCCCTAGATCTTTCCTGCCACAACTTTTGATGTTACAAACTTGGGAGGGTGCACTCAGATTGCCGGTGACCCCTTAAGTGCTTCATTTTGCCTGGCTGATTATTGGGTCAGGCAAAATTTGATCCAATCTGTCTCTAGGGGCCTGTGCACCTTGTACTTAGGCTCAGTCCTCTGGGGCTTTATTCCAGTCCCATGGAGTCTTGAACTAGGAGCTCTGCAATCCCCTCCCCAAACAGAGCTGGGGTCCTACAATCACATAGTACAAGTTACATCCTCCCTCTGAGAATTTTCAGTGGCCTCCCATCTCCCTGAAAGCCACCTATGCCTTATGGCAAGCATCAACAAAGTCTATCAATTAAATAACCCAATTTATGTTTCGGTGGGACACTCTCTCAGTCCCTGCAGAGTTCTGTCCTGGAGCTTAGCCTGGATCACAACCCCGGCCTCAGCCTAGTAGCTCTGTTTAAATCCCTTACCTAGCTCCACCCTTTCCCATCACCAAACTCCCCATATGTAATAAGGCATAAGGTTCCTCCTTTACTAACTAGCAGGCTTACTGTTCTGGAGCCTGTCTTTCTGCGGTCTCCATCTGAAGCCTACCTCTGTACAAGCAGTCTTACCACTCTTCAATCTGCCTCACTGCAGCTGTTACTCTGCACTTAGTAGCAGGGATCAGGGACTCCTGTTACAACTACTGAGTTGTTTTTATATCCATGTGCTTTTCAGTTTGTTCACCTTTTCTTCCAAACTTTCCAGAACAGAAAGTACCTTCTGTGTTTGTTCACTGCATAGCCAGCCCTCAGTCATGGTTTGGGGCCTTTGAGGTTTCTCAGAATATACGTAAGTAATAATTAGCTCCTTGAGCACAACTTTGTTTTTTTTGTCTCTTCTTCTTACCCCCTTTCCTTTTCCCCTGGGCACAATCCTCTCCTCTTGTTATGCTCTTAAATTCTTTGAGCAGAGACAGGCCCTGATTCTCATTTACACCAATAGCATTTTAAACCACTCTAACAATATAATGAGTCTTTCTAGTTTGTGCACATGTAACCTGGATCCATACAGAAAGGTCTCTTTATGCTGCTGGACTGGTAGAAAGCAGGAATGCATACATTTCTAATGCCTAGCTCTTACATATAACTTCTTAACAATAGATCTCAATACAGTTTTCAAGGCGTTATCCCTATTTACAGGTGGGGAAACTGGCCGCATCTACATGAGATGGCACAAACCATGATGCAATGATAGTGTGCAGTAGTTACAAGTTAACTGCACAGTAAGTGTTACTAGGCAAACATGCCAGGATGCTACTGCTCAGTAATGCCAGTTACCGCGTAGTCATTTAGTACTTGGTTACGCAAGTACTAAATGACCATGCAGTAATATCCGCGCAGTGGGTGTCTCATGTAGATGCACCCACTGAGAAAAAAGCTGATGAGATTTGCACCCAGAGACAGGGCCAGAACTGAGGTCTCCCAGGTTGCGGTCTAGTGCCTGATCCTTAGACAATGCTGGCACATAAGTGGGAACCGGGCTACCCTACAAAGTACCACTTGCATCTGTGCTGAAGTATAAGAAGACAGTCTCTGAGAAGGAGAAAGACCCATTCTCTCCCACATTTCACTTCTTATTGTTTATAGTATCCTATCCAGTCAACAGCCCTTACACTTCCTTCTTTTATCCATGAAATGAATGTATTATTATGTAAATTAAATTAGTGCCAGCTTTTGGAGGAGGGGAGGCCTTGTCTTTAATATTCATCTGTAAAGTGCCATACGCATCTATGGACAAGTAAAGTAAGTGAGGTTTTTGTAGGGACTATCATGGAAGAAAGACATTTTCAATTCTAAGTCAGTTCTGTGGGCTCTGCCTAGACTGAGGCAAGCAACAGAAATGATCTGAGGTTCCTACAAATACCAGAAGGAGGATGTGTTTGCGGGACGTTAGCAGTCATCTGTAACAGGAGTTCAGATTGATGAAGCAGGCAGTGAGTAGGCCCCAAACAAAGCAGCTCCAGTGAAGAGCAACTTTGCTGAAAAGAAGAGTTTTCAGCTGCTTTATTGGGCTGGGAATTTCCAACCTGAAAAGGTGATGAGATTAAAATGCTATAGTTCTTCCCTTTTTGATTTGTGTAATATTTGCTTTTAAAGTCAGGAAAGAAAACTAATAAAAATAGTACACAGTGGGGAGAACACAGGAGCTGGGTATAGGTTAACAAATAACATAATTAGTTTTCTTCATGTTTTGTTTATTTGGGAATATGATTCCATTAATAGAAACGATTAGAAGTAAGCACCAATACCTAGTGCCTTGTATAGGTATGTGCTCTGCTGAATAATTAGGATTTGAAATGCACAGAGTAGGACTCCCCCCATGTAGAGTCATGAATTTCATAGCAAGTGCCTCGGACAACTGAGCTGTCAGCAGGGCTTCACAGTGTTCTTTCTGCTCAGCTGGGCAATTTCTGCACCTTTGCTTTCTCACCACAGTATCCCTCGTCATAAAGCAGAGACAGGGAATGGCTGTGATGAATCTAAAGGGAATTCTTTATTGACACAACTGGACATAGAAAAGACTGTTACTCTGACTTGCTACTAGCTATCAGACTGACTAAAGCTAACACGAGCTGGCATCTCACAGATTCTTCCTAAACCCTGACCTGGACTCTGTAGTTCTGGAAGAGACTGGCCACGTCTACATGAGTGGCAGACTGCACAGTTGTTACTCTCATGTAGATGCATCCACTGTGTATTAGATCATTTTAGGCCTTGTTTACAGGCATTGACCCTGCAGGACTTCTAGCAACTGCTAGCAGCTGCCACCCACAAGGTGCCAAAACACAGGTATGCAGGTATTTCTAGTTGTTACGTGTGGTATATACTGGTTCTGGACAGCACCTCTGTATGTGTGTAGATGAAACGAGAGGCATGTGTGCATGAAACTTTAAAGTGGGCTAAATGCTTCTTGCACTGCTTTAATGGTGTCAGTGTTTGCCTCAGGGGTGTACTGTACATTAATTCCAGCCGCTATTGGAAATTTGCCAGTGTAATGTGCCTTAAATTACTTGGGGTGCAGCAAACTAAAACTCCTTCGAGGAGTTTTAGTTTGCTGCCTGTACAGCCACGGAGAGAGGCACTGGGCTCTGTGCAGCTCCATGGCTCTGCAGGAAGCCCTGCAGGCAGCCTGGCAGCAGCCTGGGAAAGCAGGCTCTGCCCAAGAAAAGCGGTGACCTGGATCTCCCTCCCCACACCTGTCCCCCAAGCCTGCCTGCCACCCTGAGTTGCACGAGGGCCTGGTGTTTTCCTTCATGGGTGAGGTGTCCCCTGGACTGCCTGAGCTGGGTGGGTGCTACCTGGGGGAGGCACCACTGCCGCAGAGGAAAGCACCCCATCCCCCCTGCTTCAGCCCAGAGACCGCTCCGGCTGCTGGCAGTTCTCCCTCCCCACCCGCCAGACAGGCAGGTAAGTCAGTGGGGTGTGTGTATGACATGGGGGGTTTAATCAGCCCTAAATTGAAGTGGTGTATTTTAAAATCCATCGCTTCAACTAAGGGCCCCCATTTCGTCTACACAAACCCTCTGTTACGAGTGAGTCCTGGCCTTGTCCACATACGCAGAGCATGGTTAGAGGTTAGATGTCTCTGGAAGCTTTAAACTTCTGACCTTGATGATGCTATGACCTACTTACCAGCAAGGGGCAGGAGCAGTTACTGCTGATTATAACCAGGTTTTGGCGTGAAATGTTACCATTGTAGAAGATCTCACGAGACAACTGGGCACCTAAATGGTCAAAGGAATGACTTGTTCTGTATGGTGACTGGTCAACCAGATGACTGACAGGTAGTGTGAGGTGGTATGGATAAAACCAGCGTGAGTGAGTGTCTCGGCATGCGACTGTGGTGCATTTAGTGGGTGAGTGTGTATATTTGAGTGGTGGATCCAGGTGTGTGTGTAATTGTGTCATGTCTATTGGAATTATGCTGTGTGAGTAAGTTGTGAAAAACAGTATGAATTGTGAGTGGAGAGAGAGAATGAGTGTGTGTGTGTGTCAGGGCTATGGGAGATCCTCAGGGATCCTGTTTTTTCACTGACACCCCCCCCAAATTTTCAGATTATAGAAAGTAACCACAAATCCACATTTTTCTGTGATTAAAATGAAACACCACTATATAGAGAGAGAGAGAGAAAGAGAGAGAGAGAAAGAGAGAGATAAGTGGTGTTTCATTTTAATCACAGAAAAATGTGGATTTGTGGTTACTTTTTATAATCTGAAAACTGGGGATATTTTTATCAGAGAAAACCAGGATCCCTGGAGATCATTCCCGGAAAGAAGAGTTGCTACTCCTGGTTTATTCAATTTTGGCCTGAAGACTCCTTTAATCTTCTCACCACTACAACCAGTTGGTAATATATAGTCTCTCCCTGGGTTTGTGAAGACCTGAGTACCTCCAAAGGGAAAGGACCATAAGTCTTCCCTGGTGGGACAGCAGCCATCAGTGCTGTCAGGTATTTGTGGCAGGTTGTCATCTTGTGGTGAGAGTGGGAGAGAAGCACATTACTCTCTATTGTTTGTAAATCCTACCCTGTACATATCTGTATACGGTATACCAATCACTTTGTTTCCTGCTGTTTATTTGTTTCTCTTAAATATGGCCTTGTTGTTTGATCCTTAATCTTGTTTAGTGGGTTCTTTATTAATGTACCATAGGTGGGGCTGGGATGCAAGCCTATACCTATTGGTGACTACCCTTTTAAATCCACTACCTGACCTTTGGAACATTTGAGGAGGCCTAACAACCCCCTGTTCCTAATGAGTACCTCCTCAGCAGCTGTGCTGGTAAGACAAGTAGTACATATTGCTTTGTACTACTTGACACAAAGCATCATCCACAAAATGGACTGTAACAGCAGAAAGTGCAGCAGTAGGCACTTTCTGCCAGCTCTGCAGGGGCATCTTTCTGGTCTGAGAAATGGTGTCAGACAGAAGGGCTGTGCCACTGCAGGTGAGCTGGAAGTTTAGACGCACTGTGGTCGGCTAAACGTAAGAGTTCTGTTTGCAAAACTCTGCAGTACAAACCAGGCCTTATTCATCCTGTTCATTTCTCATGCTGTCTTGCCTGCTCAGATTGTAAGCTGTTATACACTGTAGTTGTACAGTGCCCAGCACGTTAGTGGAGCTCCAGCGAGTTCCTAGGCCAGTGATTCTCAGCCAGGGTGCCACGGCACCCTAGGTTTCCATGGGCATGGGCACCAGGTGCTGCAAGGAGATGGATAATATCTGCAGTGTTATGTGTGAAAACACCTATACATGATTCAAAAGATAGGCTCAGAGATTTTCTATAGGGGATCAAAAACCTTCTGATCTGTACTGGGCATTCTCAGTTCTTTCCAAAAGAAAAATTGCTCTAATATTTTTCTGCACTCGAAAAGGAGTGAAAGCTAGGAGCTGCCTTGAGTCAGAAAAGGTTGAGAACCCCTGCTCTTGGCATTTCCACAAGAAACATGATTAATAAATACATCCAGGGTTTAGAATATTATCATCCTGCAGAATAATTTACTGTTGTGTTTTTTAAATTTTGCATACCATTACTCTTACCATTGAGCATGGTGGGATTATGAGGGATAAAACTGGGCACCCTAGTTCTTGGTTCAGCTGGTATAATATGTGTCTGGTCTAACTTCTCAGCCACCAGCCATGCATTTCTGCTGTGGGAGTGGAGTTCTTATGTCTGAAAGGCTACGTAACTCTAATTTCAACTTGACTGGTATCAGGAGTATCCACTATAACATAGATCCTCAGCTGGTTTAAATTATCCTAGTGCCTTGTAAGTCAATGGACTTATGACAATACACATCTGCTGAGGATAGTCTTATATATATGCAAGATCAATAAAACCAGGTTGCTAATTGCAATGTGAAAACATGCAAGCTAACACATGGGAAGAATCGTCTGAAATACATTGATTAATGCTGAGATCTGAGAAGCAGGAGTGCTGAAAAGAACCTTGAGGTGATTTTGCAATGTAATGTATGGTATTATATTATAGGTAATATGACAGCAAAAAAAGAAAAGTAAAAAAAAAAAAAATGCCAGTGTGATGTTGGGCTTTCTGTTTAGAAGTGATTTGTTTCAGAGCTGGGAAATTATATTTCCTTTTTGCATCACTCTGCCATGACCTAATCCAGCACTTTGCATTCATTTTGGAGTACCCAGTTGCCTCAGAGATGTTGACCAGCTGGAGTGTAGTCTGAGAACACAAAGCAGTGAAAACAATATTAACACAATATTTAATGAGATAACTGCTTTGATTAAGCAGTGACTAAAATGATAAGTGGGGCATGACAAATGTTCAGAAGTATTGTTAAGTGAAACTGCCAAGAAGTGAGTGCAACATCTGGTGATACAAAGGTATAAAATTAAAAGCAAATGGGTTATTCAGAAGTTAGAAACAGTACTAACTGGGGCATATGGAACCGGATAAGGCAAAAACAGAACAATTGTGCATTTGCAGGGAAAGTTAAGTTGATTTTATAGTTGTTCCTCCTCCTGCCCTTCTCCCCCTTCCCTCTGTGTCTATGATTCATTAATTTTTTGGCAGTGATTCATATGATGGTGATAGGGGTTAATCAGGAATAATTCCACTTCCTGAAAATAACTGAGGGCCTTATTACACCTTATACTGTAAGCCAAACTAATGTTAATTGGCTAAGTGTTCAGCTTAGTGGAGCAGTCACACCTTAAGATGAAAAGCCATCTATGATGAGACCATGACTGTCCTCACCAAAAGAAATAGGGTAAGGTGTGTAACCTCTGCAGGGCCCATCCTAACCAAATTGTAACAGAGCACAGTTTTTGGGGAGAAACAGAGGTGGCCTTCTGCCACAGACACCACAGCTGGAGTACTGTGTCCAGTTCTGGGTGCTGCACTTCAACAAGGACATGTTAAAACTTGAGATGGTCCAAAGAGCCACCTGTATGATCAGGGACTTGCAAGAGAAGCCATATGAGGAGAGGCTGAGGGACTTGGGCCTCTTCAGCCTACAGCAGTGAAGGCTGAGAGGGGATTTGGTAGTGGCTTACTGATACATCAAGGCAGTACATGAAGAACTTGGTGATCAGCTGATCACCAGGGCACCCATGGGGAAGACCAGGAGCAATGAATGCAAACTCCTGGGAGGCCGCTTCAGGCTCAATTCCAGGAAAAACTCCTTCATGGTCAGGGTGTCCAGACTGTGGAATAAACTCCCTCCAGTGGTGGTGCAGTCAGCTACCCTGGAAATCTTCAAAAGGAGACTGGACAGTCACCTCGCTGGGGTCACTTGACCCCAGTTGTCTTTTCCTGCCTAGAGCAGGGGGCTGTTCCCCTTCCAGCCCCTAACAATCTATGAATCTATGAAACTTGCTCCAGCTGCCTGGCGCTGCCAGGCATGTGTTTGGATCCTGGGGATGTAGGCATGGGGCAGGGGACACACTGCAGTGGAGCATGGGCCTGGGTTCAGGTTCACCCATGGGTCAGTGGGAGCGGTGGGTACTAACTTGCCACCTCCTACAGTAACCATGGCCTGAGTCTAGTCCAGATATTTGGAGCAGTGAGCAAATCTGGGAGGGGCCGCAGTTGCTAGCCGCTACAGGGCTGCGGCATGCGTTCTTCCTGTTGGAAGCAGCAGGGCAGAGGCACCATGCCCAGCCTGACTGTGCCCCGGCATCCCTGCCCTGACTTAGGAGGAGCCACTGAATCCTGGGATACTGGAAGACTTCAGTTTGGGCAGAATAGGACTGGCCACACCTTAATAGAACAGAAGCAAAATTAGGCAGACTAGAGATAATCCTGTCCTGGATTGGCGTAACTTTAAACTGAACGACAAGCGCTTTAACATACTTAAAAGGTGTTAATATGCAATCAGTCCAGGGGTTAAGAGTTCCAGAAGTTGCCTAAAATTACTGTGTAACAAGGCCCTCAAATGGTTTACTTTCTTTGTTTCAAGAGTAGAGGTTCTGGAGGCTGAAATTTGATGGGTGCAGAACACTCTGAGGGTGTATTGTTCTTTTTATCCCTTTAAATCAATTTACTGCTCTAATTTTTCTCCTGCTACCCAGTATGTTTTAGTATCTGCAGGAGGAGAGAAGGATAACATGAGCATGTGCATTATTCTGTTTGTTAGCACAGTGCAAATCTCAGCCTGGTAACTAGCACTCCAACTGGGTTTCTATCAGGATTCTGCAACCAAATACCAGAAGAAGTTTGCATTTTCAGTAGTTTCCATTTCATGATTGTATGATAACCCAGCAGAAACTGAGAGACAGACATTGTGAGAGACAGAAGAGCAACTTCAGACAACTTCTACATTTCCCCCTTCTTTTATACTTTGCCCTTAAATTCTAGTAGACACTTATGAGGTTTATGACAGCGGCAATGTGCAGCTTTAATACTGTCGCATTAGCCTGCAGAGACTTTTCATGAGGCCTTAAAATAACATTACACCAGAAATGTAAACCATGCTGTGGAGTTAATATTCAGTTAAAAGCATGGGAAAACAAATATTTGGGTTTTTTTGTAGAATAGTAAATAGTGTGCAGCTTCAGTTGAAGTAAGGCGGCAGTCAAAGACAAAGCAAATCTACAATATACCAGAAAGAACAGAGGTGCAAAAAGAAATGATACAGTCATGATGTGGAGTAATACAGTTTGTCTGCTAGGGCACTGTAGAATAGAAGGCTGTATAATTTAGCACAGTCATAGTGTGCATACACCTCGCTATCTATTGACTTAAAGATAAAGAGTTTTATTGTAGGTGGCTTTTCTCCCTGTGCAATAATATTCTGTTCTTCTGTAATACAAGTGATACTGGTATAAAACCTCAAAAATGAGACCTTCATTTTACAGTTAGGCTGGATGCTAGACAGTCTCATTATTGAAGAAAAAAGGCCCAGAACAAAACAACACGCTTTGTGGTTATTTTGCTTCTTTTCATTGCATAATGTTCAAACTAGAAGGATGGCCCACCCTTCTAGTTGCCAGTCTTAGCAAGGTTGCAGGTCTGAGGACACTCACCACCTGGCAGGGTGGAGCTACTGGTGCAGGCTAGTCATATGGTGCTGGTTCTACTTTCTTCCATCTGTTTAACTGCTACAGGGACATTTTGTAGAAATGAATGGGAAGAGAGGGAATTCCTGGATGGTTGTCAGGAAAGCACATGGGCATAAAATAATGCTCTCTGGAGGTGTTGCTCACATTAGGGAATAGCTTAATATTTTTGCGTCCATGATTGGACCTGCATTGCTTATAGAGTCCTTACCCTAAGAGTCCTTACCCACTGAAATTAAGCGTAGCAAAGTTCACTAAAGATTCAGGGTCATGCTGTAAGTGTGCAGACTCTCTGCATACAGCCACAACTGATATCCAAGATGAAAAATCCCTATTCCTGCACAGGTAAAATATACAGACGGTGTTGAGAAATCTCTGGTCTGCTGGCTGATTTACTGTATCATTTGCACAGGGACAGCCAACAAACTATCATACACAGGAGTTTCAGACAAACATATCGCAGTAAATTGTTCTTTATAAGGATGAGACTAATATTCCCTGTTTGTTTGATTTATATGCCTGTAACTGAAATTTTATTCAGGGAAATACTGATGAAAAAGGAGAAAGCAGAATTTACATTCTCAGAGGGCTGGATTCTAGCATTTATGACACCGGCCTCTCCAGGGAATGAAATAGCTCTGCAGGAGGAGAACAGGGGACACAGTGTTTCACACAGGCACAGCCTTTTCTAAGGTTTTTCCATAAGGTTTTTTTGTGGGGGAAGCGGGGATTGTTTTGTTTTGATCCTCTCAGACCCTTAGGCTGCAGCAAATTGTTCCTTGCTAAACTTGCAGTGTGGCCTCAGTCCTGTGTGTTCCCTGCCTTCTTTTGCTTCTGGTCAACAGGAGCCCAGTGACTGGTATACCAGGAAACTCTTGCATAGCTTTACAACAGGGGCCAACTTATATCACTGCCCCTCTTCCTGCACAGTAAAATGCTGTATATTTTATATACTTGTGCAGTGTTGTAGCAATGAAGTTTGGTGCCTAGGGCAAAGCCCACAGAGGCAGCCCACCCTCCCCTCCACACACAGATCCAGGGGTTAGCCCCCCGCCCATGCACAGTGGGCAGGAGCCACGCTGCTCTTCCCCCATCACTGTGCCCCCCGCCCCCTCCAAACAAACCACTCATGGCTCTGTCCTGTGCCCTGCCCTGGCTCAGTAACACCTGTTGGCACCTCTTTACTTTGGCACCCAAGGCGATCATCCTGCCTGCCCCCCCCCCACTTTGCTATGGCCCTGTACCCGTGGGAGAGGGGAAGGAGCTAGGGACTCTGGATGTTTAATCCTGGCTCTTAGTCAGTGAGAGATTTGCTGGAGAAAGGATATCAAAGAAGGCCTTGGTTTCTCTGCTTGTAAAATATTGCCTAGCTCATAGAAATGCTGCTAGGAGTAATGTCTGCAGAGTCCCCTGGAGATAAACATGCAGTATTGTTTGCTAATTACTGCTAATGAATGAGATTGACCCAGTTTTCCTTTTGTGATGTACCTCAGACTTGCAATTACCTAAAGGCTGAAGCTAATTCAGTTTACTTCAGATGATGGTGGAAAACAGCCAGTAGGCTTCAACCACTGCATTTGGGCCTCTGGAAATACGAGAATGGGCTGCAAAGCCAGCTGCTGCAGCAACCATCTCACCATGTTCTTTCAGGTCTTAAGAATAAAGCTTTGGGAACTCAGTCTTCCTTTTCCCTTTCCTTGTCCTGACCTCTGTCCTAGCAGTTTTGGCTTGGCAAAGAAGCTGAATTCCCCACCCCCAGCTGCCCCTAGGTAGCTATGAGAGTCAGGGTTATGGTAACCTGTAGTTGGGGAGCCCCTTGGAAGGTGTTAATATTTGCCCAGTGACACTCCTAGTTATCAGAATTTAGTATACATAGCCTCAGTTAATCAAGGCTGCATGTGGGCGTAAGTAATAATTGTGAATGCTTAATACTGTTGAATAGGGCTGTGCAAGGCTTCAGACCGTGTTTTGGATCCGGAGAAGCTTCAGATACTTCAGCATCCAAAGCAGCATGTCTGGATTGAAGCACTGGCTTTGTTAGGGTTTCTGAAGTGGTTTGGAGCTTCTGAACCACTTTGGAAAAGCTTTGGAAAAGCTTCAGAGATCTGGCCATAGGGTATAATGGGGAACCAATGAAATATCTATAAGTTTGTTGTTTTTTGTCTGATTTGGATGAAACTTGCAGGGGTAGTAGCCTCTGCTGAGGGTATAAAATCTGCCAAGTTTCAAGAAGCTCAGTGAAGGGGTTCAGGGGGAACTGCACCCCAAATTCTTGAAAGCATAACTTATGTCATGTGTATGTTACATCACAGTGGGGTCAAAACTGCAGGAGTGGTGGCCTCTGGTGAGGCCGCAAAGCCTGCCAAGTTTCAAGTTTCAAGGTTTGGGGGAAACTGCACCTCAAGCTGCTGACAGGCAAAACACATGACATAGATGACCCTGTGTGTGTTAAGGCGCAGTGGGCTGAACACTGCAGAGATAGTGGCCTCTGCTCAGGCCATGAAGTCTGCCAGGTTTCAAGGAGATAAGTGCAGGGGTTTGGGGGAAACTGCACCTCCAGTTGCGGACAAGCAAAACTTGTGACGTGGATGACACAGTGTGTGTTAAGGCACAGCAGAGTGAAAGCTGCAGGGATGGTAGCCCCTGCTGCAGCCACAAAGCCTGCCAGCTGCCAAGGAGATAGTTGTAGGGGAGTTCTGGGTTCTGGGGTCCTGCATCTCTAGCTGCTGACAGGCAAAACTCATGACATGGGTGCTTGTGCAACTGACTGTCTCTGTCACGGGGCAGTTGATTGTCTGTATTGATTATTTCTTCTTCTTAGTCTGTGGTTTTGTAGGTGTTAATCATTGCTAATTAACTAATTATTTAGTAGCTACTAGTAGCTAGGAACTGTGTATTGAGCTGGTCGCTGAGTGAATCATGATTGGTTGGTAACTGGTAACAAAGTAGCTTAGTAGCCAGGCCTGCAGTAGTTCCTCCCTCCCTGCCCTACTCCCTGGCCCAAGACAGACACAGTTGCACAAGCACCCATATCACAAGTTTTGCCTGTTAGCAGCCAGAGGTGCAGGGCCCCAGAACCCAGAAGCCATGCACCAATCTACTCAACAGCTGGCAGTCTTTGTGGCTGCAGCAGGAGCTATCAGGCCTGCAGTTTTCAGCCCATTGTGCTTTAACACACAGTGTTACCCATGTCACAAGTTTTGTCTGTCAGCAGCTTGAGAAGCAGTTTCCCCCAAACCCCTGAACCTATCTCCTTGAAACTTGGCAGGCTTTGTGGCCAGAGCAGGGGCCACCATCCCTGCAGTTTTCAGCCCACCGTGGTGTAACACATACATATGACATGAGTTTTTCTTTCAAGAATTTGTGGTGCAGTTCCTCTGAAACCCTTGCACCTATCTCCTTGAAACTTGATAGGCTTTGTGGCCTCATCAGGGTCTATCACCTCTGCAGTTTGAACCCCATGTGGTGTAGCCAATTCATGTGACATGAGTTTTGCTTTCAAGAATCTGGGGTGCAGTTCCCCCCAAACCCCTGCACCGATTTTCCTGCAGTTTGACAGGCTTTATATGCTCAGCAGAGGCTACCACCCCTGCAAGTTTCATCCAAATTGGACAAAAAACAAAGTTATAGCTATTTCATTGATCCCCCATTATACCCTATGGCTGGATCTCTGAGGTGGCTCCGAGGCTTTGGAGCTGCTTCGGCTGGATTGAAGTGGGAACCTGGTCCAGAGCTCTGGATTGGATCCCTGGCATCAGAAGTGGCTGGATCTGAAGCTGGATCGAATAGCTGCCTACTTGCACAGGCCTACTGTTGAACAAAAAATCTGGTTACAGGATGAAGTGCAAAGGAGAGAAAAAGGAGATGGCAATTGTGCAAGGAAAAAGAAACAGAAGCTATTCAAGGAAGTTAAACTCTTCATTGTTGTTTTTCATTGAAATAGTTGTTTTTGTGGCTCTGTCATGGAGTGAAAATGGAAGCTGGTTCAGGAAGCTATCCCTCAGTATGTGACCACTCAACGGAATAGTTGTGAAACCCTGCCTTGAGGTAGGTTATCTAGTGTTTTATCTTGTGAATCCTTATATGCTTGTAATGCCTGGGTTTCTACATATACCTGTTTCTCTTCACTAATGAAGGAGTGAACCTAGCAAGTCAACATTAGAACTCCACAGTATTTAACGGGTTTAGGGAATCTTGTCTCTGCAATTTAGGATTTCTGTGAAAGGTTATGACCACTCTGTGTGCATCTCTGCTAATCTGTCAACTCCAATTCAATGTCCAGCCTTTTACACTTTAACCCTGCACTGATATTCCTAAGGAGTATGGCACAAGATTAATAGCATGTCATTGGTTTAAATTATATGCTACAGATATGTAACTAGACAGTAAGCTAGATCCTACTGAGGAGAAGTGGTTTCGTCTGGGGTAAGGGTCATCTTGGCAAAGTCACCTTGCAGGAGTGTGCTTAGAGCTGGTGGGAACTGAGCAGGGGTTTACCTGTTAAACTCTCCTACCTTTCTAACAGGGCCGAATCTGAGTCTTTTGAGTCTTTTCAGTACAGATGGATTCTCAAGGGAAGGATAAGTTTCAATAAGGTCATTGCATTTGGGAAGCATTTCTAAAGATCAATAAATTCTTGTGTAGTGGTACAATGAGGAACTGTGTCGAAAGCCTTCCTGACTATCTGTGTGTTCCTCGCATCTATCACTCACTCCCTGAAGAGTTAAGCTGTACACCAGAAGACTCAAACCTTTAGCTGAAATATTCAGAATAATTGAAAAAGGGTTGAGTGGCAAGCAGAAATATTTAGCTAGATGCTGTCATGCAATTCTGTTTCTAAAAAGTCATGTTTTAGAATTTCAGCTGAATCTGAAACTTTGAATTACCAGTTTAAAATGCGTCGGTGGATCTAATACTGTTCCTATTTCTGTTTTTGATAGGTACAGCTTTTTCAAAGCAGTCATCACCCTCATCTGCCCTGTTTACTCCATTTTAAAATGAGAGGTTTTTCCCTATTTAGTATGGGGGAAAAGCCCTTCATCTTAGGATCCAGTATGAGGGCTGGAGGGCTGGGGGAGCGGGCAGACAGCTGCTGTGATTTGAGTTCCAACCTCTACCTGGGGTCAGGTCTGTAGCCACAGCTGCTGTCATCCCTCCACCACCCTTGCCATCTCAGCACCCCATCACCTCTCTTCTCCCCACATGACCTTTTTCTCTACCACATGCCCTTCTCTCCCCCACCCCCAGCAATTTACTTTTGCTCCATGTTGGCAGGATCTATTCACACTGCAGCCTGGGGCACTGAGCATAGCTGGGGCCCCATAGCAGTGGCATGCAGCCCACACAGCTACTACAAGCCTGAGTTGAGGCCATGCTCAGTGCCCCAGGCTAGAATGGGAATTTTCATAGACATAGATTTCATAGTTCCATAGTTTCATAGTTTCTAGGGTTGGAAGGGACCTGAGTAGATCATCTAGTCCGACCCCTGCCACGGCAGGAGATAATACTGAGGTCAAATGACCCCAGCAAGATGTTCATCCAACCTCCTCTTAAAAACCCCCAGGGTAGGAACCAGCACCATCTCTCTTGGAAGTTGGTTCCAGATCCTAGCCGCCCTGACCCTGAAGTAGTGCTTCCTGATATCTAGCCTGATATCATAGACATTTGGGCTGGAATGGACTCCAGAGGATCATCGAGTCCAGCCCCCTCCCCAAGGGCAGGAAGTCAGCAGGGATCATAGGATCCCAGCAGGATAAGCAACCAAATGTGTCTTGAAGATGTTCAAAGTGGGTGGTTGAACTGCCTCTGGCAGCAGTCTATTCCAAACCTTGGGGGCTCGGACAATGAAGATGTTCTTTCTTATGTCCAACCTGAATCAGTCGCGGCAGAGTTTGTGACCATTCGATCTTGTCATCCCTTGGGGTGCTCTGGTGAACAAACGTTCCCCCAGATCCTGGTGGTCACCCCTGATAAAGTTACAGGTGGCCACCAGATCACCCCTGAGCCTGCACTTTTCCAGGCTGAAGAGCCCCATGGCTCTCAGCCTGTCATCGTAAGATCTGTTTTCCTGACCTCTGATCATGCGTGTGGCTCTCCTCTGCACCCTCTCAAGCTTCTCCACATCCTTTTTGAATTGCGGAGCCCAAAACTGGATGCAGTACTACAGCTGCGGCCTCACCAAGCTGAGTACAATGGGAGAATGATGTCCTGGGATTTGCTTGAGAAGCATCTATGGATGCACGCCAGCATTTTGGTCGCTTTACTAGCTGCAGCATCACATTGAAGGCTCATGTTCATCTTGCGGTTAATCATGACCCCCAAGTCCCTTTCATCTGTAGTGCTAGCCAACGTAGCACTGCTGAGTCTATAAGCATGCTGCAGGTTTTTCCTCCCGTGGTGGAGAACCTTGCATTTTTCGGTGTTAAACACCATCAGGTTCTCGTCCACCCATTTCCTAAGCCTGTCAAGATCTGCCTGGATCTCCCTCCTTTCCTCAGTCGTGGATGCTTTACCTCAGAGTTTGGTGTCATTGGCAAACTTGGCCATTCCACTTCTGACACCAATGTCCACATCATTGATGAAGATATGAAATAGTACAGGCCCTAGAACAGAGCCTTGAGGGACCCCACTGGTGACCACACACCAAGACGATTGGCTCCCATCAACCAGCACCCTCTGAGTACTACTGCGGAGCTAATTCCCCAGCCAGTGGATTGTGGTGAGGTCGAGGTTGCAGTTAGCCAGTTTAGCCAAGAGGTGATCATGGGATACCAGATCAAAGGCTTTTTTAAAGTCAAGATACACAGTGTCAATCTCATCCCCTGGGATGGAGCCTGCTAGCATGGAGCAAGGGTAAGGGGAGGGAGGGAACAGAGGAGGGAGTGAGTAGAGGCTGGAGGGGAGGGGAGAGAGAAGCAGGGAGGGGGTGCAGAGGCTGGGAGATATGGAGGAGAGAAGAGGAGAGGCTGGTTGAGGATAGGGATGGGGGAAACAGGCTGGGGCAGGAGGGGGTGCAGAGGCAGAGGGATAAGGTGAGGGCAAGGCGGTGGGGGGCAGGCACAAACAGAGGCAAACTGACCTTCCATACTACCTACCCCCCCATTGCTTGCCTCCCTGCAGTGGGGGCAAGAGGGAGGATGAATTTAAAAGCAACCCCCAATAATTAGTTCCTATAGATGGAAAATTATTACAAATAACATCCTGCTCTACCTGGGCAGATCTCTCTGTCTACCATGTACTGCTGCATTGACATCAACTGAGGCCCACCCTAAAGGAGTTCTTTGCAAGATGGGGACTTGAGACACAAATCTGCCATTGAAGTTAGTATATCTATTTTTTTCCCATGTGCTGAAGCTCTCAGCCACGCGTACACTGGAAAGGTCCCTCATCCAAGTACACTCTTGCAATCTTGTAAGAACATTTTAAGTGCAATGATTGAATACCTAGTTGCATACAGAAATATGCAAGGACATTCTGTCACCCTTAAAACATCTATAACAACAGTAGGCTTATTTTGATTGTCTGGAGCACTCTAATTGACTGTTTAGGCAGCCAAGCACAATGCTTACTGAAACAACCAATCAGAGTGCTCTGGACAGACACAATAAGCAGGTCACGAATAGAGACTAGCCAATTGCCTATCAAGAATGACAGGGGGAGGGAGTGGGCCAGTATGGAGTCCCATGCCCTGCTCAGTCTTGGGCCCATTCGCTTTCACTTCCTGTTGCTTGGGGTCTGGGACCACTCCCCCCCTCCCCTCCACAGTGGTTGGGGGAAGAGAGGAGTGGGCCTGGACCCAATGCAGGGGAGGACTGGGCTTGAGGGTGGGGAGAAGCCGGGCTGCTGCAGTGGCGGGGTGGAGCAGAGGACCCAGGCCAACATGCCGGTGGTGGGGGGATGGGAAGAGCAGGCTTAGGGCCAGTGCAGAGGAGGGGGATGTCAGAGAGGAGTGGGCCTGGGTTTCAGTAGGGGAGGAGGCATGCTCCTCCTCTCCCCCCACGCTGCCACTTTGGGCCAGGCCCACTGCTCCCCCCCACTACTGCAGCAGGCTGGCTTCTCCCTCCACTTGGGCTTGCTCCTCCTCGCTCCCCCCCACGTGAGGACCAAGCCACTCCTCCTCTCCCCCCACCGCCACTGCTGCCGCCCGCCTGGTTCTCCTCCCACTCACATTGTGCCTCCTCCTCTCCCCACTGCCGCTGTGTCGGCCCTGCAGGCAGTGATGATGGAAGGGGGGAGGGGTGGGCTGAAGCCAGTGGCAGTGGCCTCACCCACCCTGTGGTGCCCTGATCTCACTTCTCTCTGCGCCACTGCTGCTGTCACCTTCAACGAGCAAGGACCTCCAAGGAATACTGCTGGCCTTGCCCCCCCACCCCCATTCCATCTGCTCCATTGCCACTGCCTCTAAGGAGCAGGGCAGGGGTAGGGGGAGCAAGGCCAGCTGTGCTGGCCTCACCCTGCCCCGCTCCATCCCTGGTGTCCCCACCATCGTGGCAGCACTCCCTTGTGAATAATGTGTTATGGACAGACAGACAG
This sequence comes from Crocodylus porosus, assembly GCF_001723895.1. Lineage (NCBI taxonomy): Eukaryota > Metazoa > Chordata > Crocodylia > Crocodylidae > Crocodylus > Crocodylus porosus. The sequence goes on along the minus strand of NW_017728906.1, from coordinate 183,418,084 downwards.
ACAGATTAAGGCTTTTATAATATTAGAATCCTGAGGCATTTCAAACAGATATGCAGGCAAGTCACAGCTAGAATGAAGCACCGTGTCCCCCCACCACAAAACAGGCATGCTTCGCCAAAGTGGGGGTGGGGAAGTGGTGAGGAGGCCAATCCTTTTCTTTTTTTATCTCCTGGAGTCTGCCTGCCTATTCTGCAGCTGGGGGCAATCTGCCTCTTGGCCCTGAGCTGCAGGGGGCCCAGTGCTTCCCTCTGCAGCAACAGTGCCTCCCAGGACTGTCTGGCTGGGGTGCCAGTAGGTGAGTGCTGCCCAGGGGGTGCCAGCACCATGGAAGGAAGCATTGGGGTCCCCCTCAGCTCAGGGGTTGTGCGACCCACCAGCAGCTTGCTTCCCACCTGTGAGAGATGTAGGTAGGTTCCTGCAGGCAGGAGAAAAAAAAACATCAGGCCCTTCGCCACTTTTTTCTTTTTTCTCCTCCCATACAAGCTACCACTGGGTCATATAGCCCCTGAGCTGCAAGGAACCTGATGCTTTCCTCCACAGTGGCAATGTCCCCCGGGACTGCCTGGGCAGGGTGTTAGCTGCGAGGATGCAGGCGCAGCTTGTAGGCAGTAGCTGCCTGATCTAATGGTGCATGGGGAACTGGAAGCTGTCTTCTTGTTGTCTGGGACCACCCAGGAATGGGCTGGCTGCCCTGGGAAGGTGTTAGGAGGGTGGCTGGGTGTTTTGGCAGCTGGAGAAGGTAGCAAGGATGGTGTACAGGGCACTAGAAGCCTGCCAAGTCTGAGCTTCCTGGAGCACACCTGCCAAATGTGTACACTGTTACAAAATTTAATTGTAACATACTGCCGAATGTGTACACTGTTATGCAATTAAATAATTACAAAGAGCAGTTAAACCACTAAAAGGGGAATTTCCTCATGTGAACAAGGTCCCCTAGTCACATGTATAAGGACCCTCTTATTCTATGACTATAAACAAGTCATAAGGTCAGACTTTTGACAAAATATGTATTTATATTCCTCAGCTTGTGCTTATGTATGGACAGCTTTATGTAGCCTTTTGGATGGTGAGAAGTTTTGATTCTGTTAAAGTATTCAGTCAAAGGATAACTAAAAATCCTGTATTTAAAGAAATACTTTTGAAATAAAAATGTAATTGCAAATGTTTTGTGGGTTTCAGCTCGTGTAGTTTATTGTCTTAAAAATGGAGAAGATTTCACTCTGCACAAATATGTAACTTATATATAATACATAAAAAGGACTTATGTGGTGACATCTGGAACCTGAGCCTGCATAGTTACTATTCACAAACCTCAGCTGGTATAGACTGACTATGCTGATTTACACCAACAAGGGACAATTCTGGAAATTAAAATCAGGCACCACTGAAGTCCAATTTAGAGTATTTTTATTATGTGAAATGGAACCTAGCCATTTCACATAGACACAGAATTAAATTGGGGACCTAATTAGGGACTGTGTGAGGTAAAAGTTGTTTGTTAGTTGCTGATCAAAACTTATTCCAGCCCTTGTCAGTTGTTGTCTCCTTCAAGTCATCTAACTGAAAATGAAAACACAGAACAAACTATATTGGACTTTTCTGTTCACTAGCCATGGATTTGGGTTGTATCTTTGCATAAAAATAGATGTTAATTATATCACATTCTGATCCAACTATATTCCAAATAATCTGAAGTGAAATACATGAACTATAAGCTTTGCTACTGATCCTTTTCTCGAGGTGCTTATGATATGAAAGCTCAGAATTTATTACAGTTTGGGGTAATGATCCGTCTGTTATGGATCATGGCTGATCATTATAATTCTGAAGTGAAAAATGAATTGCAATTTGAAAGATTTGTTTTTCCTTACAATGCATTTGTACCTCTCCTATTCAGGTTATAGAATTTCAATAGCTGGCTAGGATATAGCCATTGTGTCAAATTGAAATAGTGCCCTTTTGATAAGGTTTATTTGTTCATCATTAATGAGTGTTCTTTAAATTGTAAATGAAGCAGTGGCCATCATTTGTCATTTTAAAGGCACAGTTGCTCTTTATATTGAGCATGTGTATACATTCAGTTTTGGGTCCATGATGCAACATTGTAACCAATAAGAACAAGCACTGTTGCACACAAACATGTAGAATGGGTAAACCTTTGCAAAAAATGTGTCCAGCTCAGTATCTGCTATATGATAATGATACATTTACCTATGTTGTTGAAGTGACCAGGAACCTATGATATGGCTTTTTAGCCATATGTTTATTTCTATATATACAAAGATTGTAAGTGAAGAATCAGGTTAAACACAAAACGACTGCAATTTGTGTTTGATTAAGGAAAAGGTTTCTATCCCAAATATGCACTATTTACAGTAGTACCTTGATGGCTTGGATGTGGACTAGGACCCTCCAAAAGACAGTCCTAGCCCCAAAGAGCATACAATCTCTTCATATAAAACAAATTAAGTGATGTTTTTTAACCATTAGTTTTGGTAGAAAAAATGCAGAGGGTTACTTCTCAGTCTTAGTATGTTGAGGGGTTAGCTTGGAAAAATTGCATGGGGGTATCCTAAACTAAGTTGATATGGGGGTGGAGAGAAAAGCACAGGGGTAAGTAAAGAGCCTGGAGACCTGGACAAACAATGATAAAAGGGAAACAATAATGGAAGCCTTAGTAATGTTCTCAGAGAGAAGATAAGTCAGATAATTGAAATACTGGTATACTAATGTGAGAAAAAACAGGAAGAGTTAGAGGTCCTCGTACAAGCACAGACTTATTTTAGAATTCAGATCATGGAGGTATGTCAGGATAGTTCACATGACTGAAGTATGGTCACGGATGGTTATAGTTTGGTCACAAAGGACAAGCAGGAGAAGAAAGGAGGTGTTGGCTAACATATAAAAGTAACATATATGTGTCCTGAGATGCAGTATAAAGTGGAAGTTGGCCTATTAAAAACTACTGGGTAACATACAGAGATGATTGGAAAAGAGGCAATATAGCATTTACCTTTAAGAAAGGGAAGAGGGAGAATCTGGGGAACTACAGACCAGTCAGCATGACCTTGATCTCTGGAAATATCATGGAGCAGGTCCTCAAGGAATCCACTGTGAAGTACCTAGAGGAGAACAAGATGATTAGGAATAGACAGTGTGGCTTCACCTAGAGCAAGTCATATCTGACCAACCTGATTTCCTTCTATGATAAGGTGACAGGCTGTGTGGATGGGGAGAGAGCAGTGGATGTGATATACCTTGACTTCAGCCAGGTTTTTGACACTGTCTCCTATGACATCTTCATTAACAAACTAAGTAAATACAGGCTGGATGGAAAAACTGTAAGGTGGGTTCGTATCTGGTTGGATCCTTAGTGAGCAGTCATCAATGGTATTCCATTTTAGGGGTCTATTTTGAATTTGGTATCATTTAGTATTTTCATGAATGATTTGATCAATGGGATTGACTGCATGCTTAGTCAATTTGTGGACAACACCAAATTAAGTGGAGTTGCAGACACTCCAGAATATCAGGCTAGGATCCAGAATGACCTGGAGAGATTGGAAAAGTAGACCCCAATCAATCATATGAGACTCAGCATGGACAAGTCGAGAATCCTGCATTTGGGATGGAATAATTGCATGGACAAATAGAGACTGGAGAATTACTGGCTAGGCTATAGTATTCAGAGAAGGACCTGGGAGGTGCAGTAGACCATAAGGCTCTATACACATGTTCGTATAATCTGGAAGAATTCTTCTGGGTTTGTTTTCTTGGTAGAAATACTTAGGTGGAGATGCATGAAGAGACATTCAAATTCTGGGCCTTTGAAGAGCAGAGAGCTTGCAGTACTGACACTATGCATCCAGGGAGCCTTTGTGCACACATCTCAGCATGGTCTGCAGGTTCCTTCAGTCTGCCTGGTGACAGATGGTAGCAGTGCAGATGGCAGCTATGACTGGATAAGCTAAACTGCCTGTGTCTGCCTGCATCACAATGTAGGGATTGTATAGGGGTTGTATTCTGTTTTTCACTTGGCTGGAGCACCAGAATCTAGTAAGCAATGCACTGTCTCCTGGTGGGGGAATGGAGGAAGCAAAGCACCCTGGGATGCTGGAGGGCTGTGCTGTGGCTTCTCTTAGAAGAGAACATATATAGATGTTCAGTCTCCCAGGATAAACTAGAAGATTCAACTGGGAGTGATATAACCTTGATTGTTCCCAGGTTATTTTTCTCTTGGAGTGGCCATTTCTCCTCTGGGAGAAAACTGTACACTCATGGTTTCTCTTGGGAGATGAGTGACTGTCCCAGAAGAAGCTGAATGTCTGTACATGGCCCTTGTTGAGGAAAAAAGCCAACAGCATTCTGAGTTGCCTTAATAGAAGTGTTACCTGCAAATCAAGGAAAGTGATTTTTCTGCTTTATTTAGCTCTTGTAAAGACTCACTTGGAGTACTGTGTTGAGTTTTGGACCCCACACTTCAAGGAGGAGGTAGACCAACAAAAATGACTGGGCATCTCAGAATCGAGACTTATGAGGAAAAGCTGAAAGAACTATGGTTGTTTAGTCTGGAGAAAAGAGACTGGGGGTGGGTTTCATAGATTTCATAGACATTAGGGCTGGAAGGGACCTTGGAAGATTATCGAGTCCAGCCCCCTGCCCCAGGGGCAAGAAGTCAGCTAGGGTCAAATGGTCCCAGCAAGGTAAGCATCCAAATGTTTCTTGAATGAGTCCAGAGTAGGTGCCTGCACCACTTTTGGAGGGAGTTTATTCCAGGCCTTGGGGGCTCGAGCAGTAAAGACATTTTTCCTTATGTCCAGCCTAAAATGGTCTTGGAGGAGTTTATGACCATTAGTCCTTGTTATCCCTCGGGGTGCTTTGGTGAACAGATGTTCCCCCAGATCCTGATGCACATCCCTTATGTACTTATACGTAGCCACCAGGTCCCCCATGAGGAGGCTGAAGAGTCCCATGGCTCTCAGCCTGTCTTCATAAGTTCTATTCTCTTGTCCTCTGATCATGTGTGTGGCTCTCCTCTGGACTCTCTCAAGCTTCTTGACATGCTTCTTGAATTGTGGAGCCCAGAATTGGATGCAGTACTCCAGCTGTGGCCTCACCGAGGCCGAGTACAGCAGGAGGATGACATCCTGGGATTTGCTTGAGAAGCATCTATGGATGCAAGCCAGAGTTTTGTTTGCTTTACCTGCTGCGACATTGCATTGGTGGCTCATGTTCATCTTGTGGTCAGTCATGACCCCTGAGTCCCTTTTGGTCATGGTGCTACCAAGTGTAGGACTGCTGACCCGTTAAGCGTGATGAAGATTATTTTCCCCTGAGATGGAGTACCTTGCATTTTTCCATATTGAATGTTATAAGGTTTTTATCTGTCCACTTTCTAAGCCTGTTAAGGTCAGCCTGGATCACCAGCCTATACTCAGGTGTAGACGCTTTTCCCCAAAGTTTGGTGTCATCGGTGAAATTGGCCAGGACACTTTTGACACCATTGTCCATATTGTTAATAAAGATGGTAAAGAGTACAGGTCCAAGGACAGAACCTTGGGGAACACCACTGGTCACAGAGCACCATGATGATTCACTTCTGTCGACTACCACTCTCTGGGTCCGACCTCAGAGCCAATTCCTTAGCCATCAGATTGTGTTATAGCCAAGGCCACAGTTGGCCAATTTTTCCATGAGGAGATCATGGGATACCAGATCAAAGGCTTTTTTAAAGTCAAGGTATATGATGTCAATCTCTTCTCCCTTGTCCAGCTGATATGTCATCTGGTCGTAGAAGAAATGAGATTGGTTCCCCCAGACCTACTCACAACAAACCTGTGCTGGCTGTCCCTTAGGATGTTGCCATCAGCCAGTTTGTCAAGAATTGTCTCTGATAATTTTTTTCAAAATCTTTCCATGGATTGAGGTCAAGCTGATTGGCCTGTAGTTCCCTGGAACTACTTTCCTCCCTTTCTTGAAGGTAGGCACCATGTTGGTCTTCTTCCAATCTTTGGGTACTTCACCTGAGTGCCACAAGTTCTTGAAGATCCTTGCCAATGACTGTGTTATGATGCCTGCCAGCTCCTTAAGTACTCTGGGGTGCAATTTGTCAGGACCCACTAATTTGAAGGTGTCCAGCCTCTCCTGGTGTTCCTTTATAAGGTCTACACTGATGTTGTGTATAAATTCAACCTCACCCTGGCCATCCTGCATTGTGTTAGGCAGGTGGTCCCTTTGGGATGGTGAAAAACTGGCACAAAATACCCATTAAGCAGGTTGGCTTTTTCTTGGGTGTCAGTTGTCCTATTTGGTTTAGCAGGGGTCCAATGCTACCCTTGCTTTTCTTCAGACTCCCCACATATCTGAAAAAGGACTTTTTGTTGTCCTTTATACATGTAACTAGTTGGAGTTCAGTTGCAGCCTTGGCTTCCCTGGTTCGTTCCCTACAGGTAAGGCCCACATGCAGAATACTCCTCCTACATGGTGATTCTTGTCTTCCATCCTTTATAAGACTCTCTTTTTAGATGCAGGAGGCCCACAAGTTCCCTGCTGTGCCAAGGGGGTTGCTGTGCCCTTTTTCCACCTTTCCTCTGAGATGGGATGGACATCCCTTGTGCTTTCAGTATCACTCCTTAAAGAGCAACTACTCATCTTGAACTCCCCTCCTGGTCGAGTCATGGTCCCATATGGCCTTGAAAACAAGCCTACTGAGTTTATTAAAGTCAGCTTTCCTAAAGTCAAAGACTTCTGCATTGCTGACTGACTTGCCAGCTTTGTGATTGATAATACAAGTGAAGAGCTCATGGTCACTGTCTGCCAGCTTTCCCTCGATTCTTAGGTCACTGACTAGATCATCCCCTTTGGCCAGTACCAGGTCCAGCAATGCTTTATCTCTTTTGGGGCATAGTCTTCTTGAGTCAGAGTTTGCCCATGCATGTGAGGAAGCTCTGTGAGCTTTTGGATTTGGCTGAGGCCTCTTCCCATCAGATGTCCAGGTAGTTGAAGTCTCCCATGACAACCATGCACTGAGAACATGCAGCCTTAGCCAGTTTCTCAGTGAATTCCTGGTCAGTCTCTTGTTCCTAGTTTGGAGGTCTGTAGTAGACTCCAACCATTGTGTCCCCTGTGCCATGTTCCCCACATATTTTAACCCAGAGGGTCCCCAGTCATCCTCCCTGGGTGCCAATGTTAGTTTGCAGGAACATGTAGCATTTCTTGACAGAGAGAGCTACAACCCCACCCCTTTTTTTCCCCTCATGGTCTCTCTTGTACAGGGTATAGCCATCTATACCTGTGGCCCAGTCATAGGTGGAGTCCCACCAGGTCTCCATTATCCCTATGAGATCATAGTCATTCTTGTTTAGCAGGAGCACCAGTTCCTCCTGTTTGTTTCCCAAGCTCCTGGCATTGGTGTACATGCAAGTATGTGTCCCAGTGGAGTCTCTAGACTTCCTTGCACTCCCAGGAGAACATCGTTCCAGGGTTGGGGTGGGAGTGGATTCCCTTGAGTGCCCTAACCTGGTGGTTTTGCAGCAGTTGCCTAGTGGGATTGCTTTGGTGGTTGTCCACCCATCCCCCGGCGGGCTTAGTTTAAAGCCCAGTCAAGCAGGTCAGCCATTCTGGCTGAAAAGAGCTTCCTCCCCGGTGAAGTGAGGTGGAGGCCTTCTCTTCCCAGAAGACCAATGCTTCTCTCATGAAGGAGTGGACTGTGGTCATGGAAGCCAAAGCCTTTATGATGACACCAGCGGTGTGGTCTTTGGTTGACTACATCAATCCTTCTCTCCCTCCTCAGCCCATGACCTATAACCAGGAGGATCAAGGAAAAGACCACCTGCACTCCCAACCCCCTAAGCCCATTTCCAGAGCACTGTAGCCACTTATGACCCAGCTGGGATTGCTCTGAGCCATGTCATTCTTGCCCACATGAATAAGGAGCATAGGGTAGTGGTTGGAGGGCCAGATAAGCTTTGGGATCCTCTCCCCTACATCCCAGATATGGGCCCCTGGGAGGCAGCAGAACTTCCAGGATGAGGACAACAATTTTCAAATACCTGAAAGGTAAGAACAGAAAGGATGGAGATAGGCTATTTTCTGTGGGTGCAGGGGACAGGTGTAATACCCCTATTATATATAAAGAGGGACTGTATCTTTAAGGATGCCAGCCCAGTGTGAAAACCATGCCTCCCCCAGGGAGTATAAGAGGCCTGGCCACAGGCAGTGAGGGAGGAAGCAGCTTAGAGGCAGGAGCTCTGCTAGTGGAAATACCAAGCAGTATGTGTGGACTCACAAGTTGGTAAACCCCAATTGGCAAGCCAGGCCCTGGGAGACTGTAGGATGGGTGAGCCAGACCCAAAAGATTGCTGGGTGGGCTAGCCAGGCCTGAGAGACTTTGGTGCAGAGAGTAAATATTAGTCACCCCTCCCTCAGGCATGCTGAAGTTCTGTAACCATTTGAAGAACAAGGTGTGGTAGGCAAGATTATAGGGTATCAGACAGTTGGAAGAGCATGCCAAGTTTCTCTCTCCACAAGAAGTCAGTAGTATACCCAAGGGCTACAGCCCAAGGGCAGTCATACAGAATTAGGAGCAACAGCCTCAAGCTTCAGCAGGGGAAATTTATGTTGGAGATTAGGAGGTACTAACTGTCAGAGTATGGGGGTGGTCAAACTTTGAAATAGGTGACCCAGAGAATTTATGGAATCTCCAACACTGGAAGTTTTCAAGGCCAGGTTGGACAGACCCTTGGCTGGAGTGGTGTAGTCATGGATGTTCCTGCCTTGAGGAGAGGGCTGGACTAGATGGCCTCATGAGATTCCTCCCAACCATACTTTCCTATGGTCCTGTGATCTTAAGATGCATCTGGCAAGGGACATAAAAGGTCGCTGAAATACACTGGTGGTTATGCTTACATTCTGGATGAAGGATTATACTTTTCTGGCAAAGCAAAGATGAAGAAAGGCACTGCTGTGGCTGTTGCTGGTATTTCATAGATTTCATAGATTTCATAGACATTAGGGCTGGAAGGGACCTTGGGAGATCATCGAGTCCAGCCCCCTGCCCAAAGGGCAG